>NW_028270180.1:94198133-94563133 GCF_037043375.1 Chiloscyllium plagiosum | reverse complement strand
TGGAGAGTCAGAGTTACAAAGTGAGGAGCTGGAGAAGCACAGCAGGTCAGCCAGGAGAGTCAATGGTTCAGGCCTGACCTGCTGGGCTTTTCCAGCTCCACACTTTTCCACTCAACTCCCTCTGCCCCAGGGAATGGGTCTCAAAGCAATGTTGGGGGGCAGCAAAATATTTGAGGGGGGCACAGTTGGTGAGGTAGGTATTTTGGAGGGAAGGTATTTGGGGAAGGGAATAAATTTGGGAGGAGAGTGAAAATGATGGGCAATTGTTTTTAGGGGGTTCAAAATTAGGTGAGCACTTTCAGGTCTGAAATAAAGAAAAAGAAAAAGGGAGGGTGAGAAAAAGGGAGAGAGGGAGAGAGAGTGGGGATGGAGAAGGGGATGAGAGAAAGATGGGGCAGAGACAGACAGTGAGAGGGAGGGTGTGAGAGAAAGGCAGATTGAGAGAAAGAGACAGACAGGGAGAGAGAAGGACAAAGAGAGAAGGGGAAGTCAGACTGAGAGAAACAGGCGTTGACGCATGGACAGACTGAAGGGGTGACACTCAGTATTCCAGTTGGTTCCAGCTCCCTCTCTCTCAATGGTTTTTCACACTCCCTCTCTCCCATGCTCCTGGGGTTTCCTTCAGCTTGTCTCGCTCCCTCTCTCTCCCTCTCTCTGGGTGGTGAGCTAGTCTCTATCCCTTGCCATGTTGGTCACCTTAGAAAGCCTCCAGAAAATTCAAGAGATCAGTCTGCAGGTGATCCCTGGTTTTGTTCATTTCTGGATGGTTTCCCAGAACCTTCTCTCCTTCTGGCCAATTCGGAGAATCAGTTAATAGTTTGAAGCGTTGCTAATCATTTGGATGTTAGTTTCTTTGTGTAGCAGGACCCGGTGCCTTCCTATCTGGGCCCTCCTTTGTTTGGTGGAGACGTTGTTAGGGATATGTCTGCCCAGGGGAACTGTTGCCTTTGACATTATGCTGATGGGATAACCATCTGGCTGCTGTCTGGCTTTTGTGGTTTGGGAGTATAACTTGTCCAATATACCCAGCATCTCTTGGCTGTCTATCTGTGTTTTAGCAAGGAGGCCGCAACATTTCACCCATTCCCCCTCCCCCCACCCAGTCTTTAGAATGGAAAGAAGCTTATACAATGAATTACAAACCTAATTTTAAAAGCCGGTTTTATTTGTTGTCAGAGTAGCCTACTGTTTGAGCGAAAGCCATTTTGTACATTGGTCAAACCGATTGTCATAGGGCTGATAGGTGATATCATAGAATCCCTACAGAGCAGAAACAGGCCCTTCAGCCCATCGAGTCCACAATGACCCTCTGAAGAGAATGCAACTCAGATCCATCCACTGATGAAATCCCTGAAACCCTGCATTTCCCATGGCTATTCCAGCTAACCTGAATATCCCTCGACACTATGGGCAATCTGTCAAAAATGTGCAGATGCAGGGAGAATGTACAAACACCACACAGACAGTCGCTCAGGAGTGGAATCAAACCCAGGTCTCTGGCGCTGTGAGGTAACAGTGCTAACCACTGAGCGACTGTGGCTCTCCCAACTGTTTCGACAAAACATATTCCGTTCTGAGAATCCATACAGAATTATGATGCATAGCCAACATCCAGTGAGCAGAATAAATGCAAGGGAATGAGACCTACTGACTCAAACTCCTGGAATTCCCTCCCTAAGGACATTGTGGGTCCACCACCTGCAACAGTTCAAGGAGGCAGCTCACCACCAAAACCAGCTCCCGAGCAGCTACGGACAGGCAATCAATACTGGGCCCAGTCAGGAATACTCAAACGCTGCAAATGAATGAAACTAAGGTGATCACCCGGGAAGTTCCATCTACCTTCCAGCCCCTGGGGGTGTATCCAGGTATTATTCACCATGATCGTACCCATCTGTTACAGCCTGCAATCCTAACCACCGGTATCCCGAGATATATCAAGGTGAGTACAGTTCAGACCACAGCTTGATGTGAGAGGAACCGAATTCGTTAATGACAGGCGGTGGGAATGACGTGGTATGGCCTGTTCCTTCACATTTACGTGCGTGTGGTCCCTATCAATGTCCCCTTTATCTCCACAGCATGTGGGATGGAACCATGATAACCGATCCAAATACTTTTTCAAATATAATTCCGATACTTTCGACTTCAAAGATCCCCAGCCTAACTTTCTCACTTGGGATAATTGGAATTCCTCGTACCAAGCCCAGTGTCCCACCGAAAGTGTCCTTACAGCTGTTACTAACCCAGCCCTTAGTGAGCTGCTGCAACTGACAGTGAGACATGTTAGTGTGGGTGTTCTCCTGGAACAAATATTTCCGCTGTTTGTCAATAACCCGGGATGGGACTTTTCTCGAGCAGTGAGGACCGCTGCCTTCATTTCATCATGGTTGCCCCTCCCTCACTGTTGTCCCTCAGGGAGGGCTGAATGGCCTGGTGGACAAAGTCACATAGTGATTAATTTAGCTTGTTTGTCAGCATCCAGTCCGTGTATGACAGACTGTCGGTCTATCTCATCCGAAAATGTATCTGGGTTTGAGACAGGGTCAAACAGAGTGGCCTTTTTGGTGCTGCCCACCTGCTGGGTGGCTGGAATGGCTGTTGTGTACGGAGTGAGACCATCAGCTGTCTGACACTGTGTAACCAGAGGATTATTGGAATCTGAGTTCGGCTGTGGGTCAGCGCTGGGGGCAAAAGGTGCAGTTACCTGGGAGAAAGGCAGTGGGAGTTTCCATCTGTGCGCGGGTGTGGATGTGTCAGTGTGGAGCCTGTCATTACCTCCCTGGGGAGGTAGAACACCAAAGGCACACATTATCCCACTCTGGAAGGAGCCCTGGTTCCCTTGGAATTGCATTTGCTCCTGGTACCTCCTGCTGGGGCCTGATGTGGGTTGCTCCGTGTTGCAGGTGTACAGGACCCATGCAGCTGCTTGGTGCTCATACACTGTCCTTCCAGATTGTCCATGTAACCTGAGGCTGCCTCCCCATCCCCAGAGAACCCCCTTTCACTGCAATGGGTTCTTCCCAATTGTAACTGGAGTAGTCCCATGTGGGTGAGATTTTCCTGCAACCTTCTGTCCTGCTCATTGTGTCGGAGAACTAGCTCAGTCACACTCTGTAGGTTTCCCTGGGGTGACTGGATCCCAGCTGCCTTATCCCAGCCGGGGATCCTCCAGGCTATCGGCAGTGGAGTGAGCTTTTCAGCTTCCTTCCCGAGCTCTCTATGGGCTTCTAACCACAGCTCCTGTGCCAGTAATCCTTCGCTGCACGGCCAGGCTGGCTTCCTGCCAAATTCTGCCGGACTGTTTCACATTTGTACCTGCTCGTGTTACTATTGTTTTGGCTGCTTCTGTATTATGGGCCACCTGGGTCTACTCATAGAGTCATAGAGTTCTACAGCATGGAGACAGGCTCTTTGGTCCAAACTGGTCCATCCACACGAACCCCGTTTCCCTGCACTTGACCCATATCCTTCCAATACATTCCTCTCCATGTATTTGTCCAAGTGCCTTTTAAATGTTATTAAATGTATACTCCTTGACCACTTCCGTTGGAAGTTCATTCCATATGTGTATACATTTTGGGTAAAAGCGTTGTCCCCGAGGTTCCCTTTTAATCTTTCCCCTTTCACCTTAAACTGATGCCCTTTCGTCCTCGATTCCCCAAGCCTTGGATAAAGACTGAGTGCATTCACCCTATCCATGACTCCCATGATCTTATACACTCTATAAGGACACCCGTCAGTCTCCTACACGCTAAAGAAAATGTCCTAGCTTGTCCAACCTCGCTCTAAAACCGTCTAGTTGAGTTCTGGTAATATCTTTGTAAGTTTCTTCTTCACTCTTTCAGGACAATAGCATCCTTTGAATAGGAACGTGGGCAAAACTGAACACAATATTCCAAGTGCGGCCTCACCAACATCCTGCACAACGACAACAGCACTTCCCAACTTCGATATTCCATGCCCTGACTGATGAAGGGCTCATTGTGCCAAAAGCCTTCTTCACTGCCCAGTCTACCTGTGACTCCACTCTCAGAGAACCGTGCACCTGGAATCCACCACACTCCTTCAGGTCCTACCATTTACCACGAAACCCCTGTCTTGATTTGTCTTTCCAAAATGCTCGATCTCGCCCTTGTCTGTATTAAACTCAATTTGCAATTTCTCAGCCCAATTCCCCAGCTGATCAAGGCCCTGTGGCAATTGCTGAGATCCTCCCTCACTTACTTTAGTGTAATCTGAAAACTTACTAATCATGCCTTAAACATTCTCATCCAAATCATTGATATCGATAACAAACAGCAATGGGCCTGGCACTGACCAGCTCAGCGGCTCAGTGGTTAGCGCTGCTGCCTTACAGTACCTTGGATCTGGGTTCAATTCCAACCGCACAGGATGCTCTGTGTTGGATAGATCCTGTTAGGGTTAGATTTCCTACAGTATGGAAACAGGCCATTCGGCCCAAAAAGTCCACACCAACCTGCCGAAGAGTAACCCACCCAGAGCTATTTTCCCTGCCCAATATTTACCCTGGACGAATGCACCTAGCAATATGGGCAATTCAGCCTGGCCAATTTGTCTGACCTGTACATTTTTGGATTGCGGGAGGAAACCGGAGCACCCGGAGGAAACCCACACAGACACAGGGAGAATGTGTAAACTTCACACAGACAGTCACCCGAGGCTGGGGTCGAACCCGGGTCCCTGGCACTGTGATGCAGCAGTACCAACCACTGAGCCACCATTAAACACCAACTGAGTTTGTATGTTCTCCCCGTGTCTGCGTGTGTTTCCTCCGGGTGCTCCGGTTTCCTCCCACAATCCAAAGATGTGCAGGTCAGGTAAATTGGCCATGCTCAATTGACTATGGTGTTCATAGATGTGTAAGTAAGTTGCATTAGTCAGGGGTAAATGTAGAGTAACAGGGTACGGGAATGGGTTTGGGTGGAATAATCTTCAGAGGGCCAGTAGACTTGTTGGGCCGAAGGGCCTGTTTCCACAGAGGATGGATTCTATGATTCTATGACCGCTGAGGCATACCACTAGTCACAGGCCTCCAGTCTGACTGTTACGCTCTGCTTTCTACCATGAAGCCAATTGTGTACTCAGTTTGCTCACGCACCCTGGATTTCATGCGATCGAATCTTCCGGGGTGGGGGCGGGGGGGGGGGGGGGGGAGTGTGGAGTGGTGAGGGCAGTGTGCAGTGTTGGGTAGGGATCAATAAGGAAGGGGGAGATTGCAGTGTTGGGTTAGCGATCAGTCAGGAAGGGGGTGATTACAGTGTTGGGTAGGGATCAATCAGGAAGGGGGTGAGTGCAGTGTTGGGTAGGGATCAGTCAGGAAGGGGGTGATTGCAGTGTTGGGTGGGGATCAGTCAGGGAGGGGTGATTTCAGTGTTGGGTGGGGATCAGTCAGGGAGGGGGTGAGTGCAGTGTTGGGTAGAGATCAGTCAGGGAGGGGGAGATTGCAGTGTTGGGTAGAGATCAGTCAGGGAGGGGGAGATTGCAGTGCAGGGTAGAGATCAGTCAGGAAGGGGGTGATTGCAGTGTCGGGTAGAGATCAGTCAGGAAGCGGGTGAGTGCAGTGTTGGGTAGGGATCAGTCAGGGAGGGGGAGAGTGCAGTGTTGGGTAGGGATCAGTCAGGGAGGGGGAGAGTGCAGTGTTGGGTAGGGATCAGTCAGGAAGGGGGTGAGTGCAGTGTTGGGTAGGGATCAGTCAGGGAGGGGGAGATTGCAGTGTTGGGTAGAGATCAGTCAGGGAGTGGGTGAGTGCAGTGTTGGGTAGGGATCAGTCAGGGAGGGGGAGAGTGCAGTGTTGTGTAGGGATCAGTCAGGGAGGGGGCGGTTGCAGTGTTGTGTAGGGATCAGTCAGGGAGGGGGTGAGTGCAGTGTTGGGTAGGGATCAGTCGGGGAGGGGGAGATGGGATCAGTCAGGGAGGGGGTGATTACAGTGTTGTGTAGGGATCAGTCAGGGAGGGGGTGAGTGTAGTGTTGGATAGGGATCAGTCAGGGAGGGGGTGATTGCAGTGTTGGGTAGGGATCAGTCAGGGAGGGGGTGAGTGCAGTGTTGGGTAGGTATCAGTCAGGGAGGGGGTGAGTGCAGTGTTGTGTAGGGATCAGTCAGGGAGGGGGAGATTGTAGTGTTGTGTAGGGATCAGTCAGGGAGGGGGTGAGTGCAGTGTTGTGTAGGGATCAGTCAGGGAGGGGGTGAGTGCAGTGTTGGGTAGGGATCAGTCAGGGAGGGGGAGATTGTAGTGTTGTGTAGGGATCAGTCAGGGAGGGGGAGATTGCAGTGTTGTGTAGGGATCAGTCAGGGAGGGGGTGAGTGCAGTGTTGTTTAGGGATCAGTCAGGGAGGGGGTGAGTGCAGTGTTGTGTAGGGATCAGTCAGGGAGGGGGTGAATGCAGTGTTGGGTGGGGATCAGTCAGGGAGGGGGTGAGTGCAGTGTTGTTTAGGGATCAGTCAGGGAGGGGGTGAGTGCAGTGTTGGGTAGGGATCTGTCAGTGAGGGGGTGAATGCAGTGTTGGGTGGGGATCAGTCAGGGAGGGGGTGAGTGCAGTGTTGTTTAGGGATCAGTCAGGGAGGGGGTGAGTGCAGTGTTGGGTAGGGATCTGTCAGTGAGGGGGTGAATGCAGTGTTGGGTGGGGATCAGTCAGGGAGGGGGAGTTTGCAGTGATGTGTAGGGATCAGTGAGGGAGGGGTGAGTGCATTGTTGGTTAGGGATCTGTCAGGGAGTGGGAGGTTGCAGTGTTGGGTAGGGATCAGTCATGGATCGGGAGGTTGCAGTGTTGGGTAGGGATCAGTCAGTGAGAGGGTGAGTGCAGTGTTGTGTAGGGTTAGAGGGAAATAAGAAGGCCAAAAATGGGACATGAGTTTGCTTTACCAATTACAGTTAAGGAGAATCCAAAGATCTTTTACAAATGTATAAATGCCAAAGGGTCACCGGGGAGTGAATCGTGCCCCTCAAAGTTCAAGACAGCCTGCACGTGGAACTGCAGGAGATTGGGGAGACACTGAACAAGTCTTTCCTGTAGAGAACGGCATGGAAGATATAGAACAGGATGACGGTTTGGGAAATAACATTGGGAAATATATGATGCCATCTTGCAAAATGTCCACCTTACAGAGGTGGAGGTGCTGGATGTCTTGAAATGGTTAAAGCTGGATAAATCCCCAGGACCTTATCAGGTATACTCTCGATCTCTGTGGGAAGCTAGTGAAGTGATTGTTGTGCCCCATGCTGAAATATTTGTATCATCGATAGACACAGGTGAGGTGCCAGATGATGGAGGTTGGGCGAACGTGGTGCCACTGTTTAAGACGGGTGGTCAGGACAAGCCAGGGAACTACAGACTGGTACGCCTGACGTCAGTCGTGCGCATATTGAAAGACGGATATATGAGGGTCAGGAATTACATGTGTTTCGAAAGGCAATGTCTAATTGGGGATAGTCCGTGGGAAATCATGTCTCAAGGTATTGCGTTTTTTGAAGAAGTAACAAAAGGATTGATGAGGGCAGAGCGGTGGGTGTGAGTGATATGGACTTCAGTAAGGTATTCGAAATGTTTCCACATGGGAGATTGGAGAGCAAGGATAGGCCTCATGGAATACAGGGAAAACCAACCATTTGGATACAGAACTGGCACGAAGGCTGACGACAGAGGGTGGTTGTGGAGGATTGTTTTTTCAGACTGGAGACCTGTGACCAGTGGAGTGCCACAAGGATCGGTGCTGCGTCCACTATTTTCCATTAATTATATCAATGATTTGGATGTGAACATAGCAGGTATAGTTAGTGAATTTGCAGATGACACCAAAATTGGAGGTGTAGTGGAAAGTGAAGAATGTTCCTTCACATTACAACGGGATGGTGAACTGGTGGGCCAATGGGCGGAGGAGTGGCAGATGGAGCTTCATTTAGATAAATGGGTGGTGCTGCATTTTGGGAAAGCAACTCTTCGCAGGACTTATACACTTAATATTAAGGTCCCAAGGAGTGTTTCTGAACAAAGAGACCTTGGAGTGCAGGTTCATTGTTCCTTGAAAGGAGAATTGTGAGTCGATAGGATAGTGAAGAAGGTGTCTGGTACGCTTGTGTTTACTGATCTGTACATTGAGTAGAGGAGTTTGGAGGTCATGTTGTGGCTGTACAGGACATTGGATAAGCCACTTTTGGAATATTGCATGCAATTCTTGTCTCCTCCCTATTGGAAGGATATTGCATAAATTGAAAGGGTTCAGTAAAAATTTACAAAGATGCTGACAGGATTGTAGGATTTGAGCTAAAGGGAGAGGATAAATGGGTTGGGGCTGTTTTCCCTGGAATGTCTGAGGCTGAGGGGTATCCATATGGAGGTTTATAAAACCATGAGAGGCATGGTTAGTAATAACAGACAAGGTCTTTTCCCTGGGGTGGTGTAGTCCAGAACTGCAGTGTCTAGGTTCAAGATGAGAGGGGAAAGATATAAAAGGAATGTAAGGGACAACGTTTTGTTGTGGAGCATGTTGCTTGTATGGAATGACCTGCCAGATGAAGTGGTGGAGACTGGTACAATTACTTCATTTAAAAAGCATCTGGATGGGTATACAAACAGGAAGGGTTGAGAGGGATTTGGGCCAAGTGCTGGCAAATGTGATGAGATTATGTTAGGATATGTGGGTGGCGTGGATGAGTTGGACCGGAGGCCCTGTTTCTGTGCTGTACCTCTCTATGACTGTAAATGTTTTGTACTGTCCATTACCAGCCATACACTTCACTGTTTCCCCTGTTTACCTTGGTCAGTTCTCCTCTCAAACACATGTCAATGGCTTTGGTTGTGATTGTAGGGTGTGCTTTCTCGTCACTTTAAAAATCCATCATCTCACTGAATTCCAATATACTGCAATTTCCCAGAGGATATCTCAATGTGACATTATTCCTTCCCTCAGCATATTCACCCAACGGTCGATCTGAGATAGTCACGTCCCTGGCCATTTGCACAATGTGTTATTCAAACAAACACTGACAGAAACATTCAAAGAGGAGTTTGGAGAACATCACTTTTGCCAATGTGACTGTCCCAGATTATACAAAGACTGAAGTCTCCCAAAATGATCACAGTGCCTTTGCAGTACACAGGAATTCATTGGAATGTGTAACAGGGTTGAGCATTGAAATGCTGTTAGGCAGCCTCAAAACTCTTCTCCTGCTTGTGTTTTTGTCATGTGTTACCCAGAAACTGCATTCAGGCTGATTCAGCTGTATCATCTGAGGCCAAAATGCTTTCTCTGTACTGCCTTTGTTACCATTACTGTCAGGGTTACCCATCCTGCTCTCCCTGAGACCCCTCAAGGAGGTGTACCATAGAATATTCATGTTCCACCTTTTGTTCGCCGTGTCACCACTAAATCCCATTTATCTCCGTACCACAGTCCATCCACCTTTTTGCAGAGACTTTAGCCAGTCCAAAAAAAAGAACATTACGACTGACTCTTTCCACAATTTCTTATCACAGTCCAATTCACTGATGTACAGTTTCAGTTAAATTCTGTCTCTCCCTGATCCTTTCTGCTTGTCTTCAGCTACATTGCCATTTCTGTTTGGAGTTGGAAAGCTCCTTTCACCTGAACCCTGGCCCTGCATCCTCTCTGTCAGTGTAATGTCCTGCCCATAAGCCTGCCGACATGATTGGCCAGGACACTGGTCCCACCAATGTTATGTCTAATTCACTCATGGGATGTTGCTGTCTCTGGCTGGGCAGCATCGCATGCCCACCCCGAGCTGCCCTTGAGCTGAGTGTTTTGCTGGATCATTACAGAGAGTAGTTCAGAGTCAACCCCATCGCTCTGGGTCTGGATCATGTGTAGGCCAGACCCGCTGCCTATAACAGATTTCCCTCCCGAAAGGATATTAGGTAGTTAGATGGGTTATACTGGACACCGGCATTAACATCTGGATGAACAGTCAGGGGAGAATAGCACGAGGCCATCACCTGTCCTACTCATAGCTCAACCGTCAGTGAGTACTCATCCCAGTGCATCATGAATCACAACCCTTTCATCATGACCATTGTGTGATCCTGATACCGTCCTGCACTCTGGTGATATCACTCAGTCTCTCTCCATGTGGTATCCCTCACTGTGTGGGTCTAATTGCTGCCTCTGTCAACTTCTCTCGCTCTTGCAGCTACTCCAGATCCTGAGCCAACAGAATTCTCCACTCCAGAGAGACGCAGCAGCACAGGCCAGGGATGGTGACTGGGATTTTCCAGATCTCTGTGGGATTCAATGCCATTCTCCATGTGTAACCCTCACTGCATCAGTCTAATTTCCCATTCTGTTTGTTTCTCTATCTCCTGCAGGTAATCAGGATGTCCCTGTCTCAGCTGAATTCCTAACTCCTGTCTCGTCCATAACCACAACAAAGACGGTTGGTCAGTCAGAGAGACTGACCACGCTCTACCCCCACTTTCACCCTCCCTCTCTCGCCCATTCTCTCTGCCCCTCTCTCTGCCCCTCTCTCTCCCCTCACTCTGTCACCTCGCTCTTTCTCCCTCTCTCACTCCCTCCCTCTCTCACCCCCTCTCTCTCCCTTCTCTCTCCCCCTCTCTCCCCCATCTCTCTTCCCCCTCTCTATCTCTCTCTACCGCGTCTCTCTCTTCCCCCTCTCTCCCCCCTCTCCCCCTCTTTCCCCTCTCTCTTCCCTCCTCTCTCCCCTTCTCTCTACCGTCTCTCTCAGCCCCTCTCTCGGCACCTCTGTCTCGCACCCCCTCTCTCTACCCCTCACTCTCTCTCCCCTCTCTCTTCACTAACTCTCTCCCCCACACTGTCACCTAACTCTCACCCCTCTCTCTCACTCCCTCCCTCTCTCCCTCCCTAACCCTCTCCCTCCACCATTCTCTCCACCACTCTCTCCCCCCACTCTCTCCCCCACTCTCTCCCCACTCTCTCTGCCCACTCTCTCCCCCACTCTCTCTCCTCACTCTCTCCCCCACTCTCTCCCCCCCACTCTCTCTCCACTCTTTCTCACTCCCTCCCTCCCTAACCCTCTCTCTCCTCCATTCTCTCTCCCCCACTCTCTCTCCCACTCTCTCTCCCCCACTCTCTCCCCCCACTCTCTCCCCCTCTCTCTCTCCTATCTATCTCCCCCTCTCTCTCTCCCTCGATTCTCTGTCTTTCTCCCTCTGTCCCCCTTCCTCTGCCCCCCTCCCTCTGGCTCCCACTCTCTCCTCTCTCTCTCCACCCCGACTCTCCCCTCTCTCTCTCCCCCACTCTCCCCTTCTCTCTCCCCTCTCTCTCCCCCCCTCTCTCCCTCCATTCTCTGTCCCCCTCCCTATGTCCCCCTCTCTCTGTCCCCCTCCCTTTGTTCCCCTGCCTCTGGCTCCCTCGCTTTGTCCCCCTCTCTCTCCTCCTCTCTCTCCCCCACTGTCTCCCCTCTCTCTCTCCCCCCTCTCTATCTCCCCCCTCTCTCTCACTCCATTCTCTGGCCCCCTCCCTCTGTCCCCCTCCCTCTAGCCCCCTCTCTCTGTCCCCCTCTCTCTCCTCCTCTCACGCTTCCCCACTCTCACCCCACTCTCACCCCCACTCTCTCTCTCCACTCTCTCACACACTCTCTCTCCCCTCCCTCTCTCCCCCTCTCTCTCCCTCCATTCTCTGTCCCTCCCTCTGCCCCCCTCCCTCTGTCCCCCTCCCTCTCCCCCACTCTCTTTCCCCACTCTCTTTCCCCACTCTTTTTCCCCACTCTCTCCACCACGCTCTACCCCCACTCTCACCCCCATCTCTCTCCCCTCTCTCTCCTCCGCTCTCACCCCCTTTCTGTCTCCCTCTCTCCCCCTTCCTCGCACCTTTCTCTCCCTCCCCCTCTCTCGCCCTGTCTCTCCCCTCTCCCCCCGTCGTTCTCCCTGTCTCTCTCCCCCTCTCACTCTCCCCTCTCTCTCCCCCACTCTCTTCCCCCACTCTCTGCCCCATCTCTCTCACCGCTCTCCCCCCGCTCTCACCCTCTTTCTGTCCCCCCTCTCTCACCCTCCCTCGCACCTTCCTCTCCCTCCCCCTCTCTCCCCCCTCTCCCTGTCACTCTCCCCATCTCTCTCCCCCTCTCTCTCGCCCTCTCCGTCTCTCTTCCCCCTCCCTATCTCTCTCTCTGCTGCCACTCTCTCTTCCCCCTCTCTCCATACCTCTCTCCCCCCCTTTAACTCCTCTCTCCCCCTCTCCCCTCCTCTCTCCCCTTCTCTCTACCCTCTCTCTCTTACCTTCTCTCTCTGCACCTCTCTCTCTCACCCACTCTCTCTCTTTGCACCTCACTCTCCCTCCCCTCTCTCTTCACTAACTCTCCCCCGACTCTGTCACCTAAATCTCTCCCCTCTCTCTCCAACCCTCTTCCTCCCTCACTCTCTCCCTCACTCTCTCCCCCACTCTCTCCCCACACTCTCTCCCCGTCCCTCTCTCCCCCTCTCTCTCCTCCTCTCTCTTTCCCTCCACTCTCCGTTCCCCTTCCTCTGTCCCCCTCTCTCTGTCCGCCTCTCTCTCCTCTCTGTCCCCCACTCTCCCCCTCTCCCCGCCTCCCCTTCTCTCCCCCTCCTTTCCCCCTCTCTCTCTCTACCCCACTGTCTCACCACCTCTCTCTATGTCTCTCTCTCTACCCCGCTCACCCCCTCTCTCGACCCCCAATCTCTCTCTCCTATCTCTCTTCACTAACTCTCTCTCCCACTCTGTCGCCTCAATCTCTCCCTCTATTTCCCTCTCTCACTCGCTGCCTCCCTCATGCTCTCACTCTCTCCTCTCTTTCACCACTCTCTTTCCCCACACTCTCCCCTACTCTCTTCACCCACTCTCACACCATCTCTCTCCCCTCTCTCTCTCTCCCTCTCTCTCTCGTCCCCCTCTTTATCTCTCCACTCTCTCTCCCCTTCCTCTCTCAACATCTCACTCTCCCCCCTCTCTCTTTCCCACTCTCTCTGCACTGTCTCTCCCAATCTCACTCCCCCTCTTCCTCTCCCCCTTTCTCTGTCCCCGTCTCTTCCCACACCCCCCTGTCTTTCCCCTTTTCTCAACACCGACTCACACCCTCTCTCTCACCCCCTCTCCCACACCCTCTCTCACACCCTCTCTCTCCCCATTCTCACTCGCCCCCTGTCACCCCCTCTATCAAACCCCGTCTCACCCCACTCTCACACTCTATTTCTCCCCCTCCCTCCCACCTCACGCCAACCGCTCTCCCTAAACTCTCTCCCCTTTCTCTCCCCATCTCTCTGCCCCTTTCTTTCGCCCCCTCTCTCATCCCAGTCTCTCTACCTTCTCTCCCCTCTCTCACTCCCTCTCTCTCCCCACTCTCTCTCTCTCCCCACTTTCTTTCAACCCCTCTCTCTCGCCCCACTCTCTCTCGCACCCGTTCTCTCCCACTCTCTCTCTCCCCACTCTCTCTTGCCCCACTTTCTTTCAACCCCTCTCTCTCGCCCCACTCTCTCTCGCCCCCTCTCTTTCAACCGCTCTCTCTCGCCCCCTCTCTCTCACCCCCCTCTCCCGCCCCCCCTCTCTCGCTCCCTCTCTCTCGCCTCACTCTCTCTCGCCCCACTCTCTCTCGCCCCCTCTCTTTCAATCCTTCTCTCTCGCCCCACTCTCTCTCACCCCCTCTTTCAACTCCTCTCTCGCCCTCCCTCTCTCGCCCCCTCTCTCTCGCCCCACTCTCTCTCGCCCCCTCTCTTTCAACCCCTCTCTCTCGCTCACACTCTCTCACCCCCTCTCTTTCAACCACTCTCTCTCGCCCCCTCTCACTCAGCCTTTCTCTCCACCCATTTCTCACCACCCATCTCTCTTCGCACATCTCTCTCCCCTCACTCTCTACCCCATCTCTCCCCCTCACTCTCTCCTCCCACTCTCTCCCCTCTCTCCCCCACTCTCTCTGCACCTCTCTTGCCCCTCTCTCTCGCCTTTCTCTCTCACCCCCTCTCTCTCCTCCCACTCTCTCTCCCACTCTCTCTCCCCTCTCTCTCCCACTCTCTCTCCCCCCTCTCATAGCTTCTCTCAACCCCTCTCTCACCACCTCTCTCACACCATCTATCTCCCCCCCCCCCTCTCTCCCCTCTCTCTCTTCCACTCTCTCTACCCCCCTCTGTCTCTCTCTCCCTCGGTCTATACCCCTGTTTCTCTACCCTCTCTCTCTCCCCTCTCTTCCCACCCCTCTCTCTTCCCCCTCTCTCCATCTCCCCTTTTTCTCGCCCCACTCTCTCTCCTCTCTCTCCTTCCCCTTTCTTTCTCCCTCCCCTCTCTCCTTCACCTCTCTCTCCGTTCTCTTACCCTGCTCTCTTACCCCGCTCTCTTACCCCAGTCTCTCTCCCCTCTCACCCAACGCACTCTCACCCCCACTCTCCCCACCCACTCTCCACCCCCACTCTACCCACCCACTTTCCCTCCCCCACTATTTCACCCCAGTCTCTCCCCATCAGTCTCTCCCCATCAGTCTCTCCCTCACTCTCTGCACCCTCTCTCCCCTCTCAATCTCCCCCTCTCTCCCTCTCTCTCAACGCCTCTCTCTCTCCCTCACTCTTTCCCATCTCTCTTTCCCCCCTCTCTCCCCTCTCTCTCTTCCCCACTCTTGCCCCCTCTCCCCCTCTCTCTCCCCGCTCTCTCCCCTACTCTCTCCCCACTCTTTATCCCCCCTCTAACCCCCCCTCCCCCTCTCTCTCCACCTCTCTCCCCTCTCTCACCGTCTCTCCCCACCGCCCTTGCCCCTGTCTCTCACCCTACTCACCCCCCTCTCTTCCCCCTCTCTCTCCCCACTCTCTCCCCTACTCTCTCTCCCCCACTCTCTCCTCCTCTCTCGCGCCCTCTCTCTCCCTCTCCCCTCTCTCCCGCCTGTCTCTCCCCCTCTCTCTTCCCTCTCTCTCTCCCCTCTCCCCCCTCTGTCTCGCCCAGCTCTCGCATCCTCTCTTTCGCCTATCTCTCGCCCATCTCTCGCCCGTCTCTCGCCCCCTGTCTTGCCCTCCTGTCTCGCCCCTCCTCTCTCGGTCCCTCTTTCACCCTACCCTCGCCCCCTCTCTCGCTCCCCACTCTTGTCCCCACTCTCACCCCACCATTGTCTCCACTCTCGCCCCTCTCTCTCCCCCTCTCTCTCACCCCTTCTCTCTCCCCTCTCTGCAGATCTCCCTCTCCCCTTCTCTCTCCCCTCTGTCTCTCCACCTCTCTCTCCACCGTCTCTCTACTCTCCTCTCTCTTCCCCCTCTCTTTACCTCCCTCTGTCTCTCTCCCCACTCTCTACTCTCTCTTCCGATCCCACTTCCCTCTCCAATTCCCCTCTCTATCTCCCCGCTCTCAATCTCCCCTTTCTCCACTTCTCCCCTCCCCCTGCATCCCCCTCTCTCCCCACTTTCTCCCCCACTCTCTCCCCGCGCTGACTCCCCTCCCTCTCACCCCTCTCTCCCCCCTCCACTCACCCCCTCCCCTTTCCCGACCCCTCTGTCGACCCCACTCTCGCCCCCCTCTCCCTCTGCCCTCTCCCTCTTCCCCCTCGCTCTGCTCCCCTCTCCCAGTCCCTCTCCCTGCCGCTCTCTCTCCCCCTCTCTCTCTCCCCCTCACTCTGTCCAGCTCACTCTCTCCCCTCTCTCTCTGTCTACTCCCTCCCGCTCTCTCTCCCTCTCCCCTACTTCTCCCCGCTCTCCCACACGCTCTCTACCCCCTCTCTCTCTTCTCCTTCTCTCTGCGCCCTCTCTCTCCACGCCTCTCTCTATCCCATCTCTCCTCCTCCCCCTCCCTTTCCCCCTCACTCCCTCTCTCTCTCCTCCTCACTATCTCTCTCCCCCTCATTCTCTCTTCACTAACTCTCTCCCCAACTCTGTCACTGAACTCTCTCCTCTCTCTCTTCCTCTCTCACCCCTTCCCTCTCTCAATCCCTCCCTCACTCACCCTCTCACTCTCCCCATCTCTCCCTCTCCCGTCTCCCCCTCCCGTCTCACCCGCTCTCTCTCCTCTCTCTCTCCCCTCTCTCTCCCCTCCTCTCTCTTCCCTCCTCTCTCTCCCCTCCTCTCTATCCCCTCTCCCTCTCTTTCTCCCCCTCTCTCTCCCCTCTCTCTCCCCTCCTCTCTCTCCCATCTCTCCACCATCTGTCTCCCCTCTCTCTCCCCCTCTCTCTCCCCCATCTTTCTCCTCCCTCTTTTGACCTCCTCTCTCTGTCCCCCTCTCTCTCTGTGCCCCACTTTCATTGTCCCCACTCTGTCCCCCTCGCAATGTCCACGCGCTCTCTGTCCTACCTGTCTCTCTGTCACCCCTCTCTCTGTCCCCACCCTCTCCGTTCTCCTCTCTCTGTGCCCCCACTCTCTGTCCACCCTCTCTGTCCCCCCTCTCTGACCCCGTCTCTCTGTCCCCGCTCTCTCTCCATTCCTCCCTCTGTCCCCGTCTCTCTGTCCCCCCTCTCACTCCATTGCATTCTCTCTGTCCCCCCTCTCTCTGCCCCCCCTCCCTGCCCCCTCTCTCTGGCCCCCTCTCTCTCCGTTCCCCTCTCTCTGTCCACCTCCTCTCTGTCCCCCTCCTCTCTGTGCACCCTCCTCTCTATCCCGCCTCTCTCTGACCCCTCTCTCTGCCCACTCTCTCTGGCCCCCCATTTCACTGTCCCCCTCTCTGTCCATCCTCTCTCTCTCCCCATCTCTCCCCTCCCTCTCTCCCCCCACTCTCTTGCCTCCCTCTCTCTCTGCCCCCTCTCTCTCTGACTGCCCCTCTCTCTGTCTCCCACTCTCTCTCCCCACTCTCTGTCCCTTCATTTCTCTGTACCCCTCTCTCAATGCCCCCGTCTCCCTCCGTTGCCCTTTCTCTGTCCTCCTCTCTGGCCCCCTCCTCTCTGTCACCCTCTCTCTGTCCCCCTCTCTCTGTCCCCCCTTGCTCAATTCCCCCCTCTCTGACCCCCTCTCTCTGTCCCCCCTCTCTCTGCCCCCCCCCCCGACCCTCCTCTCTGTCCCCACTCTCTGTCCCCATCTCTCTGGCCCCCACTCTCTCCGTTCCCCCTCTCTTGCCCCCGCTCTCTCTCTGCCCCTTATCTCTCTGACCGCCCCTCTCTCTCTGTGCCCCTCTCTCTCCGTTCACCTCTCTCTGTCCTCTCTCTCTCTGTCCTCCAATTCTCTGTCCCCCTCTCTCTGTCCCCCTCTCTCTGTCCCCCTCTCTCCGTTCCCCTCTCTCTGTCCCCACTCTCTCTATCCCCCCTCTCTGTCCCCCCTCAGTCCGCTTCTCTCTGCCCCCGTCTCTGTGTCCACCCTCTTTCTATCCCCTCTCTCTCTGTCACCCTCTCTCCCTGTCACACATCTCTCTGTCCCCCCTCTCTCTGTCCCCCCTCTCTCTGTCCCCCTCTCTCGCTGTCACCCACTCTCTGTCCCCCTTCTCTCTGACCCCCTCCTCTCTGTCCCCTCCTCTCTGTCCCCTACTCTCTGTCCCCCCTCTTCTCTGTCCCCCCCTCTCTCTGCCCCCTCTCTCTGTCTGCCCAATCACTGTCCCCCTCTCTGTCCACCCTCTCTCTCTCTTCCCCCTCTTTTTACCCCCCTTTCTCTCCCCATCTCTTCCCTCACTCTCTCCCACCACTCTCTTGCCCCCCTCTCTCTGCCCCTTCTCTCTCTGACCGTCCCTCTCTCTCTGTCCCCCTCTCTCTGTCCCCCCACTCTGTTCCCCATCTCTCTACGCCCTCTCTCTCCCCTCTCACTCCATCCTCTCTTTTCCCCATTCTCTTGTCCCCCTCTCTGTCTGTCCCCCCTCTCTCTCTGCCCCCTCTCTCTGTCCCTCTCTTTCTCTGTCCCTCCATCTTTCTGTCACCACTCTCTCTGGCCGCCCGCTCTGTCCCCCTCTCTCTTTCCCCCCTCTTTCTTTCCACCCTCTCTCTGCCCCCCTCTTTCTGTCCACCCCTCTCTCTGTACCCTCCTCTCCCTCTGTCCCCATCTCTCTGTCCACCCCGTCTCTCTGTCCTCCATCTCTCTCTTTCTCCTCTCTCTCTGGCACCCCCTCACTCTGTCCCCTCTCTCTGTCCCCACTCTCCCTGCCCCCCCTCTCTCTCTGTCCCCCTCTCTCTCTGCCCCCCTCTCTCTGTCCCCCTGTCTCTCTGTCCCCCTCTCTCTGTACAGCTCTCTCTGCCCCCTCTGCTGCCCCTCTCTCTGTGACCCTCAATCTCTCTGCACCGCCCCCACCCCACCGTCTCTCCCGCTCTCTGTTCCCCTCTCTCGGTCCCCCTCTCTCTCTGCCCCTCTTTCTCTCTGTCCCCCCGCTCTCAGTACGCCCCATCTGTCACCCTCTCTCAATCCTTCTCTCTGTGCCCCCTCTCCGTCCCCCTGCCCCCCTGCTACGCCCCCGTCTCTCTGTCTCCCCTCTCACACTGTCCCGACTCTCTCTGTTCCCCCTCTCTCTATCCCCCTCTCTCTGTACCACCTCTCTCTGTCCTCCCTCTCTCTCTGTCCGCCTCTCTCTCTCCCCCTCTTCCTCTGTCCCCTCTCTCTGTCCCCTCACTCTGTCCCCCTCTTCCTCTGTCCCCCTCTCTCTCTGTCCTCCTCTCTCTCTGTCACCCCTCTCTCTTCCCCCTCTGCCCCCTCTCTCTGACTCCCTCTCCCTGTGTTCCCTACTCTCTCAGTCCCCCTCTCTCTCTGTCCCCACTCTCTCTGTCCGCCCACTCTTTCCCCCTCTCTCTTCCCCCCTTTTTCTTTCCACCCTCTCTCTGTCCCCCTCTTTCTGTCAACCCCTCTCTATGTACCCTCCTCTCCCTCTGTCCCCACTCTCTCTCCACCCCCTCTCTCTGTCCCCACTCTCTCACTTTCTCTCCTCTCTCTTTCCCCCCGCTCTGTCCCCCTCTGTCTGTCCCCACTCTCTCTATCACCCTCAGTCTGTTCCCATCTCTCTGTCTACCCCCCTCTCTCCTTCCCCACTCTCTGTCTGTCCCCTATCTCTGTCCCCCCACTCTCTGTCCCCCATCTCTGTACCCCCTGCTCTGTCACCCACCTCTCTGTCCCCACTCTCTCTGTCACCTTCTCACTCTGTCCCTTCCTCTCCCTCTGTTCCCATCTCTCTGTCCACCCTCTCTCTCTGTCCGCCTCTCTCTGTCCCCCTCTTTCTCTGTCCCTCCCTCTCTCTGTCCCCACTCTCTGTCCTCCCCCTCTGTCCCCGTTTCTGTTTCTCCCTTCTTTCTTTCCACCCTCTCTCTGTCCCCTCTTTCTGTCCACCCCTCTCTGTGTCCCCCTCTCTCTGTACCCCCTCTCTGTCCGTTCCCCTCTTTCTGTCCCCTCTTCTCTATCCCTCCTCTCTGGCCCCCCTCTCTCTCCGTTCCCCTCTCTCTGCCCCCCTCTCTCTATCCTCTTCTCTCTATCCCCCTCTCTCTATCCACCTCTCTGTCTCCCCTCTCTCTGTCCCCCCTCTCACTATCCACCTCTCTCTGTACCACCTCTCTCTGTCACCCCTCTCTCTTCCCCCTCTGCCCCCACTGACCCCCTCTCCCTCTGTTCTCTCCTCTCTCCGTCCCACTCTCTCTGTCCCCCACTCTCTGCACCCCCTCTCTCTCTGTCCCCCCCCCCTCTGTCCCTCGCTCTCTCTCTGTCCACCTCTCTGTGTACACCTCTCTCTGCCCCCTCTGCCGCCCTCTCTCTGTGAACCCCACTCTCTCTGCCTCCCACCCCTGTCTCTCCCCTCTCTGTCCCCCTCTCTCGGTCCCCCTCTCTCTGCCCCTCCTTCTCTCTGTCACCACGCTCTCAGTCCGCCCACTCTGAACCCCCTCTCTCATTCCCTTCTCTCTGTCCCCCCATCTCTGTCCCCCTGCCCCCTCTACTGCGCCCCAGTCTCTCTGTCTCCCCTCTCTCACTGCCCCCACTCTCTCTGTCCCCTTTCTCTCTGTCCCACCTTCTCCCTGTACGCCCCTCTGTCACCCCTCTCTCTCCCCCCTCCCTCTGTCCCCCTCTCTCTATCCCCCTCTCTCTGTCGCCCCTCTGTCCCCCCCTCTCTCCGTTCCCCTCTCTCTCTGTCCCCCTCTTTCTATCCCCCTTCTCTCTGTCGCCCCATCCACCTCTCTCTGACCCCTCACGCCTCTTTCTGTCCCTCTCTCGCTGTCCCCCCCCTCTCAATCCCCCCTGTCTCCACTGTCCCCCCTCGTTTTACCCAACTCTCTGTCCCCCTCTCTCTGTCCCTCTCTCTCGGTACCCCTCTCTCCCTGTCACCCCTCTGTCTGTCCCCCCTCTTTCTGTACCCTCCTCTCCCTCTGTCTCCATCTCTCTGTCCACCTCTCTCTCTGTCCCCCCACTCACTATCACCCTCTCTCTGTCCACACTCTCTCTCTATCCCCTCTCTTTACCCCCTCTCTCCCCATCTCTCCCCTACCTCTCTCTCGCCACTCTCTTGTCACCCTCTCCATCTCTGTCCCCTCCCTCTCTGACCGCCCCCTCTCTGTCCCCTCGTCTCTGCCCCCCTCTCTCTGTCCCACCCTCTCCCTGTCCCCACTCTCTCTGTCCCCCTATCTCTGCCCCCCCCTCTGTCCCCCCGTCCCCCCTTCTCTGTACGCCCTCCTCTGTCATGCTCCTCTCTCCCCCACTCTCTCTGTCACCTCCTCACTCTGTCCCTCCCTCTCCCTCTGTACCCCTCTCTCTGTCCCCCCACTCTCTTCCCCATCTCTCTATGCCCTCTCTCTCTCCTATCACTCCATCCTCTCTCTTCCCCATTCTCTTGTCCCCCTCTCTGTCTGTCCCCCCTCTCTCTCTGACCCCTCTCTCTGACCAAGCCCTCTCTCTCCTCCTCTCTCTGACCCCTCTCTCTCTATCCCCCTCTCTCTTTGACCCCCTCTCTCTCTGACCGCCCCCTCTCTGTCCCCTTCCTCTCTGCCCCCTCTCTCTGTCCCTCTCTTTCTCTGTCCCTCCATCTTTCTGTCACCACTCTCTCTGTCCGCCCGCTCTGTCCCCATCTCTCTTTCCCCCTCCTTCTTTCCACCCTCTCACTGTCCCCCTCTTTCTGTCCACCCCTATCTCTGTACCCTCCTCTCCTTCTGTCCCCATCTCTCTGTCCACCCCGTCTCTCCATCCCCCATCTCTCTCTTTCTCCCCTCTCTCTGGCACCCCCTCTCTCGGTCCCCACTCTCTCTCTGTCACCCTGTCTCTGAACCCCTCTCTCTCTGTCACCCCTCTCTCTTCCCCCTCTGACCCCCCTCTGACCAGCTCTCCCTCTGTTCCCTCCTCTCTCTGTCCTTCTTTCTCTGTCCCCCCTCTCTCTCGGTTCCCCCGCTCTGTCCCCCTCTCTCGGTCCCCACTCTCTCTGCCCCCTCTCTCTCTGTCCCCCTCTCTCTTTCCTCTCTCTCTCTCTGTATCCCCCTCTCTCGCTGTCTTCCTCTCACTGTCCCCCCACTCTCTGTCCCCCCCTCTCTGTCCCCCCTCTCTCTCTGTCCCCCCTGTCTCTCTGTACCCCTCTCTCAGTACAGCTCTCTCTGCCCCCTCTGCCGCCCCTCTCTCTGTGACCCCCAAACTCTCTGCACCCCCCCACCCCCACCCCACCGTCTCTCCCGCTCTCTGTCCCCCTCTCTCGGTCCCCCTCTCTCTCTGCCTCTCCTTCTCTCTTTTTCCCCGCTCTCAGTACGCTCCATCTGTCACCCTCTCTCATTCCCCCTCTCTGTGCCCCTTCTCCGTCCCCCTGCCCCCCTACTACGCCCCCGTCTCTCTGTCTCCCCTCTCTCACTGTCCCGACTCTCTCTGTTCCCCCTCTCTCCATCCCCCTCTCTCTGTACCACCTCTCTCTGTCCTCCCTCTCTCTCTGTCCGCCTCTCTCTCTCCCTCCTCTTCCACTGTCCCCCTAACTCTGTCCCCCCGTCTTCCTCTGTCCCCCTCTCTCTCTGTCCTCCTCTCTCTCTGTCACCCCTCTCTCTGACCCCCCTCCCTCTGTTCCCTCCTCTCTCAGTCCCCCTCTCTCTCTGTCCCCACTCTCTCTGTCCGCCCGCTCTGTCCCCCTCTCTCTTCCCCCCCTCTTTCTTTCCACTCTCTCTCTGTCCCCATTCTCTCTGTCCACCCCTCTCTCTGTACCCTCCTCTCCCTCTGTCACCACCTTTCGGTCCACCCCCTCTCTGTCCCCACTCTCTCACTTTCTCCCCTCTCTCTGTCCCCCCCCTCTCTGTCCCCCCGCTCTGTCCCCCTCTGTCTGTCACCCTCCTCCCTGTCCCCATTCTCTCTGTCCACCCCTCTCTCTGTACATTCCTCTCAGTCTGTCCCCATCTCTCTGTCCACCCCCCTCTCTCTGTCCCCACTCTCTCTCTGTCCCCTATCTCTGCCTCCCCTCTCTCTGTCCCCCTCTCTGTACCCCCTGCTCTGTCACCCTCCTCTCTGTCCTCCCTCTCTCTGTCCACCCTTTCTCTGTCCCTCCCTCTCTCTGTCCCCACTCTCTGTCCGCCCCCTCTGTCCCCCTCTCTCTTTCTCCCTTCTTTCTTTCCACCCTCTCTCTGTCCCCTCTTTCTGTCCACCCCTCTTTGTGCCCCCCTCTCTCTGTACCCCCTCTCTGTCCGTTCCCCTCTTTCTGTCCCCACTTCTCTATCCCTCCTCTCTGTTCCCCCTCTCTCTCCGTTCCCCTCTCTCTGTCCCCCCTCTCTATCCCCCTCTCTCTATCCCCCTCTCTCTATCCCCCTCTCTGTCCCCCCTCTCTCTGTCCCCCCCTCTCTATAACCCCCTCTCTGTCCCCCCATCTCTGTCCCCTTGCCCACTCTACTGCGCCCCCGTCTCTCTGTCTCCCCTCTCTCACTGTCCCCACTCTCTCTGTCCCATCTCTCTTGTCCCTCCTTCTCCCTGTACCCCCCTCTGTCACCCCTCTCTCTGTCCCCCTCTCTCTGCCCCCCTCTCTCTGTCCCCCCTCTCTGTCCCACCCTCTTTCTGTCCCCACTCTCTCTGCCCGTCCACTCTGTCCCCCTCTGTCTTTCCTCCTCTTTCTTTCCCACGCTCTCTCTGCCCTCTTCTTTCTGTCCCCCTCTCTCTGCCACCCTCTCTCTGTCCCCCTCTCTCTGTCCTCCGTTCTCTGTGCCCCCTCTTTCCACCCCCCAGTCCCCCCTCTCTCCGTTCCACTCTCTCTGTCCCCCCTCTTTCTATTCCCCTTCTCTCTGTACCCCACCCCCCTCTCTCTGACCCCCACGCCTCTCTCTGTCCCTCTCTCACTTCCCCCCTCTCTCAATCCCCCCTGTCTCCCCTGTCCCCCTCGTTTTACCCCTCTCTCTGTCCCCCTCTCTCTGTCCCTCTCTCTCTGTACCCCTCTATCCCTGTCACCCCTCTGTCTGTCCCCCCTCTCTCTGTACCCTCCTCTCCCTCTGTCTCCATCTCTCTGTTCACCTCTCTCTCTCTGCCCCCCCACTCACTATCCCCCTCTCTCTGTCCACACTCTCTCTCTTCCTCCTCTCTTTACCCCCCTCTCTCCCCATCTCTCCCCTACCTCACTCCCGCCACTCTCTTGTACCCCCCTCTCTCTCTGTCCCCTCCCTCTCTGAACGCACCCCTCTCTGTCCCCTCCCACTCTGACCGCCCCCCTCTCTGTCCCCCCTCTCTCTGTCCCACCTTCTTTCTGTCCCCACTCTCTCTGTCCGTCCACTCTGTCCCCCTGTCTTTCCACCTCTTTCTTTCCCACGCTCTCTCTGCCCTCTTCTTTCTGTCCCCCTCTCCCTGCCACCCTCTCTCTATCCCCCTCTCTCTGTCCTCCGTTCTCTGTCCCCTCCCTCCCTCTCTGCCCCCTCTCTCTCTGCCCCTCTCTCTCTGCCCTTTCTCTCCGCCCCCCTCTCTGTCCCCCTCTCTCTGTCCCCCTCTCTCTGACCCCCTCTCTTTGTCCCCTCTCTCTGCGTCCCCCCTTCTCTCTCTGTCCCCTCCCTCTCTCTCTTTCCCCCTCTCTCTGTCCCCCGTCCCCTCTCTCTCTGTCACCCCCTCTCTGTTCCCCCCTCTCTGTCCCCCTCTCTCGGTCCCCTTATACTCCTCTCTCTGCCCCCCCTCTGTACCCCACTTTTTCTGTCCCCACTGTCTCTTTCCCTCCTCTCCCCGCTCTGTGTTCCTGTCTGTCCCCTTCTCTGTTCCGTCACTCTCTCTCCACCCCTCTCTCTCTGTCCCCCGTCTCTCTCTGCCCCTCTTTCTCTGTCACTCTCTCTCTCTGTCACCTCCCTCTCTCTGTCCCACTCTCTCTGTACCCCCTCTCCCCACTCTGTCCTGCATCTCTCTGTCCCCCTCTCTCTCTGTCCCCTCTCTCTGCCCCCTCTCTCTGTCCCCTTCTCTCTGTGCCCCCTCTCTCGGTGTCCCCCTCTCACTCCCTCCTCTCTCTGTCACCTCCCTGTCTGTCCCCCCCGTCCCCCTCTGTCCCCCACTCTCTCCATCCCCCACTATCTGTCGCCTCTCTCTGTCCCCAACTCTCTGTCCCCCTCTCTCTCTGTTCCCCACTCTCTGCCTCCCCCTCTCAGTCCCCCTCTCTCTGTCCCCCTCTCTCTCCCGTTCTCTTTGTCCGCATCTCTCTGTCATCCCTTTCTCTCTGTCCCTCTCTCCCTGTCCCCCTCTCTCTGCCCCCATCTCTCCGACCCCTCTCTCTGTCCCCCTTTCTCTGTCCCCCTCTCTCAGTCCCCCTCTCTCTGTCCCCCTCTCTCTCCCGTTCTTTCTGTCCCCATCTCTCTGCCCCCCCTTCTCTCTGTCCCTCTCTCTCTGTCCCCCTCTCTCTGTGCCCCTCTCTCTTTCCCTCTTTCTCTGTCCCTCTCTCTCTGTCCCCCTCTCTCTGTTCCCCTCTCTCCCGTTCTCTCTGTCCCCATCTCTCTGTCCCCATCTTTCTGTCCCCATCTCTCTGAACCCCTCTCTCTGTCCCCCATTTCTCTCTGTACCTCTCTCTCTGTCCCCCTCTCTCTGTCCCCATCTCTCTCTGTCCCCCTCTCTCTCTCTGTCCCCCACTCTCTGTCCCCCTCTCTCTCTGTCCCCCCCTCTCTATGTCCCCCTCCCTCTCTGTCCCTCTCTCTCTGTCTCCCCTCTCTCTGTCCCCTACTCTCTGACCCCTCTCTCGTTATGTCTTCCACTATTTCTCTCTCTCTCTCCCTCACCTTTTCTCTCCCTTGCACCCCCCCCCCTCTCTCCCTCTCTCCCTGCTCCTTCACTCTCTCTCTACCTTCTCTCACTCTCGATCCACCTACCTCGGTCTCTCTTTCTCCCCACCTCCCTCAGTTTCTCTCTGACTAAATATCTCTTCCGCCTGCCCCTCCCTCCCTCTCTGACGCAGCCTGTCTCCCTGACGCGTCCACCTCCCTCTGATCCAGAAACTGGGAAGGCGGGTAGTGGGTGGTGCTGTGGCTGCATGTGGTTGGAGGGGTGGTTGTGAGATGATAGAGAGATGTGGGAGGTGACAGGAGGGGGAAAAATGGAGTAGAGACGGAATTGCGGGAGGGAGACAGCCGGCAGGACAGAGAGAGAGTGCAGGGGAGGGGGAGAGGAAAGAGTGGAAGCAGGTGGAGAGAGTGGGGGAGAGGAAATGGGGAGGACAGGTTGGAATGGGAGGGACAGAGGGAGTTAAACCCAGCTCCTGAGCTCAGGGCGCGGTGCCCTCCCCTTCCCTGAGGACCAGGACTTGGGGCTGAGTCTGTCTCTCTCCAGCTCAGCTTCTCCAACACAAAGACACACAACAACATCGGTCACTCTGCTGCTCGGCACGCTTTAATCAACATGTTTATTGGTTACAAATGGAAGTGATGGATACAGTCAGTGGGATGGTGCCTTTTCTCACTGGCCCCTGAGTTGTGAGAAACATTGAAATGTTTCCCTGTAACCCCCCTGTGGGATAAGGATGGACAACCCAGCGCTACCCTCAGTCTGTTACCATAGCGACAGGCTGCTCCATCGCTGAAACACTGAACTGAAATGAGAAAATCCCGGATGGGATTAATGAAGGAATTTGATGGATGGATGGATTTGGGTGAAGGGATATTTCAGCACATTCTTCAGCTGCTGCCTGAACTTAGTCTGGGTCACGGCATAAATCGCAGTGTTTGTGCAGCAACTGAGGAGCTGCAGCATGAAGCCCAATTCCCGTACAGAGTAATGGAGATTCACAGACCGATACCCAAACTCATACAACCGTCTCCATATAGAATACAGCATTAACGTTGACCATAACAGAATGAAATTGGCCGAGATCACAAACAGTAAAATGATGGATTTTTTTCGGTTTCTCATTTCAGTGTCAGACTGAGCGTCCCCATTGGTGTGAGCGCGGAGTCTCCTGCGGGCTCTGCTGGTCACTACAATGTGTCTGACGGTGAGAACATTGAGCAGCAGAATCAGGAGAAATGGGACACATGGGGTTAGAATGTGGTGGAGGGACTCGATTATGACCCAGACAATGGAGTAATAAACAGCGACTGTTACATCACAAAACCAGGGGATGTTCCCCAGCATATACTGAGCCTTGAGCATAAAATACCAGGAAATGTCCTTTAAACAGCTCAGCACAGTCACTGCTCCCAGAACCACAGCCGCCGTCTTCTCACTGCAATATTTACTTTTCAGCTTCTGGCAACAAATGGCCACAAACCGATCAAAGGTGAAAGTGACGGTGAACCAGACAGAGCAGTCAGTGGCTGCATACAGCAGGACGGCGTGGATATTACACACGGGGACAGAGTCCCTCAGGAAATAAAACTGTTCCCAATAAACAATGGGAATGTGTCTCAGGATCAGGTCGAGGATAATGACCAGGAGATCCGCCGCTGCCATGGCCCCCAGGTAACGTCTGACACATGGAGACAATCCACAATCTTTATAAAGCAGGACATAGATGGTCACTACGTTAACTGTGAGGAAGGAAAACAAACCCATTATCCATCAGCCTGGAGGCAAAGGGACCCGTTTGATCGGGGACCCAGTGAGATTTCCAAATGTGTCCCTGCATTCAGGGATTTATTAAAATTATTGGAGCTGGAATAACAAATGGGAAGGTCGGAATTACTGACAAAAATATGACATTAAACCACAAGAAACCCTGCCTCCCCAAACACACCGAGACACATCCATAAGGACAGATGGTTTCTAGAACATTCCCACACACTCGAACATTCGAGAGCAGACACAGGTCACTCCTTCCCAGTTCCTAATAAGGAGGGTGGGAACGTTGCTGTCCTGAAGGATTCTCGCCCAGTTTCCTGAAGACAAACGGAGTTTGGGAATTCCTGTGTTTTGGTCTAAATTGTGGTCGATCCTGTGACGTGGAGAAATGTAAACGCAGGGAAAATGTATTCACCCCTTTAACTGCCTGAGGGGCCTTCGGAACATTGTCTCCTTCTCCCTGGAACGGGATCTCTTCCCTCGGGATCTTATCATTTGTTCAATTCACTGTCGTCCGGCCGTTCACAAACAATGTCAGGGACAGAACGTTCCGGGGAATGTCAGTTATAGAATGTTGGGGACAGAACGTTCCGGGGAATGTCAGTTATAGAATGTCAGGGACTGAGCGTTCTGGGGAATGTCAGTTATAGAATGTTGGGGACAGAACGTTCCGGGGAATGTCAGTTATAGAATGTTGGGGACAGAACGCTCCGGGGAATGTCAGTTACAGAATGTCGTGGACAGAACGTTCCGGGGAATGGCAGTTATGGAATGTCGGGGACAGAACATGCCGGGGAACTCTTTGACCTGTCCATCACCTTTCCCCCTACCCACCCCACCAACATGATGCACTGTGCATGGGCACACTGTAACATTAATGGGGTGAGAGACAGAGGGTCCAATCACAGGAATGGGCATTAAAGGCATTGCCAGATCAGCTTAAAGGGTTAGATATACCACATTCTCAATCCAACGCACAGAACCAGTCCAGAAACTATCGACCCAGAGGAGATAGCTGTTCATCGTGGAACACTGTGTCGACCAGGCCAGTGTACTGCTCAGTACAACCCAGCAATCTGTCCAGATTCATCCATTACACTGGTCAATGCAATCCAGCGATCTGTCCAGAGTGGAGTACTGCAGACTACAGCAGTGCATTGATCTATAAACCCGGACTAGATATCTGTCCAGCACTGGGAGCTGTGCTGACCACAATAGGGCACTCATGTGTGAACCTGAAACAAATATCCATCCAGCATGGGGAGCTGCACAGACCACATCATTGCATTATCTATAAACCTCAACCAGAATGACTGACCAGCACAGCGATCTGTGCAGTGATCACCCGTGAATTAATCTGCATCCCAGGAGCAGTTACCCTCCAAGTGAGTAGGACTGTGTACACCATCCCAGTTCATTGATCTGTGACCCAGAAGCAGTTACCCTCCCAGCATGTAGGATGTTGTACTCAACCCCAGTGCATTGATCTGTAAACCAGGACCAGTTACCCTTGCAGCATGTATGACTGTGTACCTTACCCCAATGCATTGATCTGTAACCCAGGAGCAGTTACCCTCGCAGCATGTAGGACTGTGTACACCACTCGAGTGCATTGATCTGCAACCCAGGAGCACTTACACTCCCAGCATGTAAGACTGTGTACATCACCCAGTGCATTGATCTGAAACCCAGGAGCAGTTACCCTCCCAGCATGTAGGACTGTGTACACCATCCCAGTGCATTGATCTGTAAACCAGGAGCAGTTACCCTCCCAGCATGTAGGACAGTGTACACCACCCCAGTGCAGTGATCTGCAACCCAGGAGCAGTTACCCTCCCAGCATGTAGGACTGTGTACACCATCCCAGTGCATTGATCTGTAAACCAGGAGCAGTTACCCTCCCAGCATGTAGGACAGTGTACACCACCCCAGTGCAGTGATCTGCAACCCAGGAGCAGTTACCCTCCCAGCATGTAGGACTGTGTACACCATCCCAGTGCATTGATCTATAACCCAGGAGCAGTTACCCTCCCAGCATGTAGGACTGTGTACACCATCCCAGTGCATTGATCTATAACCCAGGAGCAGTTACCCTCCCAGCATGTAGGACTGTGTACACCATCCCAGTGCATTGATCTATAACCCAGGAGCAGTTACCCTCCCAGCATGTAGGACTGTGTACACCACCCCAGTGCATTGCTCAGTAACACTGTGTTAGATCCCTGTCCAGCGTGGGGAAACTTGCAGCCCGGGCTGGAAGTGACAGGATGTGCAGCTCCTATCCATTTACAGCTCCATCTCTCCATTGTTGCCCTGACAAGGGGGTGTTCTGGGTGTGAACATCACTGCCAGAGAGAGATGGCGGGCGAATCACTTTAAATCTCACCACATGGGAGGGGTTTGGGAAATAGACAGAGAGGGGGAGACTGAGAGACAGTGTTATGGAAGGTTGTGTTCCCAGGTTTCAGAATGCTGAAAAGTAGACACTTCGATAACATCCTGTAACAGGAGCCTGTCTTCCTAGGAAAGATGGGTAAAAGTGATATTGGTGTGAGGTCAGATGATGGGGAGTTTTGGATGAGCATTTGTTCTACAACTTTGTAAATGGAGTCCTTCATGGCTGGAGGTAAACACCAGCACCAGATGCCCCTGGATATTCCGTGATCCCTGACACTGATGTCATCTTTAAAAGCCCAATGGGCAACGATTGAGCTTTCTCTGTTTGGAGCTACCCTGCACAGTTTACCCTGAGCATGGCAGATTACACCACAGTTTGTCAACAATTACACCACGGTTTGTCGACAGGGGCACGGAGGTCCTGGTGGATGGGCTAGTACAGAGGGGGACCATTCTCTTCCCAGAGGCAGCGACACCACCAGACCCACCGAGCATGGTCTGAGCTCACCACCCAGCTCAGTGCAGTATCTGCAGTATGAAGAAATGTCCAGCAATACAGGACAAGCATCTTTAACCTTCCCAGCTCTGTCAGGATAAGGGTCACCGTATTCTCTTTGCTCCCTCACAGTCACTGTAAATCTGTTACAGCACCGACCCCCGAACAAGGCTCATGGTCCACCACTCTCACTGCCGCATGCTGCACCTTCTCTCTCTGTCTCTGTCTTTCTGTCTCTCTGTCTCTCTCTCTCCCTCTCTCTCCCCCTCCCTCCACTTCACCCCCACACTAATAACACTGCATGGATACAACACTGTGGACTGACTCCCTCCGGACACTTCACCATGACTCCCTCCCCACCTACACTAACACTAACAGCAGGACACCCACTCCCACCCTCACTCCCTCCCCCCACTTCTCCCATTTCAGGAGAAACAGCCTGGAATAGGACAGGAAGGGCCTATCCGGGTGGTGGGGTGCCCGATATCCATTACCTCACCCGCTCCCTTCGCCATGTGTGGAGGACCCTGGTATGAGCCGGAGAGGACCAGTACACCTCGTGTGGAGATTCTGAAACATCCACGTTCCACCGACCGAGTAAGGAGCAATGTTCAGTGAAGGGCAATTCTCACTTTAAACCCACTGGCAGCTCCGTTTCCCCCCGGCACAACTTAGAAGCCGTGGCCCTGATGCCATCTCCCTTTTGTGTCGAGCTGGTACACATGGAATTCCCCGGTCTCGGTGGGCAGGAGGGTGGGCTCACATCACATCGTCACCACCACGTCCCAGGAAGGGAGCACGGAGGCTCCATCCTACACCTCCCCCTGTAAACAGCTCAGATACTGAAACTAATCTGTGATAGTTCCTGCCCTCCCCACTTGTCCTGACATCTTCAACAATCTGTGCTCATATACACGCAGCGCTCTCTGTTCCTGCAGCCCCCTTATAATGTCACAGCCTGGTTTAAACTGCCGTTCATTGTCTTTCCTACCAAAGTGTATGATCTCACACTGCTCTGCACTGATCCCCATCTGCCATAATCCCGAACACTATATCAACGTGTGATTGTCCTGTTAGAGTTCCACACTCTCCTCCATAGACTTCAGACTTCTTCCAAGTTTGGTGCCATCTCCAAACATTGAGATTGTTATAGCGTCACAGTCCCCATGAAACAACTGAAATCCTGCCCCACATACACGAGTGTGAGCAAGTGAAATACTGATATATTCCGATGGACAAAGTAGAATAATGACATGCTGTCAATGGAGCAACAAAAGTCCTGACACACACCAGACGGAGCAAATGAAATATTGACAAACCACAGAGCAAAAGAAATCCGGATAGGTTCCACTTCTCGATATTCATCCGGGTATAATGTGATGAAGTTGAAAGTAGGTACTGTACCTTTAAGAGAGATGGAATGCTGTTCTGAACTGAGAGCGTACAAGCTCCTGTGGTATGAGAGGATGGCAGACCCAGACACAGTATATTGCTATCGAGCTGGAGTTGGGTAATAAGCAGTTAAAAGAAAAAGGGTCCCAGATTTGTGCATAGTTGATGTAAAATGTTCACTTTCAGAGTGAAAAAATAAATTGATGTTTTTATTTCAACAGTGGAATTTGGCAGATCTGTCCATCATATTTTAACAGTTTACAAGGCGAATTAAGCATTTCTTTATGTTACATTTAAGTTACCAGATGAGCTTCACGCGGTGTCCTCACCATTCCCTTGTGTGCATCTGTGTGTCTCTGTGTGGGGCAGGTCTGGCAGTCTCTGTGGGGCTTAAAGTGATGCAATGCCACCCTCTGCTGGCCTCCACACGCCACTGCACAGGCATTGGCAGAGGATGAAAATCAGCAGGGATTCATTCAGAGATGGGGAGGGCGAGGGCAGCTGCTCACAGCACCATCCAAACTGATGTCTTATCCATGTACTAATCTAAATGTCCTTTAAACGTTGCAACTGTCCCTGCTTTCACCACTTCCTCAGGAAGTTCATTCCAAACATAAGCCAGCTTCTGTAACATAATTATCTCTCATGTCTTTCGTAAATCTTTTTTCCTCGCACCTTAACAATCCCTCAGTTTTGAATCCCCAGCTCTAGAGAAAAGACATCAGCCCTTCAGCTTCTCTGTAACCCGCATTATTTTATAAACCTCTGTAAAGTTACTGCTTAATTTCATATTCTTCAGTGCAAAAAGTCCCAGCCGATCCAGCCTTTCCTATTCGCTCACTCCCTCCTTTCCCAGCAACATCAGGGTTAATCTCTTCTGAACCCTCTCCAGTTTAATAATATCAACGTCAGTAATATCAAAGTGAATAGTCAAGTTATTTTCTAAGGGTATGGGGAGTGCAAAACTAGAGGACATAGGCTTAAGATGAGAGGGGAAGCATTTAAAAGTGACCTAAGGGGCAGCGTTTTTACCCAGAGGGTGGTGTGCCTATGGAATGAGCAGGGTGACCAGACTGGACACAGTATTCCAGAAGAGATCTCACCAATGTCCTGTACAACCACAACATGACATCCCAATTCCGATACTCAAAGGTCTGTCCTATGAAGACATGTGTGTTAAACACCTTCTTAACCACACTATCTATGAGATGCAAATTTTAAAGAATTATACCCGACGGCCTAGGTATCTGTACTACAGCACTGTCAAAGGCTCTACTTTTAATTGTATAGGTCCTGCTGTTGTTTGATTTACCAAACCCAATACCTCGCATTAATCCAAATTAAACTCCATCAGCCGCCCCTCAGCCCAGTGAGTGATATTACTGTCACCTCCCCCTCCCCCTTCAATTTTAAAACGCCCATCCGTCTCCAGGATGCCAACACACTCCGGCCTGGATTTCCACAAAGACCCTGAGCTTGGGTTGCCTTGTATGATTAGGGGGAGGAGGGACAGATTGCAGACACAGTCAGTGGGGAGGAGAGGCTGGGCAGTAATCAGCGGTCTGGTGTTATTTCATGGTTTTAGGAAATGGGGAGTCGCACATGAGAGTTGGGTAAGAGTGATCGGTGTTTTGGGGTCAGAAATTAAGGTCTTCCTTCATCTCTGGTGTTCAGTAATAAATATCTATTTGAGACCCTTCATTGGGCAGAGTATGGCTGCAGGATTTCTTTCCTTAATATTGCAGACTACAGATAATAGCAATTAAAGATATTTATAGTTAATTTCGATGGCACAGCACGTACACTCAATATCTTACAGTTGAGACAAATATCTTGCATTTGTTTAATAATACAAAGTTTTGTTCTAATTCAGTAATGGTAACTTGATTATAATAAATCCACACCAAGCTGAAAATGTGCACTAAAATATGACCCAAAATCTGGGGATGGTAGTGTGGTGGGTAGTGTCCCTGTCTCTGAGCCAGAGCTCTGGATTTGATTCCAATTCCTGAACTTGTATGGTAGTATTCCTAGCTCTGGGCTAGAAGGCCTGGATTCAAGTCCTGCCTGTTGCAGAGGTATGTCCCAGCATGTCAGGACAGTCTGATGAACAAACACACAGGATAATACTGTTACAGCTTTATGGGTATTGCTGAGTGATGCTAGTATCCCTATCTCCGGGCACAAAGGTCCAGGCACAAAGGCCATAGAAGTGTCTCAGGATACATCTGAACAAACTGATTAAAATGGATTTAGAATTGTGACCTGATGGAAAAGGAAGAGGTGTCAGTATTGCATTTCAGAATTTAGGCCCAGGATGACTGAAAGTACAGCCATTCGTGTTGATTGGGGTCACATTTCGCAGCAGAAAAGGTTTATAAAATCAAAATGGTCATGGATAAGGTGAGTAGTCAGGGGTTTTTCCCCAGGTTAGGGGCGTCCACAACTAGAGGCCATTGGTGGAAAGTGAGACGGGAAAGGTTTTGAGGAGGCGTAGAGGGCACCATTTCACACAGAGGGTGGTGTGCGTATGGAATGAGCTGCCAAAGGAAGTGATGGAGGCTGGTACACCTACAGCATCTGGGTACTGAGAGACCTGGCGAGCTTTTCTACCAATTTCTGTATTTGTTTAAAAAATGCATTCAGTTTAACACAGGTATTCTGAATAAATTAAACATTTTTATCTTTTTACTGACGCAGGGACATATAAACATATTTCAAATTGACCGAGACCATTTTCTGCGAAGTGTATGGCTCTGTGTATGACAGCAGCAATGATGCACCGACATGGAACAGAGAATGTGATGGAGACATAGTTTGGACAATGTACAAGGAGACCTCACATGGTCCAGTTTGGGAGAGGATGACATTACCGTGTGATTCAATTCAGAGAGGGAGAAAATGTAAATGCCTGAAAAGGAACGGCCTATTGCACTCTCTCTCCTTCATTGTTCCTCATCACAGCAATGTGTGCGAGCTAAAAAAAAACCTCTACAGTCATCGTTTGCATTCTTATTTTTATGGAATCCGTGCAGTGTAGAAACATGCCCTTCGACCCAACAAGTCCATACCAACCTTCCCAACCCATTTCCCTATATTTACCCCTGACTATTGCAAATAACCTAGAAATCCATGAACACTATGGACAATTTAGCATGACCAATATACCGAACCTACACAGTTTGTGGTAGGAAACTGGATCACCCATTAGAAGCTCACACAGACAAGGGGAGAATGTGCAAACTCCACACAGACAGTAACCCAAGGCTGGAATCGACCCCAAGTCCCTGGTGCTGTGAGGCAGCAGCGGTAACCACCGTGCTACCCTTTGGATGATCCCTAACCAGAATTCACTGGAATCTACTCAATGCCGAAAGCAAAGGGAATTCAGCCAAATCCAAACTCTCCCAGGATGAAATCCCATTGCTAGCAGCTTGTATGAGTACAATATCTTCAGAAGCAGAATAACATTTTGGACAATCTCACAATTTTTCCTTTGTCATGAGTTCCAATAATATTTGGACCCAAGTTCATTAAAGTTAAAATTGCAGAGATTGTGTGTGTGTGTGTGTGTGTGTGTGTGTCTGTGTGTGTGTGTGTGTGTGTGTGTGTGTGTGTGTGTGTGTGTGTGTGTGTGTGTGTGTGTGTGTGTGTGTGTGTGTGTGTGTGTGTGTGTGTGTGTGTGTGTGTGTCAGTGTTTTTAGAAAGGCAAATATTGATTGTATATTTGCAATACCCAAACAGTTTGCCATTCATCTTTCCATCACAGTTTTGAGTAACATTGCTCCGGATCCTAAACGTGTTGTTTTAGCAGATTAAAGAAACTAGCCTGACTTGTTCCTAAAACTGACCCTGACCCAATCTGAGACCAATATCATCGGCCATCTCACCAACCTGGTTACATTTAACATTTGTTGTGAGCAGTGGAGGAGTGGGACGAGAAAAGGAAACAGTGACCCAAAAAGCCGTGGAACTATAGACCGGTGAGCCTGATGTCAGTTGTGGGTAAGTTGCTGGAGGGGATTCTGAGGGACACGATTTACATACATTTGGGAAGGCAAGGGTTGATTGAAGTAGACAACGTAGCTTTCTGCATGGGAAATCATGTCTCATTAATTTGGTTGAGTTTTTTGAAGAGGTGACAAAGAAGATTGATGAAGGCAGTTTGGTAGACATTGTCTGTATGGACCTCAGCAAGGTGTTCATTTAAAGAACAAAGACCAAAGAAAATGTACAGCCCAGGAACAGGCCCTTCGCCCTCCAAGCCTGAGCCGATCCAAATGTACTGTCTAAATCTGTCGGTCAATTCCTAAGTATCTGTATCCCTCTGCTCCCCACCTACTCATGCATCTGTCCAGAGGCATCTTAAATTAATCTACCGTGCCTGCCTCCACCACATCTGCTGGAAAAGCGTTCCAAACGCCCACCACCTTCTACGTGAAGTACTTACCGCGTGTATCCCCCTTAAACCTTCCACCTCTCACTTTGAAAGCACGACCTCTCGTTATTGAATCCTTCACCCTGGGAAAAAGCTTGTCTCTAACCACCCTGTCTATACACTTCGTGATTTTGCAAACCTCAACCAGGACCCCCTCAATCTCCTTTTTTCTAGGGAAAATAAACCTAATCTACTCAGCCTCTCTTCATAGCTAGTATTTCATTCTGATTGGTAGACAGATTAGTAAGTTTTAGTCACGTGGGATACAGAGGAAGCTAGTCACATTTGGCCTGAAGGAAAAGTGGTAGTGTTCAGACTGGAGGCTTGTGAGCAGCAGTGTGCTGCAAGAATCAGTACTGAGTTCACTGCATTTCATTAATTATATAAAGGATATGGATGTGAATATTGGGGCCAGAGTTAGTAAGTTCATAGATGACACCAGAAAGGTGGTGTAGTAGATTATCTCAGAGTACAACGAGACCACAATTAGATGGGAGTGACAGATGAAGTTTAATTTAGATAAATACGAGGTTTTGTATTGTGTGAAGGCAAATCAGGGCAGAAATTATACACTTAATGATAAGGTCCTGAAGCATGCTGTGAAATAAAGGGACCGAGCAATGCAGGTATTTTGTTCCTTGAAAGTGGAGTCGCAGGTCGACAGTGTGGTGCAGAACACATTTGGCACATTTGCCTTAATCAGTCAGAGCATTGAGTACAGGAGTTGTGGTGGTATGTTGTATCTGTACAGGATGTTGGTGAGGCCACTTTAACAATACTGCATACAACTCGGGTTTCTGCAGAAAAGATTTACACAGATGTTCCAGGACTGGAGGTTTTAGCTTTAGGGAGAGGGTGATTAGGTTGAAGTGTTTCCCCCTGGAGTGTCAGAGGTTGAGGGGTGACAATATAGAGTTTTATAAAACCAGCAGGGGCATGGATATTCTGAACAGCCACGTTCTGCTCCCCAGGATAGGGGAGTCCAGAACAAGAGGGCTTAGGCTGAAGGCAGGAGGGCGAATGATTTAGAATGGACCTGAAGATAAATGTTTCACACAGAGAGTGGTGTGTGCATAGAAAGTGCTGTCAGAGGAAGTAGTGAAGGCGGTTACAGTCGCTCATTTAAAAGTATCTGAGAGGAGGAATATTGGCCAAATGCTGGCAAATGGGACTGGATCTGATTTGATATCTGATCGGAGTGAACAGATTGGACTAACGGGTCTGTTTCCGTTCTGCATGACTCTCTGATGCTATAAGAGGGATGACAAAAAATTCTGAAAGGACCTTTCAAGTCGGAATTCTCTTCACTGGAAGTTTATTGTGCCTTATGCTCATATTGATTGAAAGCTGCGTTAGGTAAATATTTGACAGAGAAGTGAGTCATGCATAATGGGACACAGATAGGAAAGTGGGGCTGAGACCACAACTTGATCAGCCACAATCTTAATGCCTGGGGGAGAAGGCTCAAAGTGTCTAATGACCCATTCCTGCTCCTTCGTCCCATGTTCCTGTGTTCAATTCAGCCGCTCAAACATGCTAGACAGGAGCAGTTGGAGGCTACTTATTCCTATAACCTGGTGCACATAAACAAAGGAGACCATTCAGCCCTCCAAGACTGTCCCACACGGTTTGAGGTGATTTGGGAAATGTAATTGGAAAATCCAGGCTGGATATGAAAGAGGCCCCTCATCTCTCTTTGCAGAGCTCCCCCTCTCTGCAACTTGTGCTTCATTTGTTGGTCATTTTGTAGACCCAGATTCACTGTGAATACAGCCCACATACCTCACCAAGCAATGGCTCACAAAAACCTCTGGTCCCCCTGACTGAAACATTCAAGAAAAGAACTTTCATGAAAATAACACCCACTAACTTTCAAATAACAGAATGGGAGAACATCAGAATCAGGGGAAGGTCGTTCACTCCCCAAGCCTGCCTTGCCCTTCACTAAGATCATGACTGATCTGCTCTTGGTCTCAAATCCTTTTTCATACCCATTTATTCATCAACCTCATCTCTCTGACAGGTCAACATCTATCTACCTCCTCTTCAAATACTTTCAGTCATCTTGCTCCCCAACACTCGTGAGAAGAGAAATCCTGACATTCAATCCCACCTGTTTGAAGAAAACACTTGCTGCTCCTATATCATGTCTTATTGATATGAACAAAATAGGTTGACACAAGGGTTCAGATAAAAATGACTGGCCCTGATGTCAAGGCAGTGGTTGACTTCTGTTTACACCAAGGAGCTGGACTTAATGGGAATCAAAGTAAACTGTCCAGTGTTTGGTGTCAAACATGGCACAAAGGAAGGTTTTCATCATCTCAGTTCTGGGTCACCTCTGTGGGAGCTCCTTAGGGTAGCTTCCTCTTCACAAACATCTTCAGCTGCTTCATCAATGTCTCCCCGACCCACCCTCCCCACCATAAGATCAGAAGTGGGGATGGTCGCTGAAGATTCCACAATGTTTGGAACATTTTGTCCCCCCTCAGCTCCTGAACTGGTCTGTGTCCATTTGCCGCAAGACCCAGACTCCATTGAGACTTGTGCTGATAAAGTGAGTAGCATTCATGTAACAGCACATTGCCACAGTAGAACAAGAGTTCATTCAGCACCTAACGCCGGTTTCACAGGAATATGAGGAAGCCATTCAGCCCATTGACACTATTGGAGAAGAACAGGGATAGCCCATTCAGTGCCTCCAGCCTATTACTCAGGAAGGGAAGGGAAAGTTTCTGTTTCAGATGCAATGTGACTGGTCAAACTACTCGGTGGTAAGCCAAACACTATTTACTTAAACACGAAAGATGAAACAAAACCAAAGAAAGAGGAATTTAGAATAACGTAATTATATAGGACAGCTTAACAGAATAATAGATCTAGGAGCTATTACTAATGAACTATTACAATATTGGAAACTCCCATAAACACAGCCCTTGGCAAAAAGAAATATTCAGACACAGAATGTCACAAACATCTCTCCAATCCAGGAATTAAAAACAGCAGCAAGAGAAAATTCAGAGAGAGTAGCAACCAGGAGACATCCACTGAAGCTTCCAACTCTGTGGAGACCCCAATAGTTTCTGATGTTGCCAAGAAACCAAAACCCAGTGATCCTAACCTGCGATAGCTGGCCACACCCATTCAGGCTGCATTATAACAAACCCAAGGCGTCCCTCGCTGTTTACTCGAGTGGTCTTAACTAGCCAGCTTGGTAACAATCGTTGAATCTCTCTCTTAAATTAAACAAGGACAAAATAACCTCTTAAAGCTGCAGCATTGTCACACTTGTCAGCACATCGAGCTGTCAAACAGGAACCCAGTCAGGCACTTGGCCCTGTCCAATCGGACGAGGAAGTAGCTAGTCAGTCTCTTGAGCCACTTACACAGGGACAGTACGAGGCCATTCCCACCATAATGCACTTACACGGGGGCAGAATGAGGTAATTTATGCTGATTCCTGATGAATATCTTATGCCCGAAACGTCGATTCTCCTGGTTCTCGGACGCCGCCTGACCTGCTGTGTTTTTCCAGCAATCCACCTCTCTACTCTGATCTCCAGCATCGGCAGTCCTCACTGTCTCCAAATTGATGCTCTAACATGATGAACAAGTGGAGAGAGGCTGCACAGACAGACTACTCCACTTTGTCCCTCTTGGCTCCATTGCTTATAGGACTTTAACATGGTTCTCTTGCGGTGAGCAGAGAAACCATATGTCTTGTGTGAAGTCTCAATAAGGCATTTTTCATCTCCGAGAAGCCAGCCTGGTGTTCTCTATGTAGGGCGGAAGTGGGTGGGAATGGCAACCTGTTTCAGATGGAAGGTATTGTGGCTGCTGTTGTGGATACTGAGCAACCTGACGTTCAGTATGGGTTCACACGCCGACTGCACAATAACGTGGGAGGGTTAGTAAAGGCATATAAACTATTAGGAAAATCACATTAGACTGATGAATGGACTCTCTAAGTTCAAATAATGCTGATCTTGTTCATGTTGATCTTGTCTAGTGCACGTCCTGTGCAGTGTAACCTGTATGCCTTACTCTGTCCAAATCTATTTCCACCCGATGATCTGTCTGGCCATGCTGACTATGATCTGCCTCCACTGCTCATACATAAAGTGTTTCCCTGTACTGAGGTACACTTGGCAATAAATCAAACCAATCAATCCTGGTTAAAGTATGGAATTTCTCTCCCTGTCAATGTCTCTTTTGGAAATAAATGATCGCTGCCACTCCTCGTGATTCAGTATCACCATTTCTTCGTCTCTCACAGCTCTACAGATTAAACACTCAGCTTCTTCACTTTATTCTCATGTTACCATCATCGGTGTCTGTGGAAAGGAGATAATTCCTTACAAAGGTGATCAAATCTGTACAGAGTGCCGCAAATGCTCTCTCAGCAAAGCTCTGCAACAGCAGGAAGATGGCTTTACTTATGTACTCGAAGCATCTTACAATGAAGGACAGCACACCATTGAATGCACCCATTACTTACACAGGGTTTGATTCGGAGCATTCAGCATAGACTTGTGAGTAGGAGATCATGCTTCCCAACTTTCTTCGAGTCCTTTGGTGAAGTGACCAAGAAGTTTGATGAGGGCAGAGCGGTAAACGTAGTCTCTACGGATTTCAGTCAGACCTTTGATAAGGTTCCACATGGCAGGCTGATCTGGAAGGTTCCATCACGTAGAATGTTGGGGGATTTGGCCAATTAGATACACTGTTGGCTTGTTGGTAGGAAGCAGAGGATTTAGTGGAAGGATGCTTGTCAGACCGGAGGCTGGGTACATAGCTGTTTGTTATCTATGATTTGGTTGAGACTGTACAAGGCATGATTAGTAAGTTCGCAGATGACACTAAAATAAGTGGTATTGTGATTAGTGAGAAAGAGTATCAGAAATTGTAACAGGCCCTTAATCAAGTGGGCAAGTGGGCCGAGAAATGGCAAATGGAAGTAAATATAGAAGTGTGAGGTCTTGCATTTTGGATTCTCAAATCAAGATAGGAGTTCCATGGTGCATGGGAGAGCCTTAAGGGGTGTAGGGTGCAGAGAGACCTTGGCGTTCAGGTGCATGATTCCCTGAGAGTGGAGTCACAGGTCGACAGGGCAAGGAAAAGGGCATTTGCGACACTGGCCTTCATCAGGCAAGACATTGAGTATAGAAGTTGGGACCTTATGTTGCAGTTACACAGGACTTTGGTAAGGCCGCACTTGGAGTATTGCGTTCAGTTTTGTCACCTTTGTTATAGGGAGGATGTTATGAAATTAGAAAAAGTGCAGAAGAAATTTACAAGGACGTTGGCAGGACGCAACGGTCTGAGTTATAGGGAGAGGTTGGACAAACTAGGACCTTTTCTTTAGAGTGGAGGAGACTGAGGGGGGAACCTTATAGAGCTGTAGAAGATCATGAGGGATATGGATAGGTTCTCAGTCTTTTACAAGGTTTAGAAAATTGAGGACGAGAGGGGATCAGTTTAAGGTTAAAGGGGAAGGAGTAAAAGGGAACCTGAGGGGCCACTTCTTTACACAGAGGGCTGGTACGTGGATGAGCTGCCAGTAGATGTGGCTGAGGGGGCACATTAACAGCATTTCAAAAGCATTTGGATAAATATGTGGATCGGAAAGGACTGGAAGTATATGGGCCAACTGCAGGGCAATGGGGTTAGCGCGGATGGACATTTACAAAGTGGAGTCAAACCCTTCTGTTAATTAAAACCAAAGCCCCAGAAAAGCTCGCCTCACCTCATAATCTGTTAAAATATGAGTGGCACAGATCTCCTAAATTCAACTATTTAAACAAAAATTAGCAAGTTAATTTCTTAACTTTAATAGTGAACACTAAACAACAACTATTCACGATTCCAAGCCCCTCTTGTCTTAGCTACTTACTATCTGACTCCGACTCTGTAAAAATATGCTATTCCAACAACCCACATATGAAAACATTACAATCTCAAGACCACACATTCTCTATCTTCCCCGCTGTGTTCACTCTTTCAGCTGCTGATCTCCTGGATCATTTTTTTTTACTTAAGTAGGTTTGACATGAACATGTGTCTTTGAAAGAGAGTGTTTGAGATGGCCAGTTAGCACGCCTGCTCTACAGCAGTTACACTGCTGTTAGATGGCAGTGGCTCTCCCACTAGTGTTCAAAATGCTGGGTTTATTTACTTCTCATGAGACAATAATTCTCATAATTTGATTGCTTTCCAGGTGTCCAAACAATAATATTCACATTCTGTTGGGTTCTGGTATCCTGAGCACTATTTAAACTCTTTGGTTGTCTTTGAATTATTGTCAAAACAGCAACCAAAACTCAGGTTTCCATTTCCCAGCTAATTGATACATGTGGAAGAGTGTGACTTTTAGCTGGCATCTGTGGCTGTACTTTCTATTCAGAAAAAACCCGTTCTGTCTTAAAATGACCGGACATGCTTTCGCCTTCATAACACCGCCCCACTTCAAAAAAAAACATGAAATGGCAGAATGAAAAGATGGTTTCATTTCTTTTCCTCTAATTCTTAATCCCATTATTATGAATTACAAACGTATTAATCTAAGCTATACCATACATATTAATTCTGCACACATATATATAACACTGCAATAAGTCAGATTTTATCTAAATTTTTTTCTTTAAATCCGCGATAACGCATCTGCTATCACATTTTAGGACTCACAGCATGTACATTTTGTAAAGTTAAAGTCGGTAAGATAAGACTCAAATGAAATAGTCTCATAATCTGGTCTTTAAATATTCCAAAAAATGCGAGAGGTATGTCGTTCTGCACAACCATCTCCGACAATTCCTTTGTCATATAAACATTAAAATGTTGTCAGTCCAGTGCTAAACTTAATCATTCTTTTTCAATAATGGAGATGTTGTATTTTTCTTTCTGGTGGATATTGAGTTTTTTCGGCAAGTAGCCAATTGGTCATTCAATTACATCATCATTTTTCTGTATCAATCCATCTTCGACCATCCCGAGCATCAAACACAATTTTCAAAGGGTTTCAGAATATTTGGTTCAGCTAAAACTGGTGCGGTGATTAATCCTGCTTTAAAATTCTCAAATGCCTCCTGGCATTGTTCTGTCCACCACAATACTGTGTTCTTCTTTAATAAATCCATTAGTAGTGCCAATACACTGCTGAAGTTTGCAACAAACTTCCGATAGAATCCACTCAGTTCCAAAAATCGAAGCACCTCTTTCTTCGAGGATGGTCGTGGAAATTCCTCAAAACCCTTCGTCTTTGTGTTCCATGGGGGCAACCTTCCATGTCCAATGTAATGTCCCAAGAACGTCACCTCTGCCTTCGCGAATTCTGTTTTCTTTAAGTTTATTACCAAGTTTGTTTGTTGTAATCGTTCAACATGCTCTGCCAACTGTAACATGTGAGCTTTAAATCACTTGCTAAAAATCACCACATCATACAGATAAACTGCACAATTTGTTCATCTGGCCGCAACTCTGTTCCTGAGTCTTAAATGTGGTGGTGCATTATTCATTCACATGACGTACTCTAACTTTTTTTGTCATATCTGGTATCTTTACCAGATAGCTGAACTGACTCATTTTTTTTTAATTTGAAAGGGGACACTAAATTTGGCTTTAAAGGGATTTCCTACCACTGGTGGCAATGCTAACACGTCATCCTCATGGGAAATCATCAATATTTCAGAGTTTTTATCTGCCACCTGCTTCATTCCATGCTGTGTCCTCTTCAGGTACTGTTTAGCTAACTCACCTACTCCATCTAATTTCTCCCTCACGTCAGATATATATTTCCAAGTGTGAGATCTCCGACTTCGGTCCTGTCAATTTATATTTAATAAATTTCAAAGGACCTCTCACTTCATAAACGAATATTAGCTCAAAGGAAGTAAAGTGAGTAGATTTATTTGGGGCATCTCTAATGGCAAACAATATAATGTGACACCTTTATTCCAATCATTCGGGTAATTCTGACAGTACACTGTTAATATTGTCTTCAGCATCTGATGCCAACTTTCCAAGGCTCCTTGGGATTCGGGATGGAACGCACTTGATTTAAACTGCTGTATGCAGAAGCTATCCATGACGCCCTTAAACAGCTGCGCGGTAAAATGAGACCCTTGGTCTGACTGAATCACACTGCGTAGCCCACAGTGAGTAAAGAAAGCTACTAACTCCTCTACCTCCCTTTTTGCCTTAATACCCCATATGGAATTGCTTCTGGAAATCTGGTGGACACATCCATTATGATCAGCAGATATTAGTTTCCACTTTAATTTGGAAAGGGGAGCTCCACAATTAATCATAACTCACGTGAAAAGTTCTTCGAATACACGAATTGACAACAATGGTGCTGGTTTTAATACTGCCTGTGACTTACCTACCATTTGGAATGTATGACATGTACAACAAAAATTAACCACGTCCTTGTTCATTCCAGCCACTAGAAATGCTTTAGCCTGAGTCTTCCGTGCATCAACTCCTTTGGCTTTTTCTTTCAGTTTTCCTTCCTGCTGTAACTTACGACAGTGGGACCTTGTTACTACAAAGTCTGGAAAAATCCCTGGGTATTTTTATTGTAATTCCCCAGTTCCCTGGCCTTACGTTGTCTTCCCCACCACAAGGGCTGCCTTTCCCACCTTGGATCCTGCTAAATCATTCCCAAGAACAAACTGTATTACTGGAACTGACCCTCTATCATTCAATCTCACTGTTACTTCCGCAACCTTGATGTGGCACTCCAACCTGGTGTTACACAAGGGAATGCTTAATTTCTGACCCCATTCCACAAATTATCATGCTGTTGAGTAACATGTCAGAAAGAGTGAAAATACTTCCATCTCTTACTATTGGAGGCCGAGGGAAAGTGAGGACTACACATGCTGGAGATCAGAGTTGAAAAGTGAGGGACTGGAAAAGCACAGCAGGTCGGCAGCATCCGAGGGGCAGGAAAGTTGACATTATAGACAATAGACAATAGATGCAGGAGTAGACCATTCTGCCCTTCAAGTCTGCGCCACCATTCAATATAATCATGGCTGATCATCCTTAATCAGTATCCTGTTCCTGCCTTATCTCCATAACCCTTGATTCCACTATCTTTGAGTTCTGTATCCAACACTTTCTTAAATGAATCCAGGGACTGGTCCTCCACTGCCCTCTGGGGCAGAGCATTCCACACAGCCACCACTCTCTGGGTGAAGAAGTTTCCCCTCATCTCTGTCCTAAATGGTCTACCCCGTATTTTTAAGCTGTGTCCTCTGGTACGGCACTCGCCCATCAGCGGAAACATGTTTTCTGCCTCCAGAGTGTCCAATCCTTTAATAATCTTATATGTCTCAATCAGATCCCCTTTCAGTCTTCTAAACTCAAGGGTATACAAGCCCAATTGCTACAGTCTTTCAGCGTAAGATAGTCCTGCCATTCCAGGAATTGACCTCGAGAAATTATGCTGCACTCCCTCAATAGCAGAATGTCTTTCCTCAAATTTGGAGACCAGAACTGCACACAGTACTCCAAGTGTGGTCTCACCAGGGCCCTGTACAGCTGCAGAAAAACCTCTGTGCTTCTATACTCAATCCCCCTTGTTATGAAGGCCAGCATGCTATTAGCCTTCTTCACTACCTGCTGTACCTGCATGCTCACCTTCATTGACTGGTGTACAAGAACACCCAGATCTCTTTGTACTGCCCCTTTACCTAAATTGATTCCATTTAGGTAGCAATCTGCCTTCCTGTTCTTGCCACCAAAGTGCATAACCATACATTTATCCACATTAAACTGCATTTGCCATGCATCTGACCACACAACTAACCTGTCCAGGTCACGCTGCAACCTCCTAACATCCTCCTCACATTTCATAGAACATAGAACATAGACAAGTACAGCGCAGTACAGGCCCTTTGGCCCTCGATGTTGCGCCGATCCAAGCCCACCTAACCTACACTAGCCCACTATCCTCCATATGCCGATCCAATGCCCGTTTAAATGCCCATAAAGAGGGAGAGTCCACCACTGCTACTGGCAGGGCATTCCATGAACTCACGACTCGCTGTGTAAAGAATCTACCCCTAACATCTGTCTTATACCTACGACCCTTAATTTAAACATATGCCTCCTTGTAATAGCTGACTCCACATGTGGAAAAAGGTTCTCATGGTCAACCCTATCTAAACCCCTAATCATCTTGTACACCTCTATCAAGTCACCCCTAAACCTTCTTTTCTCCAATGAAAACAGCCCCAAGTACCTCAGACTTTCCTCATACGATCTTCCTACCGTACCAGGCAACATCCTGGTAAACCTCCTCTGCACCCGTTCCGGTGCCTTCACATCCTTCCTATAGTATGGCGACCAAAACTGCACACAATACTCCAGATGCGGCCGCACCAGTGTCTTATACAACTGCAACATGACCTCAGGACTCAATTCCTCTACCAATAAAAGCCAGTACGCCATATGCCTTCTTCCCCGCACTATTTACCTGGGTGGCAACTTTCAGAGATCTGTGTACATGGACACCAAGATCCCTTTGCTCATCTACACTACCAAGTATCCGACCATTAGCCCAGTACCCCATCTTTTTGTTGGTCTTACCAAAGTGACTCACCTCACACTTACCTACATTGAACTCCATTTGCCACCTTTCTGCCCAGCTCTGCAGTTTATCTATAACCCGCTGTAACCTGACACATCCTTCCTCATTGTCCTCATTATCACCCGCAAACTTGCTCACCCAACCTTCTAGTCCCTCCTCCAGGTCATTGATAAAAATGACAAACAGCAATGGTCCCAAAACAGATCCTTGCGGAACACCGCTTGTCAATGCACTCCAAGACGAACCTTTACCATCAATTACTACCCTCTGTCTTCTTCCAGCCAGCCAATTCCTAATCAAAACCTCCAACTCACCCTCAATGCCATACATCCGTATTTTTTGCAGTAGCCTACCATGGGGAACCTTATCAAACGCCTTATTAAAATCCATATACACCACATCTACCGCTTTCCCCTCGTCCACCTCCTTAGTCACCTTCTCAAGGAATTCAGTATGGTTTGTGAGTCACGACCTGCCCTTCACAAAACCATGCTGACTATCCTTGATCACATTATTCCTATCCAGGTGATCATAAATCCTATCCCTTACAATTCTCTCTAAGACTTTGCCCACAACAGAAGTGAGACTCACCGGCCTTTGATTACTAGGGTTATCCCTACTCCCCTTCTTGAACAAGGGAACCACAATTGCTATCCTCCAGTCTTCTGGCACTATTCCTTTAGACAACGAGGACATAAAAATCAAGGCCAATGGCTCTGCAATCTCCTCCCTTGCTACCCAGAGATTTCATTCTGCCATCCAGCTTAGTATCATCTGCAAATTTGCTAATGTTATTACTAATATCATCTTCTATATCATTAACATATATTGTAAAAAGCTGCAGTCCATCACTGATCCCTGCGTTGCCCCACTGTTCACTGCCTGACATTCCAAAATCGAGCCGTTTATCACTACTCTTTGTTTCCTATCAGTCAACCAATTTTCAATCCCAGTCAATACTTTGTCCCCAATACCATGCGCCCTAATTTTGCTCACTAACCTCCTATGTGGGATTTTATCAAAAGCTATATGAAAGTCCGGGTACACTACAGCTACTGGATCTCCCTCGTCCATCTTCAGAGTTACATCTTCAAAAAATTCCAGATGATTTGTCAAGCATGATTTCCCCTTCATAAATCCATGCTGACACTGACCTATCCTGTTACTACTATCCAGATGTGTCGTAATTTCATCCTTTATAATAGACTCCATCTTTCCCACCACTGAGGTCAGACGAACTTGTCTATAATTTCCTGTTTTCTCTCTCCCACCTTTCTTAAAAAGTGGTACAATATTAGCCACCCTCCAATCCGCAGGAACCGACCCCGAATCTATCGAACTCTGAAAAATAATCACCAGCGCATCCACGATTTCTCGAGCCACCTCCTTCAGTACCCTGGGATGTAGACCATCAGGCCCCGGGGACTTATCAAACTTCAGACATAACAGTCTCTCCAACACCAATTTCTGGCAAATATAAATTCACGTAAGTTCAGGTCCTTCAGCCGCTGTTACCTCAGGGAGATTGCTTGTGTCTTCCCCAATGAACACAGATCTGAAGTACCAATTCAATTCTTCTGCCATTTCTTTGTTCCCTGTAATATATCCCCCTGTTTCTCTCTTCAAGGGCCCAATTTTAGTCTGAACATTTTTTTTCCCTTTCACATACCTGAAAAAGCTTTTACTAACCTCCTTTATATTTTTGGCCAGTTTTCCTTCGACCTCATTTTTTCTCTGCGTATTTCCTTCTTAGTAATCCTCTGTTGTTCTTTAAAAGCTTCCCAGTCCTCCGTTTTCCCATTTATCTTTGCTATGTTATACTTTTTCTCTTTTAACTTTATATGTTTCTTAACTTCCCTCGTCAGCCACGGTCACCCATGCTTCGTCCTAGGATCTTTCTTCCTTTTTGGAATGAACTGATCCAGCATCTTCTGCATTATACACAGAAATATCCGCCATTGTTCCTCCACTGTCATCCCTGCTAAGGTATTAAACCATTGAACTTTGGCCAGCTCCTCCCTCATAACTCCATATTTCCCTTCATTCAATAGAAATATTGTCAATTCCGATTGTACCCTCTCCCTCTCAAATTGCAGATTAAAGCTAATTGTATTATGGTCACTACTACCCAATGGCTCCTTCACTTCGAGGTCCCTGATCAATTCTGGTTCGTTGCACAATACCAGATCCAAAATTGCCTTCTCCCTGGTAGGCTCCAGCACAGCTTATCTAAGGATCCATCTCGGAAGCACAAAGTCTCTTTCTTGAGGTCCAATACCATCCTGATTCTCGCAGTCTACCTGCATGTTGAAATCCCCCATTACAACTGTAGTAACATCTTTGCGACCGGCCAATTTCGGCTCCTGATTCAACTTACATCCGACATCCAGACTACTGTTTGGCGGCCTGTAGATAATTCCCAAGAGGATCTTTTTACCCTTAGAATTTCTCAGCTCTATCCGCATTGACTCTACATCCCCTGAATCTAAGTCCCCCCACGCAAGGGACTGAATATCATCCCTTATCAACATGGCCACCCGAGCCCTCTACCCGTCAGTCTGTCCTTACGATATCACGTGTAACCTTGAATATTCATTTCCCAGGCCCTGTCCACTTGAAGCCATGTCTCAGTTATCCCCACAATATCGCATTTGCCAATTTCCAAAAGAGCCTCAAGCTCATTAATCTTATTTCTAATGCTTCGTGCATTTATGTATAGTATTTTTAATTTGTTACTGCCCTCATCCTTCCCATCAACTCGTATGTCACTCAACCTTCCAGCATGATCCCTTTTTGAGTTTTCTGCCTCATTGATACAATTATCTTTCTTGACTTCCCTTGTTCTAATTTTCCCTTCAATTTCCTTCTTAAACATCCAGTTTGTCCCCTCCCCCCGCTACTTAGTTTAAACATCGCTGTGTTGCCAGAATGCTGGTCCCTCACCTGTTAAGGTGCAAACCGTCTCTCTTGTATAATTTCTGCTTACCACAAAACATACCCCAATGATCCAAGAATTTAAATCCTTGCTTCCTGCACCAATTTCCCAGCCACACGTTCAAATCCATTATCTCCCTGTTTCTGGCATCTCCAGCCCGAGGAACTGGAAGCAAACCGAAGATAACCACCCTGGATGTCCTGCTTTTCAGCCTTCTTCCGAGTTCTCCGAAGTCCCGCTGTGGTATGTTCCTCCTCTTCTTCCCAACATCATTTGTGCCGACATGTACCACCACCTCTGGCTCTTCATCTTCGTCCTTGAGGATTTCCTGCACTCTGTCTGTGATGTCTTTAACCCTGGCACCAGGAAGGCAACACGCCATCCTTAAGTCCCGTCTGCTGTCACAAAAATCCTGGTCAGTTCCTCTCACTATGGAGTCCCCTCTTACCACGGCTCTGTGTGATGTCCGACTCTTCCGCTGTGCCTCCACGCCAACTTTTGATTGACAGACATGGCCGCCTCACGGACTGGCAGTGTCATCTGTCTCTACTGTTTCCAAAAGATTCAACTTGTTCCCGACAGGTACTTCCCCCAGGGTCTCTTGCACCCCGGGGTCTCCTCTCCGCCTTCCTCATCGTCTGCTCTCTTCTGCTGTTTTCTGGTATGGTCGGTGTAATAATCTCGCTGAAGGTCTTGTCCAGAAAGATCTCGTTCTCTCGTGTCAGCCTAAGGTCCTCGAGATCTTTCATCAGTGCTGCAATATGCTCTGTCAGTGAACGTGAACACATCTTTCCACACTTAAATGAGCCAGACAGACCAGAGTCGTTGACCTCCCACATCAAGCACGTAGCAGACTGAACTTGGCAGTCATGTCTTCATCCTCTTCAACTGTGGCGTAATCACTTCACTCAAACTCCTTGTCAAAGACTCGTTCCAGGCATAAGTCCTTCATCTGGAAAGCGTGAGGTAAGGGAGGTGGAAGGGGCTGAGAATTAAATAGGATGGTGGAGGTGGAGGTGGGTGGAAGGTAGCTTGGAAGGCGATAGGTAGATGTAGGCGTGATCTGATGGTGATAGGTCAGAGGGGAGGGTGAAGTGGATAGTTGGTAGGACAGCTGAAACCGTCAAACTATACAGCATCAACGTTGACTTCACCAATTTCCAAAGTGCCCCTCCCCCAACCTCATCCCAGATCCAACCATTCAAATTAGCACTGCCCTCTTGAACTTCCCTAACTGTCCATCTTCCTTCCCACCTATCCACTCCACGCTCCCCTCTGACATTTCACTTATACTCCCATCTGCATCTTCCCATCGCCCTCCCAGTGACCCTCCTGCCAGTCCAGCTTCTACCCTCGTATTTATCTGTCAGCCCCCTTGTTCCCTCGCCACATTCCTGACGATGGGTTTATGCCTGATACGTCGATTGTCCTGCTCTTCGGATGCTGCCTGATCTGTTGTGCCTTTCCGGCTCCTCACTTCTCAAGTATTAGAAACTGAACAGATCCCGCATCTTGCAAAATTATAACTTCTTGTCCTCCCCCCACGCCCCATTTTTTTTTAGTAAGCTTTATCTACAGAGGCGAATTCTTCATCGGGATCAGCCCCTGTCTAGGCTGTGCACCCTCCTGCAACTCCTCGGTTCTACTTGGGGTCTCCTTTACCTGGTTCACTAATACCACTGGCTTAAACTCTTTTACCACATCTTTTCCCAAAATGCCTTCCTTCAATGCCTAGCACTATGTGTCCAAGCTTACTGCAGTGAAAACACCTTTTCCCAGTGCCCTTCTTAAACCATCAGCACTGTAATTTTATGTGTTCCGCTCCGTCATAGTGAGAACACCTGAGGCCTTTCACCACCTTTCAACCCCCTTGGGCTTCTTTTCCACCGGTGGTAAACTATTGCCAGTGTGCTTTACTCTATGTTTTGTAGTGTAGGATCTCCCCTTCTCCCAATTTCTATCCCACACAGGATGAAAATCCTCCCAGAAGCTAAATTTCATCTCATGCACCAATGCATATTTACCTGCCATTTCTGCTGCCCTTCTCACTTCTTGAACTTCCTGTTCATTCACATGAAATCTTACCATCTCTGGAAGTGAGTCTCCGGCAGAATAATCTCCCTTCGAGCCTCACAGGTCTTATCCATTTTTAAGGCCTGCACCTATCTATCAAAATGACTGTGTTTAATTCTTTCAAACTCAATATAAATCTGACCTGGTTCCGTCTCTATATTTCTGAACCGCTGTCTATATTCTTCTAGTACCAATTCATAAGCACTTAACATTTACATAATCTCTTGCTCCCTCATGTGACAGCACTGCACATACCTCTCAAGCTGTACCCACCAGCTTAGTCTGAATTAGCATTACCCACAGGTTCACTGGACATGCCATCTGCCGAGCCAATTTCGCAAATGAAATAAAACGGTTTTGCCATTTTTCGCACCGAAATATGGCAATGTATTAACATAGTTGTATACATTCCTACATTCTCGCTTATCTTCATCCTGCTAATTTAACTTTCTTATCTAATTCCAAACGTCTGAATTTCAAATTCTCCCTCTCTTCCTTTTTCCTCTCTTTCTCTTTCTCTATCTTCTCTCTCTTTCAGTCTCTCTCTTTATCTTCTAACTGCAGTTGTCATATTTGCAATTTAAGTTTTTTCGAACTCGACTGCAGTTACCTGCTTCTCTGATACACCAAGTGCTTGACCATTATGGTGACAGCTTTCCTTTTGTCTCTGGTAAAACCCAATTCAAATCTACATGTTAATTCTAAAAGTATGCCCTTCCTTTGTCTTTCTACACTTTCTTGGCAAATTTGGGTACCATCTTCAAACCTCAGAACCATTTTATTAATATTAAAAGCCATTTCTTTTAAATTAACAAACCACAAGTAAACAAAATTAAATGAATTTTCTCACCTGTTTTACTTGAAGATCTAGGTCACTAACTGCCAAGTGATGGAAATCTGCTGGGACCTTTTGTACCCAAAATCTGTTCAAGTCTGTCTAAATCCCATACGACAAGCCCTCAAACTGTTATGATGTCGATGTTGAACCACTCTGTTAATTAAAACCACACACCCAGAAAAGCTCAGCTCACCTCGTTATCTCTTAAAACATGAGTGACAAAGTAGTCGCAAATTCCACGATTCAGAGTAAAATAACAATTAATAAGTATGTATGTTAACTCGCTGAGCTTGAAGGTTTGTTTTCAGATGTTTCGTCACCATGACTGGGTAACATCATCAGTGAGTGTCTCTGGTGACGCACTGGTGGTTTATCGTATCTTTCTATTTCTAGGTCTTGGTTTCTTAAGTTGCGTGATGTCATTTCCAGTTTTTTGTTCAAGGGAGAGTAGATAGGATCTAAATTGATATGTTTATTGATCTACGTCTGGCTAGAATGTCATTCTTCTAAGAACTTTCGTGCGTGGCTTTGTCCTAGGAAGTGTGTGTTGTCACAGTCAACGTGGTGTCCTTCTTTTTCTGTATGTATGGAAACTAGTGAGAGTGGGTCATGTCTTTTGGTAGCCAGTTGGTGTTCATATATCCTGCTAGCACGACAACAGGACAGTCTGAAAGGGAGAAAAATGTTTTTTTATACACTGTTTAATCAGTGTGTGTTCAGATAAGGAAGATTGTTCATATGTGTACAACACATTCTGAATGAACAACGGAGACACAGTTAACGAAAAATGATAGACACGATGTATAAAATTTATAAAGCATTAAAACATTATTTGATCCTCATCTGAAGTGATACCTTCCCTTTCTCTCAACGTTCCCCCTTTTCTGGGATTCCCAACTCTAGTCTCTCATTCTTATCAGGATGTGTGTCATAAATTCTTGTTTCTGGTTTCCGAACTTATTTCAGTTAATCCCCTTTCTTCCAGGAATTAAATATGTTGGCCTGCTGGGTTCTTTCCAAAGCTAGTGTCTGTCATATTGTTGGAGAGGAAAGTTATGGCATCAGACCCAGCATTTGAACATATTGCTCTGTTGTACGTGCACTGTACAAAGGACCACAGCACAAAGGAATTGCCAAAATGGTGATGAAAGTATATCTACTTCTTTCGATAATGTAGTTTTCTCATTTTCTACATCTCCATTTCTATATCCTCTCTCTCTCTCATTCTCCTTTTGTATCTAGTTAAGAAATCCACCAGTCATTCTTCGTGGCCCATCTCTCAAAACGCCTTCTTTCAGTTTATATGCAATGCTTTCATCAAGATGTGATGTGGTTATAATTAAGCAATGTAACTACAAAGACATGCGGGAGGAGCTGGCCAGAGTTAATTGAAAGGGGAGCTGAGCAGGAAAGACCATGGAGCAGCAATATCAGAAGTTTGTGGGGATAATTCCGAAGATAATACCAAAAATGCAACCCCAAGAAGATGAAACATACTCATGCGAGAACAAGGCAACCATGATTTACAAGGCATCAAACCAAAAGAGAAAACAGACATGTGGTGAAGATGATTGGGAATCCAGAGGATTCATTGGCTCTGAAACGACATAAGGCATCACTGACACTACAGAGCTCTTAATCATCGTCAGGGAGAGAAACAGAGGAAACACATTCACTTTAAACACAGAAGATGGTATTTCTCAAGGAAAAAGATTCAGATGAATTAAACATTTGAATTAAGATCAGTTAAATGTTTTTGCGGAATGTTTCAGATTGGAAGCAAGACCCAGGGAGACAGACCCTCAGCAGAATGAGAGTTTGAAAATGGAAGCATTTCCACATCAGAAACCAGGTTAGATCACTGAATGCAAGGCGGATGGGTGAATGGGTCTCAGTGAGAATTGGGGAACAGACAGCAGAATTGCATTGCAGATATTGCAGCTCGAAACTGCGTATTCATGTAGTGCTGTAGACCACAGCAGCAGGAGAAGCAGAACAGCATTCAACCACAACCTGTAACTTTTTGCCAGGATGACACCTCAGTCTGTCATTACCATCAACACCATCTATGGCTCAGTGACGAGTGTGGGTGAACATATCAGAGTCAGAATCACATGAACCTTAACCTGATGCTAACTCATTAACGCTACCGGACTTGACCAACAGATCTGAACGAAGCCCTGCAGTCCTGCCACATTCAGTCATAAATGGTGGTGGACGATTAAACAAATGACTGGAGGAGAGGGTTCCACAAACATCCTCATCCGAAATAATGAAACATACCTGCACATCAGTGAAAAAGAGAAGGATGTTTTATCTGCACCATCCTCTGCTCGAGGTGTTGAGTCGATGATACACCTCACCCTCATCATGATGCCCACAAAATCACAGATGCCAGTCTTCAACCAATTTGATTCGCTGCACGTGACATGAAGAAACAGCTGAACGCAATAGATACGACAAAGGCAATGGGTCCTGACCCTATTCCTGCAACAGGACTGAAGCCTTGTGCTTCACAACAAGCCGTGTCCCTGGGGAAGCCGTTTCAGTCCAACTCCAACTCTAACATCTCCCTGGCAATGTGGATAATTACTCAGCTATGTCCAGCCCCCTAAGAGGCGAATAATTACAACTTGACCAATTATCACCCCCTCAGTCCCATCACGACAGTCAAATTGGTGGGAGTTCTTTTTGACAGAGATGTCAAGCAGCACAGAAATACCTTGCGCAGTGTAGTTTCCGACAGGTCCCCATGTGGAGATAGTGTTGTGGAAATGTCACTGGATGACTAATCTAGACCAGGCGAATGCTCTGGCAGTGGGTGCAAGTTAAAAACAATTAATAAAATATCGAGATCTAAAATCTGGTGTCAGTAACAGTGACCTTGAAGCCAATTTGGATTGGAAACAGAATTTCCTTCTCCAATGTACTTTTAGGAAGTGAATCTCCGGTGATTTCATGAGCTGGCCTAAAAGTGACTCCAAAGACCCTGACATGTGACAAACATTTCAAATGTCTCTGAAACGGCCAATCAAGGCACTCATTTGTATCTAACTACTCTGAGTTCTGAAAGGATGAAACCGGACAGAACACCCGGCCTCGGCATCAGTGTCGGTAAAGGGAATGGGAACACAGTCCTGTCGACCCCGCATAAACCTCCTTCCTAACATCTGAGAGCTTGTGACAACATTTACAGAGCTTTCACACAGACTGCACAGAAACAGTGGGAAAGGATTGGATCATACAACACATTGAGCCTCCCCCATTCTAGTTCATGAAAAAAAATCTTCTCAGTGCACACGATATGCATATCCGTTAATGTGGGTAACCTTGGGAATCTATAAAATAGGCGGTGCAGTAGTATGTTTGGTCCATCGAGTTTGCTCACCAATTCAATATAATGATGGTTGGCCGTCATTTCCACACAGTTCTCCTGCTCTCGCACCATCCCTTTACTATCTCTAAATCCTTATTTATAATCAGTGTCTTGGTTTCCAGGTGCGAGCGAATTCCCCAGGTTCCCCAGTCAGTGAGAGCAGACATTAATTCTCATCTCAATGCAGAGTGAGCTGCTTGTACCTAATACTGTGGCCCTTTGTTTTAAATGTCCCAGCCAGGGGGATTATCATCTCTGCTTTCAATCTGTCTCACCCTGTCAGAGTTTTGTATATTTCACGGAGATCTCCACCCATTTTCCTAAACTCAATGGAATACTGGCCCAGTCTCCGAAAGTCTGCTCCCAAAACAAGCCTGTCATCCCAGAGACCAGTCTGGTCATCCTTCACTGCTCTCCCTCAATGAAAGGTTTGTCCTTTATAAGGTAAGGAGACCAAACCTGCACACAATACTGCACAATGTTCAAGATGGGATCTCTCCAAAGGTCTGCACAGCTGCAGTAAGACACGCTTTCTCCTGGACTCACTTCCCCTGAAATGAAGATCAACACACCAATTATCTTCCTCACTGCTTTCTGTTTCTGCAATATTGCTTTCGGTGACCGGTGTACAAGGATATCCAGATCTTTTTCAATGTTACAGCTACCCAATTGGCGGGTCTATGTAAACTGGGCAGCGTGCCAATGCCATGCCCAGTATTGACTTCTGGTTGCAGAACTCACTGCGCTGCAGGAAGCTCAGATGTTTATGCAGAAGGAAACAACAAAAAGGAGCATACGCCCCTTTGTAGATCAACATGTTTCCACCAATCCTTTTCAAATGGTAGGCAGCCAATTTATCGTTTCCCACCAAAGGGCACACCATCACCTCAATCCACGTTGTTCTCCATCTGTCACGTATTTACCCATTCACTACACTTGTCTTAGTCTTCTCGGTGCTTTTTTTTTACATCCTCCTCACCCACTCACAATCCCACATCCGTTAGTGCTGTCAGCAGGCTGGGATATATTGTATCTGATTCCAGCAACCCAATGTTAAAAGGGCATTGTGAACAGCTGGGTCCCAAGCACCGATCCCTGCGACACCTCAGCAACCTTCCTCTGTTAATTTCTATTTATTAATTTCGTGAATCTGGGTGTCACTGGCTGGGCCAGCATTTATTGCCTGACCCTAGATGCCCTTGAGAAAGTGGTGGTGAGCTGCCTTGTTGAACGCTGCAGTCCACCTGCTGTGGTTGACCTCCAATGCCATTATGGAGGCAATTCCAGGATTCTGACCCAGCGACTGTGAAAGAGCGTTGATATATTTACAAATCAGGATAGTGAATGGCTTGGAGGGGAACCTAAAGATGATGGTATTTCCATACAGCTGCAGCCCTTGTCCTTCTAGATAGACATGGTCGTGAGTTGGGAAGATTTTCTCTGAGGATCTTTGGTGAATCATTTCATTGCAGCATGTAGATAGTAAAACACTGCTGCTGCTGCTGAGCGTTGATGGTGGAGCATTGTGGATATAGGGACAGTCAAACTGGTTGCTTTGTCATGGATGGTATAAAGCTTCTTGAGTGTTGTTGAGGCTGCACTCATCTAGGCAAATTGGGAGTCTCCTATTACACTTCTAACTAATGCATTGTAGATGATGGACAGACGTTTGGAAGTCAGGATGTGAGTTACTCGCCGCAGTATTCCTAGCTTCTGACCTGCTCTTGTAGTTACTGTGTTTATGTGGCGAGACCAGTGAGTTTCTCAGCAATGATAACCCACCAGGACTTTGATACTGGGGGATTCACTGATTGTAACACCATTGAATGCAAAGGGGAAGGTTAGATTGTATTTTAACTGGTGATGGTCACGGTCTGTCATTTGTGTGGCCTGAATATTCCTTGCCACTTGTTAGCCTGGATACTGTCCAGATCTTGTCGCATTTGAACATGGACTGCTTCAGTATCTGAGGAGCCACAAATGTTGCAGAATTTTGTACAATCAACGGCGAAAATCCCCACTTCTGACCTTAAAATGGAGGGAAGGTCATTGATGAAGCAGCCCTGAAGAAGTTTTCGGCCACTGCTTGAGGGACTCCTACAGACTTGGAGCTGAGTTGACTGACCTTTATCAACCATGACCATCTTCCTACGTGTCAGGTATGATTCTAACCAGCGGGGAGTTTACCCCTGATACCCATTGATTGCAGTTTTGCTAAGGCCCCTTGATGCCATACTTGTTAGAAGACAGCATCGTTTTAAAGGACTGTCACTCTCACCCCACTTCTGGAATTCAGCTCTTTTGTCCATGTTTAAACCACGGTAATGAGATCAGGATCTGAGTGGCGCTGGTGGAGCCCAAACTGGGCGTCATTGACCAGGGTATTGCTGAGCAAGTGTTGCTGCTGATAAGCACTGAGTCCTTCCACCACTTTCCTGATGATCGAGAGTAGACTGACAGAGTGGGAATACCATCATCTTTAGGTTCCCCTCCAAGCCATTCACCATCCTGACTTGGACATATATTTGCTTTTTATAAACAGGAGATGCTTGGGGTAATTTTCCACATAATCGGGGAAAGCCATTGTTGTAACTGTCTTGAAACAGTTTGGCTTGGGTCGTGGCAAGTTATGGAACACAAGTTTTCAGTGCTATTGCCAGAATGTTGTCAGAGTATGGACTCTTTGGAGTATCCAGTATCTCCAACCATTTCTGGATATGACGTGGACTGAATCGAGGTGGTTGATGACTGGTAACTGAATCGCTGAGGACCACTGGAGGAGGCTGAAATGGATCATCCACTTAGCACTTCTGAATGAAGATTGTTGCGAATGCATCAGCCTTATCTTATACACTGAAGTGCTGGGCTCTTCCATCATGGAGGAAGGGGTTATTTGTGGAATCTCTTTCTCCAGTGAATTGTGTAATTGTTTAATTGTCCCCAATGTTTCTCGACTAGATGTGGAAGGACTGCAGAGCTTAGATCTGATCCTTTGCTTGTGGGATGACTTAGCTCTGTCTATCACTGACTGCTTATGCTGTTTGGCACACACGTTGTCCTGTTTGGTGGCTTCACCAGGCTGACACCACATTTGCAGGTATGTCCAGTGCTGCTCCTGCCATCCTGCACACTCCGTTGAACCAAGGTTGATCCTCTGGATTGATAGTAATTGTTGTGAGGGGGATATACCAGGCCATGAGGTTGTGTGGGTGTACAATTCTGCTCCTATAGATGGACCACAGCACCTTATGGACACCCAGACTTGAGCTGCTAGATCTGTTCGAAGTCTGTCCTATTTAGCACCGTGATAGTACCACCCACAATGGTCGAGGTTATTCTCAATGTGCAAGTGTGACTTTGTCTCCACAATGACTATGCGGTGGTCACTCTTACCGATACTGTCATGGACAGATACTTCTGCAACTGGCAGATTAGTAAGGCTGTGGTCAGTATGTATTTTCCTCTTGTTGGTTCCTTCACCATCTGCCGCAATACCAGTCTAGCAGTTATGTCCTTTAGGACCCGGTCAGTTCGATCAGTAATGCTGTAGCTGAGATACTCTTGGAGGTGGGCATTGAAATCCCCCACTCAGATTTCATCTTGCGTCCGTGCTACCCTCAGTGCTTCCTCCAATTGTTGGTCAGCATGGAGGAGTACTGATTCATCAGTTGAGAGTGGCTGGTACAATGTAATCAGCAGGAGGTTTCCTTTCCCATGTGTAAACGCATGCCATGAGACTTCATGAGATGCGGATTCAAGAGCATTTCCCTTCCTACTGTATCCCAATGTGCCGCCACTTCTGCTGTGTCCGTCCTGCTGATGAGACAGGAGATATCCGGGGAATCTAGGACATAGGCTGAAATGGATCACCCACTCAGCACTTCTGACTGAAGATTGTTGCGAATGAATCAGCCTTACCTTATACACTGATTTGATGGGCTCTTCCATCATGGAGGAAGGGGTTATTTGTGGAATCTCTTTCTCCAGTGAATTGTTTAATTGTTTCCAAAGTTTCTTGACTAGATGTGGAAGGACTTATACCTTACAGAATCATACCTTACAGACAATGTCAGGCTGTTGTTTGATGAGTATGTTTATTTCTATTCACTGTTTTCTGCCAGCTCTCCCATTCTAGAAACATATCCATATATTAGCCACAATCCACTCAGATTTGATTTTGCAAACTGGGCTTTGAGCTTTACCAAAACTTTTCTAAAAATCAAAATATTTGACATCCATTAATTCTCATTCATTTGTCTCCCAGTCTGTTTCGCAAACATAATTCCCATTTCATAAATCTATGTTAGTGTTGTCTATGACCATTACTTTCAACCCCAATAATTTCTCCGAAACCATTTACTTACTATGTTCTCTGTGCTATGTACTCTATCATTTTCCTACACCAGACTTGGTTTTCCTTGTATTGTTTGAAAGTTCTGTGAAGACAAAACTGAAGTAGTGGCTTCATAGTTCTGCCATTTCCGTGTTCCCCATTCTATATTCTCTGGTTTCAAACTGTAAGGCAACTGCACTTGTTACTCATATTTTTCACATTGATATAATTTATCAAGTTATTACGGTTCACTCTTATAACCCTTGCGAATATACTCTTCAGAAATTCATCAATTCCTGCCACAAACTGCTCAATAATTGAACATCCACATCAAACACTCACAGGAGCATAACCTCTGTGCCAAAAGAAGTACAGCACGATCTATATTAGTCCCACTTCCCAACAGCAGGGCCATAGCCTGGAATGTTATGACAATTCCAAGTGCTTGTCCAAGTACTTTTTAATGATTGTGAGGTTACCCGTGATAATTCCCCTCTCAGGAAGTAATCCCAGAACACAATAACCTCCAGGTGAAAAAAAGTTTAAATCCTCTCTGAACCTCAAACGTTTCACTTTAAAAGTGTGCTCTTTTGTTCTTGACCCTCTGACTAAAAGGAACAGCTGCTGTCTATCCACCTTGTCCGTGTCGCTTATAATTTTATCCGTCTGAATCATGGACCTCTCAGCTTTCTCTGTTCTTTATACTGTTCGACTTGTCCGTGTAGAAATTCGTGGAATTCTTCCTGATTTCGCCTACTTGTACTTCTCCATGTCCTTCTGTTATTCAGTCCGCTCTATGTTTCTAAGTTTTACTGCAATCACCTCTCATGTTTTGAAACTCGAGATCACAGGCTGATTTTCCACATCAGACAATCTTGCCATTTTAGGGATTAATCTGGATAATACCTTTTGCAGTTCCTCTGTAGTCAATATATTCTTTCTTAGATTGGGACTCCGAACGGTACACAATACTCTAAGTGTAGTCTCATGAACACTCGATGCAACTGGTGCACAACATCCTCTATATTCCAATTACATTCACATGAATGTAAGCCTAATTTTTACTTTCCCATTTGCATATATTCTTCCTAATACCTCTCGCTTTAACTTTTCTTATGAGCTTACTGTGTGAGTTATTTGAAAAAAAAAAGCTCATGAATATCCAACTTCACGTTATCCATTGGTTCTTCATTGCCTATGTCCACAAGAATCATCTTCAAACCATTCCAAAAAAAAAAACGTTTGCCACTTCTGGTTTTCCTTTCATCGGTACATTCTCCCACTCCCCAGTTATGTTATTGCCTTCTAAATATCTCGGATGACAAGATAACTGGTCTGTAGTTCACCACTCTCCAAATCCAACCTTTCTAAAACTGTTGGATAATATTTATAACCTTTGCCTTATCCAGATTGGCTAAATGCCTTTCGGGAATGAGTCGGAAAATAAAGTGAAAACCCGCGATGCACTCAACATGTCTATTGCTGCTTCCTCTGAAATTCTTGTATGAAGTACATCTAGTCTGTCAGATTTATAAATACTCAAACCAGCTTTCTTTTCAAAGATAACCCCAACATTGATAACAATGATCTTAGACTTTATTGACAAAGTCCCATGGTTACTTGGTATTTCTGGAAGATTTTCTGGACATTCTTCCATGAAGATAGACACAAAGAAACTGCTTCTTTTCCCTGCGATTTCTCTGTTCTCTGCAATAAATTATCCTGAACGCGCACCAACTGTTCCAAATTTGACCTTGTTTTTATTTTTTTCATACATTTTTATACAATTTTTTACAGTCTTTATGTGTTTCTTTTGTTTGCACGCTTTTTCTCTTTTTGATTTTCTTCTCAGTTTCTTGATCATCCTTTGCTGGATCCTACATTTCTCTGAATCCATTGGCTTACTGCAACACTTGGCATTTTTTTAAGCTGCCTCCTTTCATCTAATAGGTAGATGAAGGTGGGTTTGAAAGTGCAAGTCGAGGGGAGGGTGGATCAGATTGATAGGAAGGAAGGTGAACATGTAGGAAAATTCAAAAGTGCGGTGCTGACTTGGAAGGTTGGAGCGACGTAAGGTGGGATTAGGGAAATGGGGCAATGGGGAAATCCACTATGATCCACTGTGGTTGGAGCGTCCCAAGGCAGAAGAGGAGGCTTTCTTCCTTCAGGCTTCTGGTGGCTCGTGTTTGGTGATGGATCAGGCTTAGGGCCGTCATGTCCTTGGCAGAGTGCGAAGGGTAGTTAAAGTGCTCAGCCACAAGGCGATGGAATTGTTCAATGTCGCTGTCCCAGAGATGTTCTCTGAAATGATCTACAAGTTGACCTCCTGCCTCGCCAATGTAGAGAAGACCACATTAGGTTAAATGGATGCAGTAGATGAGGCATTCTGTCTCCCTTCGTCACCTATCACTTTCAATCCTACTTTCATCTACCTATCGCAATCCCAGCTACCTCCCTCCTGCCGCACACCCTTCCCATTTACCTCTCAGCCCTCTTGGCCCATAAGCTTCATTCCTGATGAACGGCTTATGCCAGAAACATCGATTTATCTGCCCTTAGTATGCTTCCTGACTGTGTTTTTCCAGCACCACATTTTTCGACTCTGATCTCCGCATCTGCAGTCCCCACTTTCTCCTCACACTTTCATGGCTTGCATGACTCAGATTTATAACGGTTACTTCAAATAAAACAAAAATTGTCGTGTACTCAAACAGCATAAAAGAAAAACAATACATTGTGGTCACTGTTCCCAAAAGGTCCTTTCCAGCACAAGTTTCAATTCGCTCTTCTGATCACTCAACACCAATTCCTAAATAACCTGATCTCGAGCTCAGTGCTCGACATAATGTTAATGTAAACCATCTCACACGTGGTCATGAAATCCATTTTTCCCAGCATTAGCATTCAATTGGGTTAACACAGTTTAAATATAATGTAAACAGTACATTATTACTGCAGTACCCACAAATGTGAATATCTCATTTCCTGTTTTATAACATGTCCAGCATTTGTACTGCAGCTTTCACTTTGATATGTCACTCCCAACAATGTTTGCTCCTCCTTGCTGTTTTTGCGCTCCACCTTACTAGATTCTGTGGAATCTGAGCGACGTGGGCTCTGGGGAGATTAATGGTAGAGATCATCTCGCCACATCATTTATGATCTTCTCAAACTTTAATTTCTACAGATCTCCCGTTATGCTGATTTTAGTGAAGGACAATGATCTTCCAACAATGCTCTGTATTCCCCCAGGAGCTGAGACAGCTCTAAGCTGGGTGGGAACCTTTCAGCAGGCTGGTAAAGTATTGCTGCTGCTGTACAGGGTCTTAGTGAGATCACATCTGGAGTAGTGTGTACAGATTTAATCTCTTCAATGAAGAAAGAATGTTGTTATATTGGAAGCAGCTCAGAGATGATTCCCTCAACTGATTCCTGCAAGGTGCTAGCTTATAAAGAAAGGATGATCAGGTTGACCCAGTAGCCATTGGAGTTTACAAAAATTAAGGATGATCTTATTTGAACATAGATGACAGAAGGAGTCAACAAGTGAAGTGAATTACACAGACAGTGGAGGAATCCATTCCGTTCTCCAGCCTGTTACACAGGAACAACAGAAGGATATTCAGACCTTTTACCCTGGAATAGGACGAGGTTTTTCAGCCCCTGGAGCCTGATATACATTTACAGAAGGAGGCCAATCAGCCATTCGAGCTTATAACAGTAGGCCATGCTGCACCAGTATCCTTGAGGAGAAAGTGAGGTCTGCAGATGCTGGAGATCAGAGCTGAAAATGTGTTGCGTTGAAAATGTATGCGTTTCGGGCATACGCCCTTCTTCAGGATTCTCCTGTTCCCTGGATGCTGCTTGACCTGCTGCGCTTTTCCAGCAACACATTTTCAGCTCTGCACCAGTATCCTGTTAAATAGCAACAGGATCAGTCCATTCAGCCTCCTCAAATATGTTACATAGGAACTGGAAGAGGTCACACATTGACTGGAGATTGTTACACTGGGATAACAGGAGGCCATTCAGACCCACCGAGCCTATTGCAAGGGATTTGGATCAGGATAAAAGCTATCTGAGACTTCTTTCATGAAAAAGGAAGCGGTAATTTAGACACGTGGTTGTTGTATGGGAACAAGAGAAGACCAATCAATCCCTCGGTCCCATCTTTGGGATACATGAGGAGACCGTTCAGTATATCCACCTGTTATGGAGAAATATGAGAAGACCCATCAGCTCCTCAAAATGTTAGACAGCAACAGGAAGATTCCATAATCTCCAAATCGTCTAAAACATCGACAGGAGGAGGTCATTCTCTTACACGGCATTTGGAGCAGATCTCTTAAACACGTTTGCCCATTAAACAGGAATTCAAAGAAAACGCAAAGGGTTTCGAAAGTGAAGAACTTATAACAATGGTATGCATTAGGGACTAAAGTGCTACAATAAACTATTGTAATTTAAGTCAAATTGTTAGAGTCCATTGTTCAGCACATTTGCAAACTCAAACCACAATTCATCAGAGTCAACATGGTTTTACGAAGGCTAAATCGTGTTTGAATTGTTTGCTTGAGTTATTTGAAGATGTCACAAACAAGGTGGATCGTGGGAATCCAGCAGATGAAACATATCTGGTCTTCCTGAAGGCATCGGATATGTCGCTTCTCCAAAGAGTAAGTGGTAAGATCAGACAACATGGGTTTAGGAGTAATTTATTAGCTTGGATGGAGGATTGGTTTACCAACAAAATGGAGTCAGATGGAATTAATATGTCATTTTCTTTTGGCAACTGCAATTTGTGAGGTGCCATTGATTTCATTACTCATGCCTCATACATTTGCGATCGATGGTGGTACTGTACTCGGTTGATGGGATAGAAAATGCGGTGCCACATTTTCAGATGACACTAACATTGGTACGAAATTACTTCGGTTAGATGATGCAAGAGACTTAAAATTATATGGATAGGTTGGATGAATGGGCCAACATTTGGCAAGGAAAATAAAAGAGAATAAATATGGGACTATTCAAGTTGGCCAGTATAATAGAAAGACAAATTATTATCTGAATTGGGAGAATGTTCAAAGTGTTTAGGTGCAGAGGGATCTGAGTGTCTGCTTGCATATCACAGAAAACATGCCAGCGGGTACTGCAAGTAATGAGAAATGGAAGCATAATTTCAGGGTTTATTTATAAAATGATAGAGTAGAAAGGTAGGGAGTGTTGGTGTCGCAATAAAAGGCATTAGTGAGGCTGCATCTGGAGTACAATTTGGATGTCCTGCAGAATGAGGTATTTCCATTCGAGGCAATTCAGAAGAGCTTCATTAGATTGATTCCATATTTGAAGTGTTTGTCTTATGAAGAGAAATTGAGCAGTTTAGGCCTATATACTCGAGTTTATAAGAATGAAAGGAGATCTCATTGAGGTCTGTAAAATGCGAAAAGTAATGGAAAGGCTAGATGTGGAGTGGATTTTTTTCATGTGGCGCAATCTACAACAAGAGACTACAGATTTAGGGGGGAGAGATAGCAGGAAAGTGGAACAGAGGCCGTGTTGACATCAGCACCATCGAAGGGTTGGATACCTCACAGATGCTCCGTGTTCTCATTCAACCCTTTGACTGTGTTGCCCAGGAATGGGGGAGGACTGGGTCTCATACAGGAAACAGGCACTCAGGATACATCAGTCTCAATCAGTTAGTCAGAAAGTAACCAGTAAGGTCACACAGTGACCAGCGCTGGGTTCTCAACTATTTACAAACTATATTAATGATCAGGAGGATGGAACAGATATACTGATGCTGAGTTTGGTGATGTTAAGCAAGGGATAAGATTACCAAGAGAGGTGGAAAGTCTGCAAATAGATACAGAGAGATAAAGGCAATAGATAATAGTTTGGCAGGTGGAATTTAACATGATATAACCTGTCATTTCATTTACAGGAATAATGGAAAGCAATATGTTTCTGAAATGGAGAGGGATTACAGGACTTAATGATACTGAATGAAAAGGCCGTGACTGCTGCCAGGACAGTGGGCATTCACCAACATGATGTACTGTGCATGGACACACTGTAACATTAATAGAGAGAGAGAGAGAGCTCCTTCAGTTCCTCTACCTCTCCCCATTGACATGGATACTCTGCAGATGCCATATACACCATTCGGAATCCCACTATACTGGATACACCCGGCAGCTCCCTGCTGAGGGAGAAACAATGTATTTACCTCATCCATCATATAAATCCTCCATTACCGAATGGTGATATTGATGTTGAGATACTGGGAAATGATGGATATGTCACCTAGTCCTGCCTGGAAAGTTCTGGATCATAGAAGCTGAATGAAACGGTGACCCTCACAGACACTGGCAGCACCATCCTCCCCCTGCTGTGAAGCTGCAGGTCGTGTTGAAGGAGGTGACGCCATTCTATGACCAGCTCCTGGTTCAGTCAGGGCTCCTCACACTCTGCTCCTGGGTCAAGTGGAGCTTGAGAAGCTGTTCCTGGGAAACCCGGGGTGGATACAGCAGATCCCACTCCCCACACACACACACACACTCCGTGGTTTCAGAGCTCCCCCTCTCTGCAGCCTCTGCTCCATTTGTTGTTCACGTTGCAGGCTTTGATGTTGTAACTACAGTCCCCATGCTCCATCCAGAGTTGGGTCACCAAATCCTCAGGTCTCCCTGAATGTCTGAGGCAGCTTACAGCACAACCTCCAGCAAACCATCCCCTGCCCAAATACTAAATTTTCAATTAAAGGAGTCAGTCAGAAACCCCTCGGTACAAATGTTGTGGACCAGTCAGATCCCCGATAAATATTTTAAGAAGGCCGTTTAGACCCAAACCTTTCCTTATTTTGAATATAGATGTGAAGTGTGCCTCACAGATATATTGTGACTGGTCAAACCACTCGGCATTGAGCAAAATATAATCTATTCAAATGCTTTAGTTAAAATACAATCAAAGAAAATAGCATTTTGGAATAGTTTATATGTTGGAACACTTACACAAACATTAGCTACCGTACCTTCTTGGTATACGCCGCTTGGCACAAAGATACATTCAAATATAATCCTTACAGCAGTTTTCCAATCCAGGGGGAAACAACATCAACAGAGATCTCAGAGAAAAGCAGCGAGGTCTCATGTATTGAAACTTCCAACCCTTTTGGGATCCCCAGCAGCTCCTTAATGCTGCAGCTGAAATAAAAAAAAACGAAACCTTGTCTGGGAGAGCTGGCCACTGCCCTTCCATTGTTCCCACTGTTTTAATGAAACCTAAAATCTCAGTTATTTACTTAAACTGTTTTCAGACTGCAGTTCTGCACCTCTGCCTATAAAATCTCTCTTCAAAACAAAATCAAGAGAAAATAGCCTTTTTACAGTGGTAATATTTGCACAATCCATCTTTAATACAATAATTCATCAATATATAACAGCGGATTCATTTTATACCTCCTAATCTCCCTCTATTAGTAGACTGTAATGCATATACATTACATAGACTGTGAGCATACAAATGTTCACAACTAGTTTCGATTTCAGTCATTTTATTCCTGCCACAGAATGCCTTTGTATTTCTTCATCCAAGTCTCCACAACGTATCAAAACTTAAATTTTCTCGCCCTGTCACCTGTGCAATTTCAAACTGAATGACAGCAATAATAAGCTCAATTGAAACAGAGTGGTATTTTTCTCCCTAAATTTCTCCAAAAACTTTAAGGGGGTCACGATTAGTGATAAAGATTTGTCTCAGGTATGTTATTCGCAATTTATATACTGAAATGTTGTAACGCCAAAAACAAGCTCAAGACCCACCTTTCAAAATGTCTTTGTTTGATCCTTTCAAACTCAATGTGCGTTTAACCAGGGGCCACTTTTTAGATCCCTGAAACACTGTCTGTCGGCTTCTGGCCCAAGCTCATATGCACTTCAGGTGGCTTTCTTCACCACCCCATACTGGCCAGATATCTCCTCCGATACGGATGCAAATACCTATCAGCTTTGTTTCGATCAACTAAATCCACATGGTCACTGGTCACTGCATTTTTTTAGCCACTTTCTCAAATGAAATTGAAAAGGCTTCCCATCCTTCTCATCAAATGTCGAGAATGCCTGGATGCATTTAAACAGAACCCCATTAGGCCATTGGTTACAATAGGGTTGCTCAACCTCAGTATCCTCCTCATCCTGCCATCTCCGCCCTCTATGTCAACTTTCCTCTCTAATTGCTAAGTTTTGAAGTTGAAACTCTCTGCTTTTCTTTTCTCCTTTTCTCTCTTCCTTCTTCATTTCCTTTTCTTTTATTTCGACTTTTCATCATAATTCAAACTGTTTCAATTCCTTCTCATGTTCAAAGTGCCTCATTGAAGTTGAATTCCAGCCGTTTCCAAAGAGTCTGATGGTAATTCTACCAAATGTAATTGCCAAGCTATAGCTGTAATTATCTCTCATTTTCTCACAGTCAAACGCAACCCCAACTCCAGCTTGTCTGTCAATTCCTACAGCTTTGCCTTCATTACCTTTTGTAAAACCCCCAACTTCACTTCTTCCACACCCAGAGAACTCTTAATGACTGAAAGAATCTTTATATACAAGACACTTTTTAAACCAACCGAAGTCAGCATCCGGAACAAAAGACACTGACAGCTACTAAACACGACCTTTGAACGCAATAGTCTCCCAGTGCATAATCTCCAGTGTCTGCATGACCTTATTCTGGATTCTCTGGTTTCCTCCCACAATCCAAAGATGTGCATGTCAGGTAAATTGACGATGCTAAATTGTTCTTAGTTTTCAGGAATGTGTGGGTTGGGTGCCTTAGTCGGGGTAAATGTGTAATAATAGGGTAAAGGAATGGGTCTGGGAAGGTTACTCCTCGGAGGGTCGGTGTGGACTTGTTGGGTCGAATGGTCTGTTCGCACACTGTAGGGATTGTAATTCTAAACCCAATTTGGTATTTTTGATTTAGAACTTGCAAGAGTCCCCAGTTTGCTATAAACCAACTGGACTGCCTCAATCTATTTTAAGAGGGTAGCTTGGATGCCAAACCTTTCTTATTTTAAAGGTAGATGTGAAGTGGGTGTTCCAGATGTGATGTTACGAGTCAAACCACTCACCATTAAGCAAAACACAATTTATTTAAACACTCTAATGAAAATCCATTCAAAATGACGAGGAATTTAGAATAATTTAACTATTGGAAACCTTAACCGAATAATGGATACAGTACCTTCTGCAAATGAACTGTTCCAATATGCTAACATCACCGAAACACACCCGTTGGCAAAAAGGTACATTCAGACATACATTCTTGTATATAGTTCTCCAATCCAGGAGGAAACAGCATCAAGTCAGGTTTCAGAGAGAGTAGCAGCTATGGATCAGTTACTAGGCCGTTGTTTCTACTATTTATTAAAAAGCCTAAAAGCGTCGCAAGTTGTTTACTTGAGCCGTTCTCAGCAGGCAGTTTGGCCTTTAAGATCTCTTATATGAAAAAAAGAGAAATTAATCTTTTTATTAAGTGACAACATTGTCACACAATTTAGATGCCTGGTCCTTTACTCGAGGGGCTTCCTCGTGTTACTGATCGCAAGGTCACCTGAGAGGGACAAATTCAGGTACAGACCAAGTTACAAGGATGTGACTCATAACTTCTGAAACACCCCTGTCCATGGACCATCACATGGGACATACCGGGAAGTGAACATCAGCCTGACACACACCATGTCACTGTTTCTCAGCTTCACAATGATTGCACTCGATACACTAGGGAGCCAAAAGCAAAGGCCAGGGAAAGATACAGAGGGACAGAAAGATTCACATTAAAGACAGAAACAGACAGTTAATTAACTGAATAGATGTTGTGGAAGTATGAGGAAAAAGGCAGAGCAATGGGACTAACTGGAGAAGTGAGATCTTCGAGAGAAAATTTACAAGAATGAGAACATTGAATAAAGGCATTGTCAGATCAGCTGAAATGGTTTGTTATATCAAATTCTGAATCTGCTTGACAGAACACCACAAACAACATAAACTGGGACAAGATGACAGCCCAGCGTGGAGAGCTGTGCAGACCATGCTAGTGTGTTGCTCAGTAAACTGCATTATCTGCCCAGCATGGAGAGTATTGCAAACGTTACTATCATATGCTAACCATACTCGCATTAGATTACTGCCTAAAATGGGAAGATTTGCTGTGTGTGTGTGTTCATTAGAAACTGAGGGAGAGTGCGTGTGTGTGCACGATTGGCGTGGTTGAATGCGAAACTCATTGTTTGAGAAGGAACGCACATGGAGGAAACTTTTAAATACGAACAAATGGCAGGCTTTTTGTTAATCAACAGAGAGAACGAGGGAAGTTTCATGGACAGATGAGAAAAAGTGTTTGAGAATATTAAAATAAAGTCATTGCCAGACACAACAGCAATATACATCGGCGTGCACATGAATGACAGATGGATGGGGGTTTGGTGTGAATTCGAATCAGATTTGCTTCGGCAGGTTTGAAGCCGGGAGTGTCAGCAGCAGATTATTGGCTTCATTAAGACTGTACTTCATAGCTCAAGGTTCAAACAGCAGATGCAATAAACCTCTGAGATATATTCTGAAGTGGTGAGTATTTCAAGTTAGAAATGGTCAGAGAATGGTGTCAGGAATCAGCTCATGGTCAAAGGGATCTCCCACAGTCGTGACTTGTCTGCTTCAGCTGCAGTTATTAGCCAGGGATGGGAGGGAAACAGTGGAAGGAAGTGGAGTTTGTAACCAGAACAGTAGAGTGTGACCTCCATGCTGTGAATATTTAAATGACAAAGGCAATGATACGATAAATTGTAGTTCTCCGCTGGAACTGAGAATGTCAACATAGAGACCCGTGAGTAACACTGCCAGAGCAGAGAGGGAGACAGTAATTGAACACGTTCATTGATATAGTTAGTAGTGGTCTGTAGAGTGAATATATGGATCGAGAGTTTCAACAGGAAAATAATAGTGACAAGAAGTATAGATTATATGAAAGAACAGTAATACAGTCATACTGGTGTATAGAAAAAATCTGGACAGTAACACTTACCAGGAACACCGACGATAGCCAGGAAAGGATAATAAAAATATTGAATATTTTTATTGAATATTGAGAAGAGCGTAATAGATCCGCAATGATAATGACCACCAATAAAATGCAGAAAGATACCAAACATAATTGGATAAACTCCTGTCTATTTTTGGAACATGCCAGTCAAATGTTCCCAGATTCTGATATATTTTTGGAACATTCCAGTCTAATGTTCTCAGATTCTGATCACTCCTCCCCCTCTCTCCAAATCTGCTGATCCCTGTCAATGCTGTCGGTGATGGTCCCGCTCATGTTATGGGATAACACATTCAACGGCGCCCATTTATCATTTAAAGATGGAAACCATCCACTGGAAATATTAGAATTCATGGAGATTGGCATTAATCACAGTCAATGAACAAACACTGGGAAACCGAGCAAAAGCTACAACAATGGATGAATGGGCACAGCACAACAATCAACAGACAGGAGTGTTCCCTCCCAGTTGGGGAACACTTCAGTGGCCCAGGACCTTCAACCTCGGACCTTCTGGTGACCACCCTCCAAGGCGGACTTCAGGACAGGCAGCAGCGAACAGCGGCCAAGCAGAGGCCGATGGCTAATTTCGATAAACATAGGGAGGACCGCAACTGGGACCTTGGGTTCATGTCACATTACAGGTGACCATCATTGCACTATGCACACACACAGGCACTCCTATACACACACATACATACGGACACACATGTACACAGACACGCACACAGACACGCACGCACACCCTTACAGACACACACGATCCCACACTTCCACGGCATCCTCTCAGAGACCTAGACCACTCTACATACTTGGACACACATATGCACTTTCTCTCACTGATACTCAAAACTCCCCACCCCAGACACGCACACAAACTCCCACACTCACAAATGCACCCCCTCACAGACTTAAGACACTCTACATCACTCCACACACATATACATTTTCTCTCACGCTCACAGCCCGCCAACCCAGACAGACACAGATACACACACACACACAAACCGACAAAGATCCACATCACACACATATATTTTGTGGGATGGTTTTGTACTTGCAGAGTTACATAGTAATTTGCTCAAAAACTGCATGAATTCATGTAAATCTCTGAGCTCAAAAACTGCATGGATTCATGTAAAACTCTGTTATCTCACTTTTAAGATTAGAATCAATTTAAACATCATGGCATAGACAGAGAACACAGGGGGAGAATACCTTCAACATATTGTCTAGCCAATACTCACTTTTACGGCTAACGTAAGAATGCAACATTTATTTTAAAAAATATTTTGTGATTTACACATGAAAGAAGTGAAACTATCATGGTATTCGAACAGATGAAAGACTCAATAGACAATCAAGGTATTTTTCAATGTGTAATTTCAGTTACATCACACTGTAAATTTTTGCTATAAATTCTGTGCCTTAGAAGTGTGTCCTCCACTATCACCTGATGAACGAGCGGCGCTCCGAAAGCTAGTGTGCTTCCAATTAAAACTGTTGGACTATAACCTGGTGTTTGTGATTTTTAACTTTGTACATCCCAGTCCAACACCGGCGTCTCCAAATCATGACTGAGCAAACAGGCTCAATTAACCAGTTCCACATATCACTTTTCATATAACTACAGAACAGAACATTTACTGGATTTGGATGGAATGGATGAGGGTTGCTGAGGGATGGACCATAAATCTTTAAATATTATTTTAAACTTGGATATGAGAGTATTAACAGAACACTGCAGGCTTCTATATATGTTACACTCTCTTTATGAAACAGGCAGTTATAAAATAGCAGATAGGTTGCATAAAGAAAAGTCAGGTGGGCAAGTTTCTAGATTCCTTATTGACCAGTGTGAGGCTACTCCTGGTTTTAAGTGCCCTGCTACCAAATCCTTTCATAACCTTGAGACAGAGCATTGAGACTGCTGCTCAGCAACACGCCGAAACAATTCTGTCCCTATGGGCCTCTTACAGAGGGATAAGAGAAGGCCATTCAGCCCATATTCGGCTGTTGCTGCTTGAAAAGGTGGAAACCTAAAATATTGGCACATTTTCACAACAAGGAGAAAGTGTGGACTGCTGATACTGGAGATCAGAGCTAAAAAATGTGTTGCTGGAAAAGCGCAGCAGGTCAGGCAGCATCCAAGGAGCAGGAGAATCGACGTTCCGTGCTTTTCCAGTCATACATTTTCGTGGAAAAGCACGAAACATCGATTCTCCTGCTCCTTGGATGCTTCCTGACCTACTGCGCTTTTCCAGCAACACATTTTTCAGCACATTTTGCCAACAGAATCATTCAAAACAAAGAGCTGTATCGCTGCAGCTATATGAGGTGTTACTGAGAGGGGACCGGGAGTATATTGTGTTGGTTGTCTTTCTGTAACGGAAAAGGGATGGACCTCCATCAGATACAGTTTAAAGGCTGCTCATAATCCACAGGTTGCTGTCTCATTTAATGTCTCGGGTCTGTTACACAAGGAGAAAGTGAGGACTGCAGATGCTGGAGATCAGAGCTGAAAATGTGTTGTTGGAAAAGCACAGCAGGTAAGGCAGCATTCAAGGAACAGGAGAATCGACGTTTCGGGCATAAGCCCTTCTTCAGGAACAAGGACAGGAGGAGGCCATTCAGCCTTTCCAGTCTATTACATAGGGCCACGAGGAGCCCATTCAGCCTCTCGAGCCTGTTACAAAGGGGCAGAAAGTGTTTCTTTAACTTTCTGTTACGCATAAATATTAATTTTAAATTAGTTGTGGAATAGGAAAGACCTGATGTAAACATTAAAGTTCTAACTTTGAACAAGGCCAACTTTGAAAGGGATGGCGAGCCCTGTGCAACGCTAATTGGAATACCCTATTCACAGGTAAAGGGATGGTTGGAAAATGCAAGGCCATCAAAACCTGTTTTCAGAGATTCCAGAGCCAACGTGTTCATATTGGTGAGAGGGGCAAGGCTCGTGGGTGCAGGGAGTTCTAGACTGCTAGATATATTGATGCTTTGATCAAGGTAAGGAAGGAGGCATATGTCAGGTAAACAGAGCTGAGATAAAGTAAATCCCGAGAGGAGTATGAGGGAAGTAAGTGCATAGTCAATGCGGAAATCGGGCCAGAAAAATGTGGACATGAGATGGCTTTAAAAATAGGGTTAACGGGGCATTGAAGAAATTCTACAATTCCTTTAATGGCAAAAGATTAACGAGGGAGAGAACAGGGTCCCTTCAAGATCAGTAAGGCTACCTATGTGTGGAACCACAGCAGATTGGAGGGATACTAAACAAGCATTTCTCCTCAGTATTTACTGTGGCGGAGGTTACAAGAGCGAGAGAATGAATAAATATATAGTGATACATTGAAAAGTGTCTATATTACAAGAAGGTGCTTGACATTTTAAAACACATAAAGGTGAACAAATCAATGGGACCTGATCAGTTGTATCCCAAATGTTTGTGGGAAGCTAGGAAAGAGATTGGTCAGAATTTTGCTGATATCTTTGTATCATTGATTTCCACAGGTGAGGTGTCAAAAGACAGGAGGACTGCTAACATAGTGTCATTATTTAAGAAAATAAGGAAAACAACAGGTAACGATAGATCGGTGAGCCTGACGTCAATGGTGACTAAATTGTTGGAGGGGATTTTGTCGGAAAGGATCTACATGCATTTAAAAAGACAAGGACTGAAGAGGGCTTTGTACATTGGAGATCACATCTCACTGATTGGTGTAATTTTTTGAGGAAGTGATGAAGATGATTGACGATGGCAGGACAGTGGATGTTGTCTTTATGGAATTCAGTAAGAAAACCAATATGTTCTACATGGTAGACTGGTTAACAAGGTTAGACTGCCTGGGATCCAGGGAGAGCTCGGCATTTGGATCCAACATTTTCATGAATATTGGAGACAGGGCGTGACAGTGGACATTTCTTCATTAAACTTGGAGACCTGTGACCAGTGGCGTGCTGCAAAGATCAATAATGGGTCCACTGCATTTTGTGACTTATACAAATCATTTGCATTTGAGTATATGAAGTATGGTCAGTAAGTGTGTAGATAATAACAAATTTGGTGGCATCGTCGACAGTGAAGAATGATCTCTCAGACTATAACGGGAGCTGGTTTAGGTAAACCGAGGAGAGGCAGATAGAGTATATTTTAGTTCCGTGTGAGGTGTTGCATTTTGGGAAGACAAATCAAGTCTAGACATATCGGTAGTGCCCTGTTGAAAGCTGCCAATGAAGAACTCCATATAAATTATCGAATCCCTACAGTTAGGAAACAGGCTTTTCGGCCCATCTTGGCCACACCGACCCTTTAAACAATATCCCACTGGACAAACACATGCCCTATCCGTCTGAGCCTGCATTTCCCATGGCTAATCCACCTCCCCTACACATCCCTGGATATGGTGCGCTATTTAGCATGGCCCATCTACCCTTACCTGTATATCCTTATACTGTCAGAGTAAAACATAGCACCCGCAGGAAACTCATGCAGACACGGGGAGAATGTACAAACTCCACACAGCCAGTCATTCAAGGATGGAATTAAACCCAGGTCGCTGCCCTGTGAGGCAGCAAAGCTAGCCTAGTGGTGCAGGTTCTCCGTTCCTTGAAAGTGCTGTCACAGGTAGATAGCGCAGTGAAGAAGGCACTTGGTGATCTTCCATTTATTGGAGCGTGCTTTGAGTCGAAACATTTGCATGACAAAATCTGTACAGGATATTGGTTTGGCCACTTTTGTAATATTGCCTTTCATTCTTGTCTCCCTGCTGTCGGAAAGGCGTTGTCAAACTTGAAATGATGCAGAAGAGATTTAAAAGAATGTTGCAGGTGTTGCAGTTTACATTGGGGTCCATGTAATCTAATCTTTCAGAGCGGCCTACCATGTGGAACCTTATCAAAGGCCTTACTGAAATCCATATAGACTACGTCCAGAACCCTGCCCTCGTCAACATTCCTCGTCACTTCTTCAATATAGTCTATCAAAATTTGTCAGGCATGATCTGCCAGGCACAAAGCTATGCTGACTGCTCCAAGTCAAACTCTGTCTTCCCAAATACATGCATATCTTATATCTCCCAACCTTCTCAAGTGGTTTCCAGAAACAGATGTGAAGTTTACTGGTCTGTATTTCCCAGGCTTTTCTTTGCAGCCCTTCTGAATAAGGGCACTACATTTGCTACTGCTCAGTCTTCCGGGACCTTACCCCTGAACTATCTTCTCTCGCCTCGTGCCGTGTTCTTACATATATCTGGTCAGGACCAAGAGATTTATCTGACTTTGTGCATTCTAATATGTCAAACAGCACCTCTACTGTGATATGGACAGTACCAAGATATCACAACTAACCTCCCAAAAGTCACAGGTCTTCATTTCTTTCTTCATGATAAACACAGAGGGGGAACTGAGGACCTCACCCATCTCTTGAAGTTTTACACGTGCGTGCCCATTTTGGATTTTAAGGCATCGTATTCTCTCTCTAGTTGTTCTTTCTCTTTACTATACTGAATTTGGATTCACCCTAATCTGCTCAGCTAAGGCTATCTCATACCCCACTTTAACCCTGCTGATTTCCTTCTTCAGTAAACTCCTGTGTCCCGTGTGCACCTCCAGAGATTCCCTTGGTCCCAGCTGCCTGTACTTGAGTGACGCCTCCTTTTTTTCTGGTCAGAGCCTCAATATTTCTTGTGATCCAGGGTTTTCTCTTCCAGCCTCATTTTCCCTTCCCCCTTACAGGAACATGCAGACCTTGAACTTGAGCTATCTCACTTTTGAAGCCCTACCACTTGCCCGGGATCCTTTTACCTGGAAACAAACTACTCCAATCAAGCCCTGCAATCTCCTGTCTAATTCCAACAAAATGCGGCTTGCCCCAGTTTAGAACTTGAATCTGTGGGCCAATTTCGTCCCAACCATAACTATTTTAAAATTAATACAGCTCTAGTCACCTTTCCCAAAATGGTCACCCACTTTACCTCCGTCACCTATCCTGCCCTATTTCCCAACATGAGGTCGAGTTTGTCCCTTCCCGTGTAGGACCCGTTACATGCTGCTTGTGGAAGCTTTCCTGAACACACTTAACAAATTACGTTCCATCTAAGTTCTTAAAACTCTGGAAGTCCCCGTCTATGTTAGGATAATTAAAATCACCTATTATGATAACCCTATTGCTCCTGCAAGTCTCGCCAGTCTACCTGCATATTTGTTCATCTAATTCCCATTGATTATTTGAAGGCTTATAATGCAACAGCTATAACATTAGCACCCCCTCTTACTTGTTTGCATAATTTACAAAATCTCATTGGATATTATCTCAGTTATTTCATCTTCAAATACTAGAGTGATACGCACCTTAATCAGAACTATTGGTATTTAAATTGTTTCCATTTACATCTCTTCCTCGCAGTGACTTGCATATTTGCAGCATCCCTTGTCAAGACACATTGGAGAAATGGAGCTGTCAATGGATGGGAGCTGCACATCCTGTCAGTTCCAACATTGGTTGCAAGTTTCCCCACATTGGGCTGCGATCGAACACAGTGTTACCGAAAAATGCAACAGCCTGGGTTTATATATGAATGAACCAGTGCGGACTGCACAGCTCCCCACGCTGGACATTTAGCCCAGGATTATAGATCAAGCATTGGTGTGGGCTGCACAGAGTTTCACTCTGCACGTAGCTGGGTTGCATTCAGCAGGCACTAGCCGGATCTACACAATGCTCCATCCTGAATATGTAAGGGATGGGCTGGTTATGTGAGTTGGATTGCGAATGTGAGAGAACTAAACATCTGGCTATGCCTTTATTTTGTGTTTTAATTCTTCTGATTGGACTCTTCAAATCCTGACTCATCTGGTTAGACCCAGCCCTCTGGATGAGTCATGGTGACTGTTGTTACAGCATCTGTGTCGGCAACATGACCAAAAAAATGTAACAGAGGCTGCAGAGAGGACAATCTCCGTAAAATGGAATGAGGGAATCACCATCAGATCAGCCGTGGTCTTAGTGAATGGTGGGGTAGGATTGAATGGACTACTAATGCAACTTATTCATATATTTCTGTTTATTCCAAGCAAACTCCCCTTCTCTCCCAGTTTCCCATACTGGTGAGGAGTGAGTGAGTCACCTCCTCCTGTTCCTGCGTAACATGATCCTCAGGCCTCAGTAGCCTGCAGAATTCCCTGTGCCCCAGTTTTGAGCAGTTGAATAACTGGCTCCTGTTCCTGTGTCCCAGTCTCGAACAGTTGAGTGACTGTCTCCTTTCCCTGTGCCCCAGTTTCAAGCAGTTGAATGACTGCCTCCTGATCCCAAGTTTGTGAAAATACATGCCCTTCTCCTGCTCCAGAGTAACAGGTTCCAATAGCTCTGTGCTCAACTGCTGCTCCTGTGGAATGGAGGTGAGGGTTCTGAATGGCCTCTTCACATTCTTTACAGCTTTTTCTTGACTAAAGACCTTTCCCCTGTTTCTGTAAAACACCATCAAAATCTGAATGATGTATTTTTGTATTTGACTCTCTGTAATTGAGCAAACAAGCCAACGGGCAGAATTCAGATGCTGAATAGCCTCCTCCTGTTCCAGTGTTATACACGAAAGAGTCAATAGACTCTTAGAGATGTACAGCAAGGAAACAGATCGTTCGGTCTGCTCATCCATACCGCCAAATATCCTAAATTAATCTCGTCCTCCTTGCCAGCAATTGGCCCATCTCCCTCTACACACTTCCCATGCATATATCCATCCAAATGCTTTTTAAATGGTGTAACTGTACCTGCCTCCACCATCTCTTTTGTCTGTTCAATCCATACACACAGCAGTCTCTGTGTGAAAATGTTCTCCCTCATGTCCCTTTTTAAATCTTTCTCCTCTCACCTTAAACCATTGTCTTCCAATTTTGGACTCGTCTATCCTGGGAAAAGACATTGACTGTTTACCGTATCTGACAAGCATCAATAACCTTCCCCACTCTGAAGGGATAAGGGTCACTGTATTCTCTCTTCTCCCTCACACTCACTGTATATCTGTTATAGCACCGACCCCGAACAAGGCTCATGGTTCACCACTCTCACTACTGCATGCAGCACCTTCCCTCTCTTTCTCTCTTGCCTTTCTAATGCCCCCCACATAATTATAGGATATTCTGGGGAATGCCAATTATGGAATATTCTAGGTATTATTCCAACTTATTCCCAGTTTCAGGAAAACGGCTGTGCCCCAGTGTGTAACACGAAAGAGGATGGAGTAGACATGTACGTTTTTAAAATCACACACAATTAAAATCCATCATGAGGCCATTCAGTACTTCAAGTATGTTCCAACATTCAATACGTTTGGGGGTGATCTGATGGTTTTCTCAGCTCCATGTTACAGGAACTTCCAGTCATTCAACCCCCAGGTTCCTGTTACCGAGCAGACGATCCTCAGACACTTCATACCCCGGGTTTCTTCTAGCATGTGTTCCGAAGGCATTTCCCATGGGGACAGATTCTCCTAACAATATATTTCATCTGATTTATAAATTCATGCAACAATCAGCATGCTTTCCACAGACCATTCAAAAACATGCACTTATTTTATGGTTATCGCTATCCAATCACAATTAGTCATCCTGGTTATTTCACTTATCTCACCTTATTGTATTCAGCCAAAGACAGCTTCCAAACACTTGTCTCATTATAAAATACAATTTCGAGCAGAGAACATTTTTGTCTCAAATACACCTTTTTCCTTGTCATTAAAATTTCTCTTGCCCTTTTTCTGCGGCTGATTCTGTGTGTAGCAGCTGTACCGTCTCCCACTAAGTTGATTGGATGGTTGGTTTGTGGTGCAGAGGGAGGCCACTAACGCAGGTTCAATTCCCCACACTGACAGAGGTTACCATGAAGGGGATGCTCTCTGAACCTCACCCCATCACCCGTGTGGTGAACTTCAACGTAAACCACCATGAGTGGTCTCGCTAATGCGAGTTATTTGGGACTCTAATCTATCAATGTTAGCATTTTAATTTTTCAGCAATATTTTTTATTGAAAAAAATATTTTTATTATTACATTAAACCAATAACAAAACAACTCAAATAACTGAACAAAATTACACCCATGTGCATGTATATACAAAATATGTTGGTCTCGAAACGGACAGAAGAAAAACAAAAATAAACAATAAATAATAAATAAATAATATGGTTCAGCATAACAAAGTGATAGCTCTCGTTCTTCGAGAGCATTAACTGATACACATTCATGCGTTCATAATTCCTAATATGTGGTTCATTAGACAATATCGTCATGACTATATAAAAGCCCTTTTTAGAGTGGCAGATAAGCCTGTATCGCGGTAATCCAAAAGGGTTGCCATACCTTATATAAATCTATGCTTTTCGGTGCACCATACTGGTGAGAAATTCCAAAGGGATATTCTCCATGACGACCTTACAACCACCAATAGACCCGGAGGTTTATCAGACATCCAAAACAACAGAATATTTTTCCTAGCACAGAAAGTATGGGGAGATACGAAAAGAGTATTGTGCATCAGTATTTACTGTGGAAAATGATATGGAAGATATAAAATGTAGGGAAATAGATGGTGACACCTTGCAAACTGTCCATATTACAGAGGAGGAAGTGCTGGATGTCTTGAAACGGATAAAGGTGGATAAATCATCAGTACCTGATCAGGTGTATCCTAGAACTCTGTGGGAAGCTAGAGAAGTGATTGCTGGGCCTCTTGCTGAGATATTTGTAATATGGATAATCACAGGTGAGGCTGCCGGAAGACTGGAGGTTGGCAAACGCTGTGCCATTGTATAAGAAGGTTGTTAAGTACAAGCCAGGGAACTATAGACCAGTGGGCCTGACGTTGGTGATGGGAAAGTTTTTGGAGGGAATCGTGAGGGACAGGATGTGCATGTATTTGGAAAGGCAAGGACTGATTTGGGATAGTCAACATGGCTTTGTGCGTGAGAAATCATGTCTCACAAACTTGATTTAGTTTTTTGAGGAAGTAACAAAGAGGATTGATGAGGGCAGAGGGGTAAATGTGATCTATATGGACTTCAATAAGGGTTTTGATGAGGTTCCCCATGGGAGACTGAATGGCATGGTTCGATCTCATGGAATACATGGAGAACTAGCCATTTGGATACAGAACTGGCTCAAAGATAGAAGACAGAGGGTGGTGGTGGAGGGTTGTTTTTCAGACTGGAGGCCTGTGACAAGTGCAGTGCCACAATGATTGGTGCTGGATTCACTACTTTTTGTCATTGACATAAATGATTTGGATGTAAGCATAAGAGGTACAATTAGTAAGTTTGCAGATGACACCAAAATTGGAGGTGTAGTGGAGAGCGAAGAGGGTCACCTCAGATTGACCAAATGGCCAATGGGTTGAGGAGTGGCAGATGGAGTTTAATTCAGATAAATGCGAGGTGCTGCATTTTGCGAAAGAAAGTCTTAGCAGGACTTATACACTTAATGATAAGGTCGCAGGGAGTGTTGCTGAACAAAGAGACCTTGGAGTGCAGATTCATAGCTCCTTGAAAGGGGAGTTGCAGGTAGATAGGATAGTGATGAAGGCGTTTCCTTTATTGGTCAGAGTATAGAGTACAGGAGTTGTAAGATCATGTTGCGGCTGTACAGGACACTAGTTAGGCCAGTGTTGGAATGTTGCGTACAATTCTGGTCTCCTGCCTATCGGAAAGATGTTGTGAAACTTGAAAGGGTTCAGAAAAAAATTCAAGGATGTTGCCAGCGTTGAAGGATTTGAGCTATAGAGAGAGGCTGAACAGACTGGGGCATGGATAGGGTAAATAGGTAAAGTCTTTTCCCTGGGGTCGTGGAGTCAGAACGAGAAGGTATAGGTTTAGGGTGAGAGGGGAAAAATATAATAGAGAACTACGGGGCAACTATTTTACACAGAGAATGGTACGTGTATGGAATGAACTGCCAGGTGATGTCGGGGAGGCTGATACAAGTGCAACATTTAAGAGGCATTTGGATGGGTGAATGAATAAGAAGCGTTTGGAGGAATATGGGTCGGGTGCTGGCAGGTGGGACTAGATTAGTTTGGGATATCTGGCCGGCATGGACAGGTTGGACTGAAGGGTCTGTTTCCATGCTGTACATCTCTATGACTCTATGACGCTATGACTTACATTGATCTCTGTTTTTTGTTGCACCATGTTGGTGTGAAAGTCCAAAGGGATATTCTCCATGATGAGCTTACAAAGTCCCAACAGACCGGGGAGTTTTCAGACATACAACACGACAAAATATTTTCCCTAGCCCAGGAAGTAAAGATATATTTTTTTCCCATGTGCATCTCTGTAAGATACTCTGGGTAGGCCCAGTAAAAGAGAAACCGGGTCCATCTCCAATTCAGTCCCCAAGACCCACTGTAGCACATCTAACTCAGTGCTCCAATATATACGAGGCCTGCAGCAGTACCACATGCAATGCGTAAGAGTGCCTGTAGTCATTCTGCATTTAGGATACGCTGAAGATAATCCCACTTTGAATTTTGAGAGAAACCCTGTGAAGAATTTTCAACTGCATGGAATAGGTCCTATTACAGATCAAAATCCTTCGAGCATTTTCACAAATATCCTCGCATGTCTCTGAACAAATCTAAATCCCCAACTCTCTCGCACAGACGTCACGAAGCTGCACAGTCTTGTCTGCGGGGACACTCTCCAAGAAATGGTAAAGGGTACTGACAGAGAGTGTATTCTTTACAATAATCACCTGCTTCTCTGTATTGGATCTGTAAGTGTCTTATAAAATTGTGTTTTTTAATCAAATCTCTAATCAGGAAAAAAAATGAAATCTCTCCGAGGTAGTCCATACTTACGAGTTATTTTATCACACGGTATCATTGTTTCTCCTTCAAGAAAGACGTGGTGGCTCGGTGGTTTGCACTGCTGACTCATCGCACCAGGGTCACAGGGTTGATTCCAGCCTTGGGTGACTGGCTGTGCGGAGATAGTACATTCTCAACTGTGACTGCGGAGGTTTCCTCCCACAGTCACAAACATGTGCATGTTAGATGAATTGGCCATTGCTCAATCGCTCAAAGTGTTCCAGGATCTGTACGTTGGGGCATTAATCAGGGTAAATATAAGATGGTAGGGGAACGGGTGTGGGTGAGTTAATCTTCAGAGGATCTAAGTGGACTTGCTGGGCCCAAGGACCTACCTGTTTCCACACTAAAGGGATACTACTAATTCTAAATCACCCAAACAAGGTATCCCCCTCGCTGCCCACAGTTTAAACCTGGAATCCATTATCCCCGGTATACCAATTTTAGGGTAAGAAACATGGTTTTGGCTGTATTGTCTCGATCTGACGCATTGTCCTTTAAGTTTTAACAGTATTGATAATCATTATTTTATGACAATATTCCATAAATGTTGTCATTTTATCTAAGAATAACAGACTAATAAGGGTTCACTTTGTCTAAGAGGGCTCAATGTCTAGCCATATTGATGCCGAGATCTCAGCGGCCCAGGCACTAACATACGATGACAAAAAACTTAATTGATTGTTTTTAATCGGGGAGATCTACTCCTCACAATCCGTGGGGCAGTTGCAATTTTGTTAGCTAGATAAAGAATCGCTTATGGTGCCAAATAAAAGAGCTAAACCAGCCATTATGTTTCCGAAATATCTGTCTGGGAAACATCATAGAAAGCATTTGAACTGGGTGTAGGAAATGAGGAAGGACATTCATTTTAATAACAGCTATCTGACTGAGCCAGGATATTGGAAATGCCTCCCATCTTTGAAGGTTTTGTTTAATTTTGTCAAACAAATGGACATAGTTCACGTTAAATAAATGATCAAAGACAGATGTAATGAATATATTGAAAGAGGGAAACCACCCCCGTGACCATTTAAAAGGAAACTAGGATTTGGCCTCAGTATCAGGTATTTCTCTAAGACCTCCCATAGGCATGGCCTCCAACTTTGTAAAATTAATCTTATCGCCCGGAAAGGCAACAAGCGAATTAATGCATTGCATCACATGAATTACCGAAATTGCGGGATTTGTCAAAAACATAAGACCCTTATATGCATACAATGTAATCTTTCATGACTACTATCCCAATTCTGGGGCAGATGTGTTGGCATCCCTACGGATGGCCTCCGCCAGTGGCTCAATCACCAACGTAAACAAAAATGGTGAAAGGTGTCAGCCTTGTCGGCTGCCTGGAGAAATATTAATATTACTGTGTGGCACAACATTAGTGAGAACTGCAGGCAGAGGATCGCGGTAAAGGACCCTCACCCACTTGATAAAAACTTTGCATATACCAAACCGTTCTAATGTACAGAAGAGATTCGGCCACTCAACCCAATCAAATGCCTTCTCTCATCTAAAGAGATCGATAATCCATGGACAGATTGTTGTTGACACTTTGGGATCATATTGAGTAAATTCTTAACATTGTAGGAAGATCTACGGCCCTTTATAAAGCAAGTTTGGTCCTCTTTGGTAACGGAAGGCAGCAAAGATTCCAGCCTGAATGCACGGATCTCAGACAAGATTTTGAAACCAACATTTAAAAGTGAGATTGGCGTGTAAGAAGCACAATCCTCCAAGGTCTTCCTTTCGTCAGCATCAGAGAGATATGAGCCTCTCTTAAGGATGGAGGGAGGGGTTCGTGACTGTATGAGTGACGGAACATGTTAAACATCAGCCCTGACGATAGGTTTATAAATTATTTATAAAATTCACTCAGAAATCCGTCAGGAACGTGTACCTTTACATTCTGAAGCTGCTTCACACCCTCCTGTGCTGACGTGGTGCATTAAGACACAACACTTATTCAGGGGTTACTCCTGGAAGACCCAGGTTCTTGAAAAATAACTCCATCTTAATCCATCTATCCTCACAATGTTCAGTCTGAAATAATTCGGAGAAAAATCTCGGACAGGAGGCATTAATCTTTTTGGAATTGAAGATAAGGATCCCAGTATCTTCCCTAAATGAGGTAATGGTTTAAGAGGGGCGATTGTTTTCCTGGCAAGATAGAATAAATAACTGCCCGGCTTATCACCATGCTCAAACAGCCTTTGTTTTGCAAAAGTAAGTTCCTTCTTGACTGTGTGTGTGAGCGTGTAATTCACCGTAGACCGAAGCGTTGTAATCCTCTGCAGCTTAGCCACTGAGGGTCTATCACAGTATGCCCTATCGGCTGCCCTCAGCTGTGCCTCAAACTAGCGTTCCTGCTCCCCCTTCTGCTACATCCAAAGGATTAATTATTCCCTCGGCATAAGCCTTAGCAATTTCCCAGAGAATGGATGGTTTGCTGGTTTAATCTGAATTAATGGCTAAGAAAGATCTGAATTCATTGCAGTGGGCGGCACGGTGGCACAGTGGCTAGCCCTGCTGCCTCACAGCGCCAGAGACCCGGGTTCAATTCCTGCCTTAGGTAACAGTCTGTGTGGAGTTTACACATTCTCCCTGTGTCTGCGTGGGTTTTCTCCGGGTGCTCCGGTTTCCCCCCACAGTCCAACATGTGCAGGTTAGGTGAATTGGCCATGCTAAATTGCCTGTAGTGTTAGGTGAATGGGTAAGTGTCAGCGAATGGGTCTGGGTGGGTTGCTCTTTGGCGGGTTGGTGTGGACTTATTGGGCCGAAGGGCCTGTTTCTACATTGTAAGTAATCTAATCTAAATACTCAATTAACCAACTAGTCTTAAGAAGAAAGTGATACATTCGCTCGTGTCTCGAATCTGTTATATTGCCCTTAATCTTAATCAAAAAGAATACTGCTTCATGGTCAGAAATGGTAATATTCCCAATTGTGCAGGATGCCACCGAATCTAAGATTGTTGCAGGAATGGAGAAGATATCAACCCTCTTGTGGCACCTCCGTGGGTTAAAGAAGAAAATAAAATCCCTACTTGTGATGTGGATCTGCCACCAGATATCCACCAGCTCTCGTTCTGCATCCATATCCACTAATTGCTTAAATTATAACGAGGGTATTGGAGCACCTTAGGACATTCTGTCCACGGTGGGGTCCATAAGACAGTTGAAACTTCTACAATAATGTGCCACGATGCAAGATAACTGAATTTGGAAAATGCATCTACCAGGATTTTAGGAGAGAGCGCCCGCGGTGCGTGCGGGCAATAAACATTCAAAATACTGTATTATTTACCATAGTTCAAGGGTTTGGAGATTACGAGCCTCCCGTGAGTGTCAAATACAAACTAGGTTAAATGGAAGATTCCTTTTATCCATTATGGCTTCTCCCCTACTCGTAGTATTAAAAGAGGAGAAATAAACCCGATCAAACCCGACCTGCTGTCATGTCAAATGTTCCTTGTCATCAAGGTGCATCTCCTGCAACAGGACAACATCCACCCTCTCCTTTTAAGACTAGAAAGTAATTTTTTCCTCTTCTCTGGCCAATGTCTCCCCTTAATGTTCCAGGTACACCATTTAAGCACATCATTACCCAGAACATACTGTAACAACATTTGAACTCGAGAGATGAAGAACTCGAATTACTGATCATTAATAAACAAAGTCTCATAGAGCTTAAAAACTGCACAATCGTAGACTACTACAACTCCAACTCTCAAATCTTTCCAAAACTAAGCATTTTAAGTAAATGGCTGGGATGGAGTGGGTTAGGCAAGCACTTTGCCCGTGTTGTGATGCGGAGCCCAACAAAGCAGGCCTTCCAGAAACATCTACCTTCTCCAACCCCTTCTGTGTTTTGTGGGTTTCAGCAGTATCACTCCTCATTCATTTAAAGCCCAATGAATTATCGCCTCAACATTTTAGAGATTCTAAATAACTCAACCCTTTCATCCCAGGAAACCGCCTAATGTACCAACAGGGTTACTTGCTGCATTAGCATGCTGACTTTATGTTTCATACACAGGAAGACTCCAAAGCCTTTGTGCTGCTCGATTTCTAGAAGTCCTCTCCATTAAATAACAGCCTGTCTTTTGGTTCTCAATGTCATCCATAAACTCGGATGTATGTTGCACTCACATCCCTCCTTCAGGCTGTCAGTATAGATTGTAAATAACTGATGCCATCGGACTCATAGCTGTCGTACTCTAGCAGATACAACTTTATCATGAAGATTCATTAATCCAGACTCTCCGATTTCTATGTGCTCACCAATCGTCATCCCATGTTAGTACATTATCCATCATGCTACGAACTTCTGTCTTGTGTAAGAACTTTTATTTTGTAATACCTTGTGGAAAATATCTGGAAAGCCTGGTGTCTACCAGATCTCCTGTACCAAATCAGCTTGTTACATTCTCAGGCATCTCCAGAAATACTTTGCATAATTTTTGCAGGGCAAATTATTGTTTTCCTTTCACAAACACACGCTGACTCTGCGTGAAGCTTTTCTAAATATCCATGCAGGCCAGGATTTTCAAATTAAGCTCGTCCCATTTGCTTTCATTTGGCCCATATGCTTCTAACTGTTTCCCATTCATATGTTTGACCAAATGAGTTTTAAACGTTGTAGCTGTACTGGCATCTGCCACTCTTCCTCTGATATCTCATTCCATAACCACACCACTCTCTGTGTAAAAAAGTTGCCCCTTCGTTCCTTGTAACTCTTTCCTCTTTCACCTTAAACCTATACCTTCTATGGCTGAACTCCCCCATGCCGTTGAAATGATCTTGGCTATTCACCCTATCCATATCTCTCATGATTTTAGAAACTTTTACAATGTCACCACCCAACCTCCGACACTCCATCTGATACTAATTTCAAGAACAAGCATTTAAAGGTAAGCATTGCAAATTTGAAACAATATTAAACATGACAGGTAAACAATACTCAACCCAAACTTCATATGGTGATTTGTTTTTCTCCATATTACAATACTAAGGCAGCATGAAATGCTTACTAGTGCTAATAAGAAGTCAAACACCTGGATTCCTTTGTCTAAAGGGGGCGATGATCTTGACAGTGAAAACGTATCTATGGCCAGATCTATATAATGCCACATGGTCAACATTCTCCCTCCTGGCCTCTCTATGACCTTGTGTGGTTATGTCTTCTTTATCTTGCACTCAATAGAGAGAACCCCTTTCCCATATTCACACCTTAATTTAAACACATTTTACATCATCCACTCGTTCACGAGTGCAAAAAGCCCGTTGATCTTTGCCACACCCTCTTTTCCCTGTCACCCATCCCCCACCTCTGACAAGGGTTTAAAAATCCCAGGTTCCAATCCTTTTCAGTTCTGAAGAAGTATCACACTGGGCTTCAAATGCTAACGCTGTTTCTCTGTCTGTGCAGATGCTGACAGACCTGGTGAGTTTCTCCAGAAATGAATAGGCACAGAACAAATTTTCACTAAAACAAATAACTATGGATCCTGGAAATAAAAATACAAAAATTGCAGGAGAAACTGGGAGCTTTGTAAAGGGTCACTGGACCTGAAAGTTTAACTCTGCATTCATTCCAGAAGATGCAGCAACATTTTCAGTAATTTCTTCAGAAATTTCTGTTTTTGGACAATTTCCAAAGAAGGATGTCAATGATGCTCAAACATCCCGTCCAACCTGGAGCGCCGTACACTGGGGAATGAACGATAGTGCATGGTGCACAAGTTCCTAGATTCTGAAACTGCATAAGACTGACATCACTGACACTACAGAGCGTTTAATCACGTCAGGGAGAAAAACAGAGGGAAACACATTCACTTCAAATGCCGAAGTTGACATTGTGGAAAAGAAACGATTCAGATTATTACCTTAAATGGATTGAGATAAAGTAACAAATTGGAGGCGTGACATCAGGGAGATGCCCTCAGTAGAATGAGAATATGGAAGTGGAAGTGTTACCGCATCAGAAATCAGGTTAGGTCACTGAATGCAGGGCTGATGCCAAGGTCGGAATCACGTGCACCTAAACCTGTTGACAAAACACACATGACTGGTTGCATTCCAAACAGCAGAAATAACTTCTGGTGGATAAGGGGAAATTATCCCAAGACTAACAGATCAGATCTAAGCTCTGTCGTCCTGCTAAATCCAATCATAAATGTCGATGGATTATTAAACAATTTACTGGAGCAGAGAACGCCACAAATGTCCTCATCCTAAATATCAGAACAACTCTAAATCAGTGAAAGAAAAGTCAAGGATATGGTGTCTGCACTACCCTCAGCAAGAGGTGCTAACTGGATGATCCAACTCATACTCATCATGATGCCCCCAGACTCACAGATGCCAGTCTTCAAGCAATTCGATTTGCTGTACGTGACATGAAATAACAGCTGGACAGAGTAGATACGATAAAGAAAATGGGCCCTGAAACCATTCCTGCAATGGGACTTAAGACTTGTACTGCACAACAAGCCGCGTCCCTGGGATAGCTGTTTCATTCCAGCTCCAACTCTGACATCTTCCTGCCAGTGTGGAAAATTACTCAGCTATATCCAGTCCCCGAAGAGGAGAATAATTACAATCTGACCAATTATCACCTAGAACTCCCAACACGACAGTCAAATTGGTGAGAATTATTTTTGACAGACCTGTCAAGTAGCACTGAAATAATCAGGTCAGTGTGGGTTCAGGTAGGTCCCCATGTGGAGATTATATTGTTGTTGAAGTATCATTGGATTACGATTCCAGGCCAGGATAATGCTCTGGCAACTGGTGGAAGTTAAAAATAATTAATAAAATATCGAGTCCGAAAATCTGGTGTCAGTAATAGTGATCTTGTGTCCAATGTTGATTTTAAACATTGATCTCCTTCCCCAATGTACTTTCAGGAAGTGAATCTCCCGTGCTTTCCTCGTCTGGCCGAAAAGTGACTCCAGACGCACAGACATGTGATCAACTCTTCAATGATCTCTGAATCGGCCAAGTAAGACACTCAATCATATCAAACTGCTCTGAGGTCTGATAGGATAAAACCGGACAGCATACCTGGCACCAGCCTCGTTATCAGAAAAGGGAACGGGAAACACAGTCATATCGATCCTGCAGAGGCCTCCTTCCTAACATCTGAGAGCTTGTGACAACATTTACAGAGCTTTCCCACAGACTGCACACAAACATCGGGAAAGGAGGAGGTCATTCAATACGTTGAGCTTTCATCATGCTAGTTCCGGGCCGAACATCTCCTCAATGCAGTTTTCCCCATACAATGTTCATATCCCAAAATATGTTTAAACATTGTGAATTATAAGACGAGAACTGATGTAGTGCTTTCGGCCCATCAAGTTTGCTTCTCTATTCAATATACATGCGGTTCTTTGATAACGCTTGTGTATTAAATACGATTTGACTGTTTTCTTGAAAGTGAACTATCATCCCTGCTTCCAATCTGTCTCACACTGTCAGAGTTTGATATATTTCCTCGGGCTGGTGAGGCCAGAAACAGGGTGATAATAGATTTGAACGTGTGGCTGGGGAACTGGCACAGGAAGCAAGGATGTAAATTCTTGGATCACTGGGGTATGTTTTGTGGGAAGCATAAATTATACAAGAGAGACGGTTTGCACCTTAATAGTTGGAGGACCAGCATTCTCGCAGGCAGGTTTGCTACTGCAACACAGCTGCATTTAAACTAAGTAGCTGGGGGGAGGGGACAAACTGGATGTTTGAGAAGGAAATTGAAGGGAAAGTTAGAAAAAGGGAAGTCAAGAAAGACAGCTGTATAAATGACGCAGAAAACTCAAAAAAGGTTCATGCTGTAAGGTTGAGTGAAATAGGAGTTTTTGGAAAGGGTGAGGATAGTAACAAATTAAAAATAGTATATATGAATGCACGAAGCATTAGAAATAAGATGGATGAGCTTGAGGCTCTTTTGGAAAGTGGCAGATAGGATATTGTTGGGATAACTGAGATGTGGCTTCAAGTGGACAGGGCCTGGGAAATGAATATTCAAGGCTACACGTGCTAACGTAAGAACAGACTGACGGGCAGAGCGGGTGAGGTAGCCTTGTTGGTAAGGGATGATATTCAGTCCCTTGCGCGGGGGGACCTAGAATCAGGGGATGTAGAGTCAGTGTGGATAGAGCTGAGAAATTCGAAGGATAAAAAGACCCTCTTGGGAATTATCTACAGGCCCCAAACAGTAGTCTGGATGTCGGATGTAAGTTGAATTCAGGAGCTGAAATTGGCCTGTCGCAAAGATGTTACTACAGTTGTGATGGGGGACTTCAACATGCAGGTAGACTGGGAGAATCAGGATTGTATTGGACCTCAAGAAAGAGACTTTGTGGAGTGCCTCAGAGATGGATTCTTAGAACAGCTGGTGCTGGAGCTGACCAGGGAGAAGTCAATTCTGGATCTGGTATTGTGCAACGAGCTAGAATTGATCAGGGACCTCGAAGTAAAGGAGCCATAGGAAGTAATGACCATAATACAATAAGCTTCAATCTGCAATTTGAAAGAGAGAGGATACAATCGGAAGTCACAATATTTCAGTTGAATAAAGGGAACTATGGAGCTATGATGGAGGAGCTGGCCAAAGTTCAATGCGCAATTCCTTACCAAGGATGACAGTGGAGTAGCAATGGTGGAAATTTCTGTGTATAATGCAGAAGATGTAGGATCAGTTCATTCCAAAAAGGAAGAAAGATCCTAGGAGGAAGCATGGGTGGCTGTGGCTGACGAGGGAAGTTAAGAAACATAGAAAGTTAAGAGAGAAAAAGTATAACGCAGCAAAAATAAATGGGAAAACGGAGGACTAGGAAGCTTTTAAAGAACAGCAGAGGATTGCTTAGAAGGAAATACGCAGAGAAAAAAAAAGGTACGACGGTAACCTGGCCAAAAATATAAAGGAAGGTAGTAAAAGCTTTTTTACGTATGGGAAAGGCAAAAAAATGGTTAAGACTAAAATTGGGCCCTTGAAGATAGAAACAGGGGAATATATTACAGGGAACAAAGAAATGGCAGAAGAATTCAATTGGTACTTCAGATCTCTATTCACTGGGGAAGACACAAGCAATCTTCCTGAGGTAACAGTGGCTGATAACCCTGAACTTCAGGGAATTTATATTTGCCAGGAATTGGTGTTGGAGAGACTGCTAGGTCTGAAGGTTGATAAGTCCCCGGGGCCTGATGGTCTACATCCCAGGGTACTGAAGGAGGCGGCTCGAGAAATCGTGGATGTGTTGGTAATTATTTTCCAGAATTTCATAGATTTGGGATGAGTTCCTGCGGATTGGAGGGTGGCTAATGTTGTACCACTTTTTAAGAAAGGTGGGAGAGAGAAAACAGGAAATTATAGACCAGTTAGTCTGACCTCAGTGGTGGGAAAGATGTTGGAGTCAATTATAAAGGACGAAACAACGACACATCTGGATAGTAGTAACAGGATAGCATGGAATTATGAAGGGGAAATCTAATTTTCTGGAATTGTTTGAGGCTGTAACTCTGAAGATAGACGAGCGAGGTCCAGTAGATGTAGAGTACCTGGACTTTCAGAAAGCTTTTGATAAAGTCCCACAAAGGAGGTTGGTGAGCAAAATTAGGGCGCATGGTATTGGGGGCAAAGTACTAACTTGAATTGAAAGTTGGTTGGCTGACAGGAAACAAAGCATAGTGATAAACGGCTCCATTTCAGAATGGCAGGCAGTGACCAGTGGGGTACTGCAGGGATCAGTGCTGGGACTGCAGCCTTTTTCAATATATATCAATGAAATAGAAGATGGTATGAGTAATGACAGTAGCATATTTGCTGATGATACTAAGCCGGGTAGCAGGGTGATATGTGAGGACGATGTTAGGAGATTCCAGGCTGACCTGGACAGGTTAGGTGAGTGGTCAGATGCATGGCAGATGCAGTTTAATGTGGAAAAATGTATGGTTATCCACTTTGGTGGCAAGAGCAGGAAGGCAGATTACTACCTAAATGGAATCAATTTAGGTAAAGGGGCAGTACAGAGAGATCTGGGTGTTCTTGTACACCAGTCAATGAAGCCAAGCATGCAGGTACAGCAGGTAGTGAAGAAAGTTAATAGCATGGTGGCCCCCATAACAAGAGGGATTTGGTATAGAAGCAAAGAGGCTCTTCTGCAGCTGTACAGGGTCCTGATGAGACCACACCTGGAGTATTGTGTGCAGTTCTGGTCTTCAAATTTGAGCAAAGTCATTCTGGCTATTGAGGGAGTGCAGCGTAGATTCACGAGGTCAATTCCTGGAATGGCGGGATTACCTTCCACTGAAAGACTGGAGCGACTGGGCTTGTATGCCCTTGAGTTGAGAAGACTGAGAGGGGATCTGATTGAGACATATAAGATTATTAAAGGATTGGACATTCTGGAGGCAGGAAACATATTTCCACTGATGGGTGAGTTCCGAACCAGAGGACACAGCTTAAAAATACCGGGTAGACCATTTAGGACAGAAATGAGGAGAAACGTCTTCACCCAGAGAGTGGTGGCTGTGTGGAATGCTCTACCCCAGAGAGCAGTGGAGGCCCAGTCTCTGGATTCATTTAAGAAAGAGTTGGATAGAGCTCTCAAGGATAGTGGAATCAAGGGTTCTGGAGATAAGGCAGAAATAGGATACTGATTAAGGATGTTCGGCCATGATCATAATGAATGGTAGTGCAGGCTCGAAAGGCAGAATGGCCTACTCCTGCTCCTATTGTCTATTGTCTAATGATAGCTCCACTCATTTTCCTAAACCCCATGAAATACAGGCCCAGTCACCCCAAATCGCTGGTCCCTCAACAAGCCTGTCATCCCAGAGATCAGTTTGGTCACTCTCCACTGCTTTCCCTCAATGCCCTTTACTAGGCAAGGACACAAAAACTGCAAAGAATATTGCACAAAGAGATGGGGCCCCACTAAGGCCCTATACAGCTGCAGTAAACCCCCCTACTCCTGTATTCAAATCTCCCTGAAATGAATATGAATTCGCCATTTATCTGCCTACCTGCTTTCTGCTCCTACAATGTTACTTTCATTGATTGGTGTACAGGGACATACAGATCGTTTTCAATGTTACAGCTCCCCACTTCTTGGGTCTATATACACTGGTTAGCGTGCCAATGCTATTCCTAGTATTGACTTCTGGATTCAGAACTCACTGCCTTACATGGACATGGAGGGCTGCGCAGAAATAAAATGATAATGCAGCTTAAGTTCATTTATATATCAACATTTTTCAAACATTCCCTTTGCAAATGATAGGCTGCCGTTCTATTGTTCCCATCAAAGTGCACAACATCTCACCTCTCCCATTGCTCTCAATCTACCACGTATTTTCCCAGTCTCTCCACATGTCTGAATCACCGTGGAGTCTTTTATACATCCTCCTCATCCACTCACAAGCTGACATCGTTTAGTACTGTCAGCAGACTGGGGAATATAGCATATGAGCCCCTCAACCAAAGATATGATGTGTATTGGGAATAGCTAGATGTCCAATCTCGATATATCCTTGTTATATCCTCGAAGTGTCCCATTAAAAAAAAACATGGTTTTATTTTTACTCACTGTTTCCTGCCAGCTCTCCCATTCTAAAACCATGACCATATATTAGCCCGAGTCCCACAGGATTCGAATTTGCACAATAGGCTTGGGGCTTTATAAAAAAAAATCTTTCTGTGATTCCAATCGTATTGCATTGATACCTTCTCATAATTTTGTTAAAAGCCACTTTCTCAAATATGATTCTCATTTCATAAATCGCTGTTGACTTTGTCTATGCCCATTAATGTCAGTCCGATACTTTCTCTAAACTGTTTTGTTGCTAATTTAGTTGCTATTCCCTTTTTCTCACCAGACGAAAGTTCTCTAGTATTTCTAGGAAGATTTTTTTTGTTTTTTTTTATCTTCTGTGAAGGCATAATTTATTCCATAGTTCTGCTATTTCACTGTCGTCAATTCTCTGGTAGCAGACTGTAAGAAAGCTGCAACTTTTTCTCTTAATTTTGCCATTGACATATTTTCAGAAAATATTACAAGTTCCCTCTTACATTCTTTGGTAAGATATTCTTCAGAAACCCATCAATTCTTATCTTAAGCTACTCAATGATTGACCTCCCACATCCATTCAATAACAGAAGCACAGTCTCTGTTCCATCAGAAATTCAGTATGGTCTACATTCGGCCCACTTTCCGAAGTCTTATGGCATTTCAACTGCACAACCATGTATTTTCTAAAGATTTTGAGGTTACCATGACAACTCCACTCTCAAGCAGTGCATTCCAGACCCCACAAACTCTGGGTGAAAAACAGTCCTCAAATCCTCACTAAACCTCAAACCCTTCACTTTAAAAATGTGGCCTTTGACTAAAAGGAACAGCTGCGGTCTATCCAACCTGTCCATGTCCCTCGTAATCTTATCCTTCTGATTCACATCCCCCTCAGCCTTCTCTGCTCGAAGGTAAACAACCCGAGCTTATCTAACCTCTCTCCATAGCTGATATTACTCCATCCCCGGGAACATGCTGGTGAATCTCCTCTGCACTCCCTCCAGTACAATCACATCCTTCCTGTAACGTGGCTGCCATAATTATACACAGTATTCCATCTTGGCGTAATCAAAGTTCCGCATAGCTCTTATAATCTATACTTCGATGTATAAAGGCTATGTTTACGCTCCCCTATGCGTTCCCAAGTTGTGCAATAACCTGTGCAGTCACATTCAAGGATGTGTGGAGAAGCACCCTCTGAGCTTCCTAGTGTGCTGTCATTCATTGAGTCTTCCCCTGCCTGGTTCCTTCTTGCAAAGTGCATCACCACATATTTATCATGGTTACATTCCATCTGCCATTGATCCGCCCATCTGACCATTTTCTCTGTATTGATGTGACCATCTGATCATTCCGTCTGTATCTTCCTGAAACATAAGGCCTTCATCTTCACTGTCAACCACCCGGCCAATCTTCGTATCAATCACAAACTAACATATGGCACCCCCCACCCCTCGTCCATATTCACAGCTGCATCCTTTATGATAAGGTTAAAAATCAGAAAACATCACCTTATAGTCCAACAGGTTTATTCGGAGGCACGAGCTTTCGAAACGCTGCTTCTTCATCAGGTGGTTGTGCGCTGAAATGAAGCACTTCGAAAGCTAGTGCCACTGAATAAACCTTTTGGACTATAACCTGGTGTTATACAATTTTTAGCTTTGTCCACCCCAGTCCAACACCAACATCTCCGAATCAGAAATAATAAGAGACACAGCACTGATCCCTGTGGTACACCACTGGACACTAGCCTCCAATCACACAAACAGCCTTCTACCACCACCCTCTGTCTCCTACCACTAAAGTTGATTTGGATGCAACTTGGCAAGTCAATAATGCGTCCTACCTGTTCCCTGGTTATGCTGTTGAGCTGGAGACACTTGTAGAATATCTAGAGATTCTCCCGAATCTTGCCTACCAGTATGTTTCCATGCCCCTGTGTTAGTCAGCCCCCTCCAACTGATGAATTTCCTCCTTATTGCAGTCTTATCTGGCCTGTCCCAGATCCTGTCATTATTTGCCTTGACTGTGGAATAGACAGCGAGGGAAGCGTCCTGTTAATTTCCAACTTGTCAGATGTTTTCTGAATTTTCTAAATTTCACTGTGACCCATCTCTCATTCTTTGAATCTCCAGAGAACACAGGCCGAGTTTCCTCATCAGGCAATCTCACCATCTGAGGGATTAATCTGGAGAATGTCCATTGCACTTCCTCTGTGGTCAGTATATTCTTTCTGAGATTTGGTCACCAAACCTATACACAATACTCCAGGTACATTCCCACCAACACGCAGTGAAACTGCTTCAACATGTCTATACATCAATGTTCTGACTCTCTTAAATGAAGGTGAACCACACTTTAAGTTTCCACTTACATATATTCTTCCAAATACCGTTCACATTCATTGCATTTACGAACTCACTGAGATCTTATAGAAACCCTTCCGAAAATCCAATATAATCCACTTCTACTGGTTCCCCATTAACTATGCTGTAAGAAACAACTTCAAACAATTCCGAAGTTTATCAAGTATGATTTCTCTGTCAGAAATGCATGCTGATTCTCTCAATTGTTGCTGTTAATTTTTAAATATCAAAAATGTCAACCTGTGCAATAGATTCTAAGTTTCCCTCCAGATGTCAAGTTAATTGATCTGCAGTTCTCCACACTATGTATTTTATTCCCTTTGTAGCTGTTTGGATCCCTTCCATTCATCGATAGAGCTTGGATCACGTTTATCCCCAATAGTTTCCGGTCTCTGCAGAATGTGCAGGAAACTAAAACACAGTCATCGACTATGCAATTAATACTTCTATTGGTGATTTATTTCTGACATTTTGATATCATCTGTTTCGTCAGACTTAGTAATGCTCAATCCAGCTCCATGTTCAAGCACTACCTTGTTACTGATATGAATTGACTTTATGTCTTTAGCTCCAGAAGGCCGATATGATCACTTGGTATTACTGGGGGATTTTCTGGATCTTCCTCCATGAAGACAGATGCAACGTAACTGGGTGTTTTCTTGGCCATTGCCCTGTTCTCCACAATGACCTCTCCTCTCCCGATTACAAATTTCCATATTTGACCTTGCTTTTATTTTGTTTCCTTTGAAATATAGATGGTAGACTGATGCAGTCTTTGTGTTCCTGTTTGTTAGCATGTCTGTTCCTTTTTGATTTCCTTATCAGTTTCATGGCCCTCCTTTTCTGGATCGTCCATTTCTGAGAATTCTCAGGTTTCCACAATAGCTGGAATTCTTCTGAAGCCACTTCCTATGATTAATATATTTTCTAATTTGTTATGTTAAACATCATTGAGTCACTTTCTCACTCTTTCGTGTTTATAACTGAAATAAATAGACGTATTTTTCAGACTTTGCAGTATTTCTAAGAACCCCTGGTCCTGACCAGATACATTCAAGAGCATTGCAGGAGTAACGGAGGACAGAGAAGAAATTGCGGGAGCCCTGGTTGGTTCTTTTCCATCATTGCTGGCCAACACGTGAAGTCCTGGACGACTGGAGGGTAGCATATGCTGAGCCCATATTCAAGAAAGGCTACAAAGATAAACCTGGGAACTAAAGATCAGTAAAACTCAAATCTAGCGGGTAGGTTCCTTGAGAAGTTTCGGAGAGATTGGATATACCTGCATTTGGAAAGACAGGGTGTAATTCGAAGTCAGATTAGAATGGTGCTGGAAAAGCAGAGCAGGTCAGGCACCATCCGAGGAGCAGGAAAACCGATGTTTCGGGCAAAATCCCTTCATCAAATTCAGCACGGCTTTGTGCATGGGAGATCTTGAATCGTAAATGTGTTGGAGTTCTGTGATGAAGTGACCAGCAACGTTGAGGAGGGAAGGGCGGTATACATCGTCCATATGGATTGCAGGAAGGCCTTCAGTAAGGTTCCACATAGTGCGCTGCTCTGGAAGGTTAGATCACATGGAATTGAAGGGGAGCTGGTAAATTAGGTACAAAATTGGCTTGATGGTAGGAAGCTGAGGGTAATGGCAGAATGTTTGTCGGACTGGAGGCCTGTGACTAGTGGAATGCATCTGGGGTTGATGCCGGGACCACTGCATATTACATATAAACTATAATTTAGATGAGAATGTACAGGCATGATTTGTAAGTTTGAAGACGACACTAAAATAGGTGGCATCATAGAGAGTGAGGAAGGTTATCATAAATTTCAGAAATTACAGCAGTACTTTCATCAGCTGGGGAAGTGGGCTGAGAAATGTCAAATGGATTTTAATATTGATCAGTGTAAGTTTTGTATTTTAAAAAGTCAAATCAGGGTTGGACTTTCATAGTGAATGGTTGGGGTGTAGTGGAATAGAGGGACCTTGGAATTCAGGTGCATGGTTCTCTGGAAGTTGATTCACAGGTAGACAATGCAGTGAAGAAAGCTTTTGGCTCACTGGCCTTAATCAGTGTATATCACTGAGTATCGAAATTAGGGAGTTACATTGCAGTTGTACGGGATGCTGCTGAGGCCATATTGGTACCGTTATGTTCAGTTTTGTTCACTTTGCTACACGAAGGATGTTATTAAACTGGAAAGATTGCAGAAAACATTTATAAGGATGTTGCAAAGGACTCAATGGACTGAGTTATAAGGAGAGGTTGAACAAGCTAGAACTTTTTAGTATTGTGTGTATGAGACTGAGGGAGGATCATATTGAAGTCTGTAAGATCATGACAGGCATGGAAAGAGTGAATGTACCCAGTCTTTTTTCCCCGGGTTGGGGAGTCACAAACAAGAGAGAATCAGTGTCAGGTCAGAGGAGAAAGAATAAAAGGAAACCTGAGGAACAATCTTTTTATACACAGGGGCTGGTTCGCATATGGAATGAGCTGCCAGGGGAAGTGATTGAGGCGGATACATTAACAACCTTTAAAAGGCATTTAGCCAAATACACGGACAGGAAAGGATTAGAAGAATACGAGGCAATGGGGATAGCGTGGATGGACATTTTGGTCGGAATGGACCAGTTTGGGCTGAAGGGCCTGTCTCCGTGCTGTCGAACTTTATGACTCTTAACAACCATTGCTTGTTTCCCACTGAATGTTATATTGTACTTTTCCAATTCACTGGAGCTATCTTGACCCTCTAACCTTCAGTCTTCCATGATGTTAAACTGGAAAGTTCAAGCATTCTACATTGTATGCAGACGCCGTGTAAAATGCAACTTATTAATGTTATTATTCCTTAAAAGCTGCTTCAGTACAAGGTTATTAATTCTTCCTTCTGACCACACAATACCAAATACAAAATAACCTGCTCTCCAGTTCTCTTCACAACATATTCTACAACCTTATATACATTTACGGAATTTATTTTTCACAACATGAGCATTCACTTAGTTAACGCAGTTTAGATGCAACTTGAGACCATCCAATAAGACTGCGGTATCCACAATACGTGCATATCTAATTTCCAGAGCACATGATGCTGAGATTTTCTGCTAGCATTTTGGTTTTGATATATAACACACCAATATTTGCTTCTCCTTGCTATCTGTAAGCTCTACCTAAACTGATCCTGTGGAAGCTGAGGGACAGGTCTGTGTCGTTATTAGTGATAGACCTGGACAAGATATTCATGGGGGCTCACCTCGACACTGAGATGATCTGAAGAAATATCCTGCAATACAGGATAAGTATCAATTTCCTCCCCGCTCTTTCAGGATAAGAGTGACCATATACTCTCTGCTCGCTCACACTCACTGTACATCTGTAAAAGTACCGACCCACCCCCACCCCCCCCCCCCCCCCCACCGAACAAGGTTCATGCTCTCTCACACTCACTGTATATCTGTTATAGCATCAACCCCCGAACAAGGCTCATGCTCCCTCACACTCAAAGTACATCTGTTATAGCACCGACCCCCCTGAACAAGGTTCATGATCCCTCACACTCATTGTATATCTGTTATAGCACAGACCCCCGAACAAGGCTCATGCTCCCTCACCCTCACTTTACATCTGTTATAGCACCGACCCCCGAACAAGGTTCATGCTCCCTCACACTCATTGTATATCTGTTATAGCACCGATCCGCCCCCCCCCCCCACCCACCGAACAAGGTTCATGCTCCCTCACACTCACTGTATATCTGTTATAGCATCAACCCCCGAACAAGGCTCATGCTCCCTCACACTCAATGTACATCTGTTATAGCACCGACCCCCCCCCCCCCCCCCCCGAACAAGGTTCATGCTCTCTCACACTCACTGTATATCTGTTATAGCATCAACCCCCGAACAAGGCTCATGCTCCCTCACACTCAATGTACATCTGTTATAGCACCGACCCCCCCCCCCCGAACAAGGCTCATGCTCTCTCACACTCACTGTATATCTGTTATAGCATCAACCCCCGAACAAGGCTCATGCTCCCTCACACTTAATGTACATCTGTTATAGCACCGACCCCCCCCCCCCCCCCCCCGAACAAAGTTCATGCTCCCTCACACTCACTGTATATCTGTTATAGCATCAACCCCCGAACAAGGCTCATGCTCCCTCACACTTAATGTACATCTGTTATAGCACCGACCTCCACCCCCCCCCCGAACAACGTTCATGCTCCCTCACACTCACTGTATATCTGTTATAGCATCAACCCCCGAACAAGGCTCAAGCTCCCTCACACTCAATGTACATCTGTTATAGCACCGACCCCCCCCCCCCCCCCCCCGAACAAGGTTCATGCTCCCTCACACTCACTGTATATCTGTTATAGCATCAACCCCCGAACAAGGCTCATGCTCCCTCACACTTAATGTACATCTGTTATAGCACCGACCCCCACCCCCCCCCCCCGAACAAGGTTCATGCTCCCTCACACTCACTGTATATCTGTTATAGCATCAACCCCCGAACAAGGCTCATGCTCCCTCACACTCAATGTACATCTGTTATAGCACCGACCCCCACACCCCCCGAACAAGGCTCATGCTCCCTCACCCTCACTTTACATCTGTTATAGCACCGACCCCCGAACAAGGTTCATGCTCTATCTCCAAATAAGTCTCAGGCACAACAACTCTCACTATTTAATTCAGTAACTTTCTTCGTCACTTTCTCTGTCACCTACGCAATACACCCACACTAATAATACTATATGGATACAAAACTGTCGAGTGACTCATTCCAGACACCTCACAATTCCCCCCAACTACACCAGCACTAACAGCAGGGTCACCCATTCCCACTCTCCCTCCCACCCTCCCGTTCTCCCATTCCAGGAGGAAGAGCCTGGAATAGGACAGAAAGGCAAAGGCAGGTGGTGGAGTGCCCGATATCCATTCGCTCACCCTCTCCCCCCGCCATGTGAGTAGGACACTGGTATGAGCCGGAGAGGACTGGGACGCCTCGTGTGGAGATTCTGAAACATCCATGTCCCACGGACCGATTAAGGAGCAATGTCCAGTGAAAGACAAATCTCACTTTAAATCCACTGGCAGTTCCAACGACAGTACTTTCACTTCCAAAAAAGACACAGATACCTCACTGCACAGAGACGCAGATACAGAAATACACAGAAGTATTGGTAAACATCCCAATATGCGAACACGCACAATACTTACAAGGAGATAGGCATACACACATGTAGAAACACACAGAGACATATGCAGTCACATACGAATAGACACAAACACAGTTAAGAAACACACAGACTGATACACAGACAGACAGACATAGACACGCACGCACACGAATAACAAGCACATGGACACACACGCATATATATGCACACACACATACACACACACACACACAGATGCACACACAAACACATGCAGTCACAGAGGAACAGAAACTAGTGGCATTAAGACGCAAATCGATATGCTTTGGATTAGTAAGGAGATCAAGGATTCTAAGGAGAAGGCAGAAGAATGAGTTTGAGGTACATATAAGACATTATTGAATGGAATTTTTGACTCGATGGGCCGAATGGCCACATTCTGCTCCTTGCTTTAATGTTCTTGTGGTGTTATGCTATCAGGTATTCTCTTTCTGAGACAGCAGCAGAGGCTGGGTTTGATACATATTTGATTGGGAAGTGTCAGTGGGAATGTGGGACAGGTTTGAAGTCCAGAATGCTTTATCTTTATTCCTAATTATTGTGTCCTTACGTCTGAAAAGAAGTGGTGATTTGATGTGAGGTTAACACGGTTTAAAATAACGGGTCCCACAATGAAATAAGGATGTTCATTTCACTTTAGTGTTGTGCTATCTGTGGTGTCCTCATGCTCAGGGAGCAGTGAAGACTGGTTATTGAAGATATTCAACTCTGAGCTAGTGACTGATCTTTGCTGGACAGGAGAGTCAATGTTTATTGGGAACAGACAGGAGACGGATGGTCAGACACAATCGTATCAGCCATGAGCATTCTGAATGGTGCAGCTGAATGACCAACTGCTGCCCCTACCACATGCGCTGTGCCCTCAATCCACCCACGAGGTTGTTACGGAGATGTACTACTCCCCCTACCCCATGTGCTGTTCTCTAAATCACCCCGAGGTTATCACAGAGATATACTGCTGCACCTACCCCATGTGCTGTTCTCTCAATCACCCCGAGGTTATCACAGAGATATACTGCTGCCCCTACCCCTTGTGTTGTTCCCTCAATCCACCCCTCGATACTGTTACAAGGTAGGGGACCACCCCTTTCAGTCAGGCGGGATCATTCCAATGAGACGGGAGAACACCATTCTGCCCCTCGAAGAAGTTACACAGGAATAGAGAATGAAGTAATTCAGCTCGTTGAGTACATTACACAGCCCAGGAAAAAAAACATTCAACCCACCTTAAGTGCTACACACGAACGGGGAAGCTATCGGTAACAGGAAATAGATAGTAGTGATCAATGTTTATTTTCAGGTTGCAAAACTGTAACTATTATAGTGCTGTAGACATCACGGCGGGATCATCAATGACAAATAATCTGTATCAAAGATCTTGAGGAAGGGAACTGAATGGCGTGAAGCTCAATTAGCGCATCACCAAGATGATCGTTCAAGATGTCGTCAAATGGAGATACTGAGTCTGCAATGTGATACAGACAGGGAAGGTTAGTGAGCAAACCTTCAACAGAAAGAACATAAGGTGAGTTGTCTATTGTGGCAGGAAGGATAAAACAATGGCGAACAATTTAAATGGAGAGAGATTGCAGAACTCTGTGATACAGACCGTTTCTGTGTTCCTGGGACATGAATCATATGAAGTCAGTCTGCAGATGCAGCAGAAGGTAAGTGGAAGGTTAGTGGAATGATACTGTTTCTGGCAAAGGTTATCACGTTTAAAGAGGAATGTTTTACTGCATTTGAACGGGGCATTGCTGAGACCACATCAGATACACTGTGTGCAGTTTGGTTCACCTAAACTTAAAAAAAGATATAGTTCTTTCAGAAGATTTTCATAGATGTTTCTCTTCGCTCATTCCTGGAAGGTAGGTCTTTGATTATGGGGGATTATCTGTTTTTTATCTGAGATTAAAAATCTTCTTGAACCATACATGACTTTCTGAAAGGTGTTTCAGCTGGATGCATGTTTCCTCTTGTTAAGGAGTTTAAAGCTAGAGAATAAATTTAAGAATAAGATGCATTGATATCAACACACGTATTATATAGACTTTGACCGATAGTTACAAATTACACAGACGCATATAAACATGTCATCAGAGGATAAAGCAGGGACTTTTTTTTCTAATGAAAGGCGCTGTGTACAACAGCGATGATGCACCTTCATATCGTCCATTAACATCCGATCCAGAGAATGCTCCAGGAGAGCACACATGGCCCAGTTTGATGTTCAGTTGACATTATTGTACATTTCAACACAGAGAGGGAGAAACATGTTCCCTTCCTGAGAAGCAGCAGCTGATTGATTTTCTCTCTTACTTTGTCCCCCCAACCCCCCAATAGCAAAATGTGAGACCATAAAATCCCTGAGTTATCTTCACCACTCATGAAGGATTCCTGGTGAGGACTCATTGGAATCTCTCCACTGCCGGAAGCAAAGGGTGTTCAGCCAAATCCAACTGTTCCACAAATAAATCCCATTACCAACAGCTTGTGTGAGTATAATAATCTCAAAGGCAGAATAACATTTGGGACACACTATCTTTTTACCATTTTTTGTGAGTTCAACTCCCTGCATCTCACATTTTTCTCAAAAATTACCCTGTCTGAGTGTTAAACAATTGGTAATATCACTAAACTAGCTACATTTAAAATTTGTTGTAACCAGTGGAGGAGTGAGACTGGAAAATGACACAGTTACCCTCCAACCTTTGTCGGAACACGAATGAAAAATTCTTATTGGACTGTTCAAGTGGGAATTCCCTTTACCGAACGTTTGTGGTGCCTGGATGTTTGCATTTGTTCAAGTTGTGCTGTATTCAAACATTTGACAGACAGGTGCATGTAGGAAAATGGTATACAGACAGAAAAGTGCTGCTGAAGCCACAATCAGATCATCTACGATCTTAGTGCCTTGTGGAGCAGTGACAACGTGTCGAATGACCCACCCCTGCTCCTCAGTCCAATGTTCCTATGTTCAATTCAGCTCCGCAAACCTCCTGCACTGGTGCTGACGGGGGAATCTTGCTCCAAACACTTGGTCCAAGTAACACAGGATCTCATTCATTCCCTCCAGGTTGTCACACAGTTTGGTGTGGGTTGGAAAATGTTACTTCAAAACCCAGGCTGGGTTCGAAAGACAACTCTGGTCTCTTTACAGAGTGTCTCCTCTCTGTAACTTGTGTTTCATTTGTTGGTCATGGTATAGACCCAGATTCACTGTGAATTCAACCCCCAGACGAATATTTAGTGATCATTCATAAAGTACTTTGTTCTCTCTGATTGGAACGTTCAATAACAGAACGTGCAGGAAAATTACAACCATTAGCTTTGTAATTTCAGAATATAAGAAATAAGGAACAGGATCAAGACATTGTATACGATCATGGCCAATGTTCGGTTCATATTAACTCATCTTTTATGTCCAATTCTTCACAACCTCTCAGCTCTCTGGCAGATCAAAAATCCATCGACCACCTTTTTAAATATTTTCAGTGATGTCGCTCCCCTAGCTCTCGATACAAGATAATTCCTGACATTCACTACCCTCTGTGTGAGGAAAACACTCCCCACCGTCACCTATTGATATGAACAAGAGGGGAACACAGGGGCTCAGCAAAGAGTGAATAGCCTTGATATCAAGGCAGTATTTGACTGAGAATGTCATCGGAAGCGCCATCTTATTTGAGCTTAATGGGAATCAGGTGTCCCCTCGCCACTGGCTGGGGTCTTTTCGAGCACAAAGGAAGATGTCTGTTTGGGGGCCGAAAATCTCAATCCCACGACATCCCTTCAGTAGATCCTCAGGGTAGCTTCCTCAGCACAAACATCTTCAGCTGCGTCATCAATGTCTTTCCCCATCATAAGACCGGAAGTGGGGATGGTCACTGAGGGTTACACAATGTTCAGAACATTTTGTCTCCCATTATCTCCTGATACAGTCTGTGTCCGTGTTCAGTAAGACCCAGACAGCATTCAGGCTTGTGCTGTTAAAGTGTCGGTAACATTCATGTAACAGTGCTGTCAGACACAGTTAAAAGAGGAGCTCATTCAACATCTCAAGCTGGTTACATACAGAAATGTGGAAGCCATTCAACCCATCGAAACTACTGAACAAGAAGAGCGACAGCCCATTCAATAGTCCTGCTTGTTCCACAGGAAGAGAATGGGTCTAGTCAGTACATCGAGCTGTTAAACAGGATCAGGTAGAGTCTAATCAGACGCTTGAACCTGTTCCATGGGACCTGGAGGAGGCCATTCAATCCCACAAGATAGTTATACATGAACAGGAGAGTGTCACTGATGCTCCAATACAACAAACCAATGAAGCAGAGACTGCACTCATGGATGGCTGTACGAGGTTCCTCGTGGGTCACTTGCCGTTGGAACTTCTGCTACTTTAACGTGGTTTGCTGGCAGTGAGGAGGGAAGCCAAATGTTTTGTATCACGTCTCAAAGAGGCATCTTCCATCTCTGAGTAGACAGACCCATGTTCTCCATGGAGGTCAGAAGATGATGGGAATAGTTAACTGTTTTAGAATGAAGACATTGTGGCTGCTGTCAGGATTTTGGATAACGTGATGTTTAGTGTAGGATCACACAGTAAATGCACTATATTCAATGTCTGTCTGTCTGTCTCTCACACACACACCCTGTATCGATATAGGGAGTGGGGGTGGGATGAGGGGAACGTCCTCAGAGGCTCTTGTAACCCGAGTAACAACAAGCCATGGATTCTATCACCGTATCAATGTCTGTTTAGAACATCATGAGAGACTGTCCATTGCCCTTAAGTTTCAATGCAATCATCTTTTATTCTCTCATAGCGCTAAAGATAAATCTTCATTCACTCCTCATTTTACCACCATCCCAGGGATTAGTCTGGTGAAATACCTGTGCACTATCTCTGTGGCAGGGCGATTATTTCTTGTAAAGGAAAGAAAATCTGTCCACAATTTCCCAAGACTGCCTCAACAACACTCTCAAGTTTGATCACAATAATTCCTTTTCCTCACTGAGACATCTTTTTTTTCCTATGGAGTAAAAAGCCTTTCCTTCTCGCTACACTGCGACTGACGTAGAATTTAAAAGCTTCTGACATCTATATGTGGCCATCAACACATATAGAGGTGCCACGGGAAATGAACATCGCACTCAGGGAAAGACGAAGAAAGAATGCACTTGAAATAAGGAATGGTCACCCACCTGAATCGAAATGAGCTGTAGGAATATGGGAAACAGTCAGAGTAGGGAGCTATCTTTTCTTTTGTTATTCCCTCATGGGTCAGGCCAGCATATTATGCTGTGCTTGAACTGAGTGGCTGGTTCAGCTGTTCCACAGGACAGAAAAGAGTAAAACACATTGCTGTGGGTTTGCAGTCACACAGAGACCTGATCAGGGAAGGATAACCCATTGCCTTCACTAAAGGACATGAGGCAAGCCGATGGGCTTTGTACACTTAATGATGATGGTTTCACTTCAATGCTACCAATTTCCTTCATATTAACAGATTATTATTCTGTGGCTCTAGATCATGAGTCAATGACTTGAGCACCATGCATTATCTTCCCGTCAGACAGTTTCTGTGCAGAGAACAAGTAAAACATTTCAAGTGCAATTATTTTGTGATGGACATGTGGTTAGAAGTGGCACGAAACAGTTGATTCCGGATTTAACAGAGGCTCAAATGATGGTTTACTCAGAAGGTGCACTGTGGCTGACGATGAGACGGGGATATCACGATGGTGATATTGGACAGAATTAGCGAGTGGGGAGGATGTGAAGATATTGATCTGTGCAGGGCTAGAAGGATTATGGAGTTGTAGAGTTTCTCCTCGCATATTGATGAGTCATTTGAAAGTAGTAATTTGCTCATTATAATTTCTAAGGAATGGGATTTTTCATTGAAGCTGAAAACGATGACTTCCATCTTTCCTAATGTTAATAACATGAACAATAATTCAGTTTAACCTGCTTTAATAGACAGTTAGAATGACTTACCAGGAACACCAACTATAGCGAGGATGGGATAGTAACCACCTTGAATAACAATCAGTACATCATAGATCCTCCATACTATTGACACCCCAGGTTGAGAAAGCGAGTAAAGACTACTGGAAAAACTCCTGTCCATGTTGGATCATTCCAGTCTAATGTTCTCAGATTCTGATATCTCCTCCCTGTCTCTCTGGAGCTGCTGATCCCTGTTAGTACTGTCGGCGATGCTCCCATTCATACTATGGGATAACACATTGAACTGAATCCTTAATTAATAAAAGAGGCAAGCCCTCCAGTGACACATTTAGGATCCACGGAGACCGACATTAATCACAGCCACTGAACAAATATCTGTAGCCAGCGCCTTTCAATTCAATATTGTTTTATTAAAATTCAAAATAATGATTAACATTTGCTCAGTCTGGATTGGATATGCGAGGGTGACTGAGGGAACGAATGTTGAGTCTGGTAGATTAATTGTATGTAACCATTCAGTCTGCATTGGATATGAAAGTAATGCCAAAGGTATATCGTAACACCAACATTTTTCTCTGCTTATAAATGGAAACATAGACCCTGTAACTACTGCTGAGGCATGACAATATCAGTAAGAGATTGAGAGAACTTTTATAGGCCATGATCTGGAGAGAATATGTACCTAAGACAGTGTGGGTTATAACAGACAGACAGCATTGATATGTTAACAGAGAATTGTACTTAAGAGACAATGGGGATTCCAGATGTTGGAGAATTCAGTGTAGATAAAGGATGATAGTGGAGAAGACACAATAGGTCAGGCAGCATCCGAGGAGCAAGAGAGTAAACGTTTCAGGCAGGGCCCTTCTTCAGAACTGCGAAGGAGTAAAGGGGCTGAGAGATAAATGAGTGGTGGTGATAAGGCTAGGGGAAAGGTTGGTGATAGGTGGGCGAAACTAGAAGGTGATAGTGATAGGTCGGTGGGGAGTTAGAGTCGATCGGAGAGAAGGAAGATGGACAGGTAGGTTCCCACGAGAGGGCGGATCGGAGTCGGAGTGTTGGATCTGGGATCTGGGTCGGTGAGGAGAGATTTGCTAATTAGTGAGTACAATGTTCATGCCGTGTGTTTGTCGGATCCCGAGGCAGAAGATGAGGTGTTCATGGCGACATCTCTTCTGAACCCTCTTCAGCTTAATAATCTCCTTCCAATAACAGAACTTCACACAGTCCTGCAGAAGAGGCTTCATAAATGTCCTGCACAATCTCAGCATGAGTTCTCAATTTCTAACCCCAAATGTCTGAGCAATGAAGTAGCCTTAAACAGCTTGTCTATAAGTGCCACAAACTTCTGTGAATTCGATCGGCACCGGTGGGTCCCTCTTTTCTACAACACTACCAACGCACTAATATAATTGTATATCCCCCCCCCCCCCGCTTTTTATTTTACCAAAATGCAATACCTCACATTTATCCAAGTTAAACTCGAACTGCCACACCTCAGCCCAGTGAGTGATATTACTGCCCCCTCACCCTCCTGCTTCAGGTTTAAAAGGCCCTCCCCTCTCCAGAAGGCCTACATCACAAGCCTTGAGTTCACCAAAGACCAAGAGCTTGATTTGCTTTGTGCAAGCTGAGGGAGGAGAGGGTAAGGAGAGGCTGGAAAGTAAACCGATGCCTTGAATCACTTAATAATTTCAGGAAGAGGGAAGCCACATGTCAGAGGTTGGAAATAGTGGCCAGTGTTTTTGGCCAGAAATTGTGCTCTTTCCTCATCTCTGGTGTTCAGTGTTGATATCTATTCGAGATCCCTCACATTGCAGAGTGTTTCTGCAAGATTTCTTGCCCTAATATTGCAGATTACAGATAATAGCCATTTAAGCTGGAAATCATAGCCAAGCAATTAAAGAAGTTGCTTGGCAGAGCACGTGCACTCATCATCCAATAGTTGAGGCTAATAGCTTTTATTTGTTTAACAATGATAACTGTTGCCTGTGTTTTTCAGTAATGTTAATCAGAATGTAATAAATCGATATAGAGCTCAAAACTGACACTTAAAATTCTGGGCATGGTATAAGTCTTGTGTGGTGGATAGCGCCCCTGCCCCTGGGGCAGAGCTCTGGATTCGATTCACTTCCATGAACTTGTGGTAGTGTCACTTTCTCTGGAACAGATGATCTCGATTCTGTTGTGGGGTGTGTCACAGTATGTTCAAAAAAAGCTGTTGAACAAACACACAGGAGAAGCACGTTGCAGCTTTAGGGGCTAATGTTGAGTGGTGGTAGTGCCCCAACCTCTGAGCCAAAATGTTCACATCACGCAGAGATGTTTCATTATATGTCTGAGCACGTGGATTAAAATGATTTTTGAAATGTGACTTGATGGAGTCAATGTAAGGACTGCACAAAACACTACATAGCACAAACAGGGAGACAGATAACGATCTGTATCCATGAACACCAACTAACCACGAAACGACACAACCAGCTATCCTTAGTAGCCACACACGCAGATGGCAAGCAGCATGAGTTCGACTGGAACAACACTACTATTATAGGACAAGCCAAACAGAGAAAAGCCAGGGAAATCCTAAAGGCATGGCACTCATCCACAGCTTCTATCAACAAACACATCGATTTGGACCCAATATACCGGCCACTGCAGCGGACAGCTGGAACTGACAACCGGAAGCTGCAGAGACAAACTACTATAAATGCTGGACGAAACATGACAGAAGGGCTTCACAGGAGGCTCCCAAGCACTGAGGATGTCACCTAGAGAGGAGACGACACGTCTGCAACATAAACTCCCAGCTCGGTGAACAGAACCACAACAGAAGCACAGACAGACCACCCTCCACCACCACGTAGTCTCCTGCCAATAAGCAGTTGTACACAGAAACACACACACACAACCCTACACCACCAAGTTGTTTCCTGCTATTGATCAGATATATACAGAAACACGCACACACAATCCCCCTCAAGCACTCTGTCTCCTGCCAATAAACAGAAATACACAGCAATGGACACACACAACCCTCTAAAAACACGTTGTCCCCTGCAATTCAACTGATATATAAATAAAACACACATGCACACAACCATCCACCACCGTCCTGCCTCTCCCATTAAACAGGGATACACAGAAACACATACACACAAACCTGCTCCAATACCTGTCTCCTGTTATTAAACAGTTATAGACAGAAACACAAGCACACAGCCTTCCACCACCACCCTGTCTCCTGCCATTAAAGAGATATATGCAAAAACACACATACAACCCTCCACCTCTGCCCTGTCTTCCGCCATTAAACAGGAATATGCAGAAACACATGCACACCAACTTGCACCAATACCTGTTTCCTGTTATTAAACAGTTATAGACAGAAACACAAGCACACAACGTTCCACCACTACCCTGTCTCCTGCCATTAAACAGATATATGCAGAAACACACACACACAACCCTCCATCATCACGCTGTCTCCTTCAATTAAATAGATATACACAGAAACACACACACACAGCCCTCACCAAAACCCTGTTTCCTGCCAATAATCAGATTTACAATGAAACACACAACACAACCCTCCTCCACCACGTTGTGTCCCGCTACTAAGCAGATTTACACAGAGGCACACACGCGCACACACACACACACAACCCTCCACTAACACCCTAACTACGGTCAATAAACAGATATACACAGAAACACACACAAAACTCTAAACCACCTGTCATGAAACAAATATAACAGAAACACACACACAAAACACTCCATGTCCACCTTGTCTCCTGTGATTAAACAGACATACACAGAAACACTCACACACAATCATCCACGACCACACTGTCTCCTGCCATTAAATAGATATAAATAGAAACACACACATACAATCCTCTACGACCATCCTGTCTCCTGCCATAATACAGATCTTCACAGAAACACACAAACACACTTACACACAAATGGTCCACCATCACACACTCTCCAGCAATTAAACAGGTATAAACAGAAACACACACACATCTCGACATCATCCCCCGTCTCCTGCCATTAAACTGACATACACAGAAACACACTCACACAACCCTTCACCACCACATTGTTTTCTGCCATTAAACAGATATACACGGAAACACACACACACGCACACACAACCCTTGACACCCAACTTGTTACCTGCCATGAAACAGACATACACAGAAACACACACACACAACCCTCCATCACTGCCCTGACTCCCACCATTAAACAGGGATATGCAGAAACACATACACACCAACCTGCACCAATACCTGTCTCCTGTTATTAAACAGATATAGACAGAAACACAAGCACACACCCTTCCACCACCACCCTGTCTCCTGCCATTAAGCAGATATATGCAGAAACACACACACACAACCCTACACCATCACGCTGTCTCCTGCCATTAAACAAATATATGCAGAAACACACACACACAATCCTCCACCATCACGCTGTCACCTTCCATTAAACTGACATACACAGAAACACACAACACAACCCTCCACCACCACATTGTTTTCTGTCATTAAGCAGATATACACAGAAACACACACACACAACCCTCCACTAACACCCTACCACCTGTCAATAAACAGATATACACAGAAACACACACAAAACTAAACCACCTCCGTCTCCGTCCATTAAACATATATACACAGAAACACGCACACACAAGCCTCCATGAACTGCCTGCTGCCATAACACAGATATACACAGAACCCCCCCCCCCCACACACACACACACTCCAGCGATTAAGCAGTTATAAATAGAAACACACACACATCTTGACACCATCACCCTATCCCCTGCCATTAAATAGACATACGCACACACACACACACAACCCTCCAGCACCACATTGTTTTCTGCGATTAAAGAGATACACACACACTCACACATACACACACAAGCCCCGACACCTAATTTGTTTCCTGTCATTAAGCAGATATACACAGAAACACACACACACAACCCTCCACGACCACCCTGTCTCCTGCAATTAAGCAGATACAAAAGAAATACGCACACAAAACACCAGCACCACCCTGTCTCCGGCCATTAGACAGTTATACAAAGAAACACACACTCGCCATTCTCTACCAACACGCTGTCTCCTGCTATTAAACAGAAATTTACAGAAAGATACAGACAACCCACCACCACCACTCTGTCTCCTGTCATTAAACAGATATAGACAGGAACACAAACACATACAACCCATAATCCCCACACTGTTCCCTGTCTTTAAACAGATATGCAATGAAACTCACGCACACACATACCCAACCCTCCATCACCAACCTGTCTCCTGCAATTAAACAGATAGACACAGAAACACGCACATATTCCCTCCACCACCAACATGTCTCCTGCCATTAAACAAATATATGCAGAAACACACACAGACACAACCTTTCACCATCACGCTGTCACCTTCCATTAAACAGACATACACAGAAACACACACACAACCATCCATCACCACGCTGTCTCCTACCATTAAACAGATATACGCAGAAACACCGTACAACCTTCCACGAACACCCTGCCTACTGCCCTTAAACAGATATACACAGAAACGCTCATACATACACAACCCTCCACTACCACCCTGTTTCCTGCCAGTAAGTACACAGACACAGAAACACAGACACTCTACATTCCACTACCACACTGTCCCTTGCCATTAAATTGATTTACGCCAAAACACACACACACCAGCCTCCTCAACCACCGTGTCCTACAATTAAACTGATATATACAGAAACACACGCACACATATTTACAGTACCACCCTGTCTCCTGTCATTAAACAGTTATAGACAGAAACACACACACATCTCTCCTCCACCACACTATCGCCTGTCTTTAAGCAGTTAGACACAGAAACACGCACATACTATCCTTCACCACCACCCTGTCTCCAGCCCTTAAGTAGATGTATACAGAAACAGACGCACACAACAATCCACGAACACCCTGTCTCCTGCTATTAAACAAGTACACAGAGAAATACGCACACAACCCTCCATCACCACCCTGCCTCCTGCCATTAAACAGGTACATACAGTAATCCTCAATCACCAGTCTCTCCTGCCATTAATCAGATATACACATAAACACACACACACTCACACCTCCTCAATCACACAGTCTCCGGTGATTAAACAGATATAAACAGAAACACACACATCTCGACACCAACACCCTGACTCCTGCCATTAAACAGACTTACACAGAAACACACACACAACCCTCCACCACCACATTGTTATCTGCCATTAAACAGACATACGCAGACACACACACACACACACAAACACACACACACACACACACCTTCAACAGGAATTTGTTTCCTGTCATTAAGCAAATAAACAGATATTTACAGAAACATATATACAACCCTCCACCACCACCCGGTATCCTGTCATTAAACAGGTATACACAGAAACTCGCACACCCATTCCTCCAACACCACCCTGTCTCCTGTCATTAAACAAAAATGCACTGAAACACACACACACACACATCCCTCCACCATCACCGTGTTTCCTGCCTTTAATCAGATATACTCAGGAACACACACTCAAGACGCTACACCACCACCAATCTGTCGCCAGCCCTTAAATAGATATTAACAGAAAGACACACTCACACAACCCTCCAAGACCACCCTGTCTCTTGCCATTGAGCAGATATACACAGAAATGCACACACACATTACCCTCGACCACCACCCTGTCTCCTGCCATTAAACAGATATACACAGAAACACACATACAACCTTCCACGAACATCCTGCCTACGCACAAACCTCCAACACCACCTTGTCCTCTTGCCATTGAGCAGGTATATGCAGAAATACACACACACAACCATCGGCCAACAGCCTTTCTCCTGCTATTATACAGATATACACAGAAACACACACGCAATTCTCCAACACCACCTTGTTCTCTTGTCATTGAGCAGAGATATACAGAAATACACACACACACACACAACCCTCCACCACTACCCTGTTTCCAGCCCTTAAACAGATCTACCAGAAACACACACACAAACCTCCACGACCACCCTGTCTCCTACCCATAAATAGATATACACAACAACACACACACGAATTCCTCCACCACCACTCTGTTCTCCTGCAATTAAATATGTATACACAGAAACACACACACACCATCCTCCTCCACCACCCTGTCTCCTACAAATAAACAGATATAGACAGAAACATACACGCATATCTTCAGCACCCTGTCTCAAGTCATTAATCAGTTACACACAGAAACGCACACAACCCTCCAACACCATCCTGTTCTCCTGCCGTTGAGCAGATATAAACAGAAATACGTGCACACAACCCTCGACCTCTACCCTGTCTACTGCCCTTAAACAGATATACACCGAAACACAGACACATAACAGAACCCTCCACCACCACCCTGTCTCCTGCCATTAAACAGATATACACAGAAACACACACACAACCCTCCACGAACACCAGTCTGTTTCCTGTCATTAGGCAGATATATATACAGAAAACGCACACAACCCTGCATCACCACCCTATCACCTACCATTAAACAGACTGGCACAGAGAAAAGAAAACACACAGACAACCCTCCACTAACACTCTGTCTCCCGCCATTACACAGATATACACAGAAACACACACACCCAACCCTCCACCACCACGCTGTTCTCGTGCCAATGAGTAGATATACACAGAAATACACACACAAAACCGTCGACCACCAGCCTGTCTCCTGCCATTAAACATATATACACAGAAATACACACACACACACAACCCTCCATCATCACGCTGTCTCCTTCAATTAAATAGATATACACAGAAACACACACACAACACTCCACCAAAACCCTGTTTCCTGCCAGTAATCAGATATACACTGAAACATATAACACAACCCTCCACCACCACGTTGTCTCCCGCTATTAAGCAGATACACACAGAAACACACACACACATACACACACACACACACACACACCGTACGGTCAATAAACAGACATACACACAAGCACACAAAAAACTCGAAACCACCTTCCTGTCTCCTGCCATGAAACAAATATAACACAAACACACACACAAAACACTCCATGACCACCTTGTCTCCTGTGATTAAACAGACATACACAGAAACACTCACACACAATCATCCACGACCACACTGTCTCCTGCCATTAAACAGATATAAACAGAAACACACACATACAACCCTCACGACCACCCTGTCTCCTGCCATTACACAGATCTACACAGAAACACACACACACTCACACACACAATAGTCCACCATCAACACTCTACTGCAATTAAACAGGTATAAACAGAAACGCACACGCATCTCGACACCATCCCCCTGTCTCCTCCCATTAAACAGACAGACACAGAAACACACACACACACAGAGCCATCCTGTTTGCTGCCATTAATCATATATACACACACACACTCGCACACAGCTCCCAAATCACACACTCTACGGTGATTAAACAGATATAAACAGAAACACACACTTCTCGATACCAACACCCTGTCTCCTGCCATTAAACAGACATACGCAGAAATACAGACGCAACCCTCCACCACCACATTATTTTCTGCCATTAAACAGACATACACAGAAACACACACACACACACACACACACACACACCTTCAACAGCAATCTGTTTCCTGTGATTATGCAGTTAAACAGATATTTACAGAAACATATATACAACCCTCCACCACCACCCGGTCTCCTGTCATTAAACAGATATACACAAAAACACGCACACACATTCCTCCAACACCACTCTGTCTCCTTCATTTAAACATAAATACACACAAACGCACAGACCCACCACCCTCCTCCACCACCCTGTCTCCTACAATTAAACAGATATATACAGAAACATAAACGCATATCTTCAGCACCACCCTGTCTCCTGCCATTAAACATACATGCACAGAAACACACACGCACACACGCGCACACACAACCATTGACCACCAATTTGTTTCATGTCATGAAGCAGATATACACAGAAACACACATACAACCCTCCACGACCATCCTGTCTACATTCATTACACAGTTATATACAGAAACACACACTCACCAACCTCCAAAACCACGCTGTCTCTTGCAATTAAACGGATATTTAGAGAAACATCCAGGCAATCCTTCACACACTGTCTCCTGTCATTAAACAGATATACACAGAAACACACACACTCACACGTGCGTGCGCACACACACACACACCTTCAACAGCAATTTGTTTCCTGTTATTATGCAGTTAAACAGATATTTACAGAAACATATATACAACCCTCCACCACCACCCTGTTTGCTTCCATAAATCAATTATACACAGAAAGACACAGACACAACTTTCCACTACCATCCTGTCTCCTGCAATTAAACAAATATACACAGAAACAAACTCACACGACATTACACCACCAAGTTGTTTTCTGCCATCGATCAGATGTACACAGAAACACACACACAACGCTCCACTACCACCCTGTCGCCTGCAATTCAATAGATATATACAGAAACACAAACACACAACCCTCCACTGCCTCCCTGTCTCCTGTGATTCAATAGATATATAAAGAAATACGCACACACAACCCTCAACTACCACCCTGTCTCCTACAATTCAACAGTTATGTACATAAACACACACACACTCAACCCTCCACTACCACCCTATCACCCGCCATTAAAACGATGTATGCAGAAACACACACACACACAACCCTCCACCACCACCTTATTTCCTGCCATTAAGTAGATATACACACAAACACGCATTCTACACTCCATCACCACCCTGTCTCCTGCCACTAAACAGATTTACACAGAAATACACTCACAAACAGAACCCTCCACCCCCACCCTGTTTGCTGCCATTAATCAAATATACATATAAACACACACACAACCCTCCACCACCACATACTTTCCGGCGATTAAACAGATATAAACAGAAACACAAACACATCTCAACACCATCACCCTGTCTCCTGCCATTAAACAGACATGCACAGAAACACACACACACACAACCCTCCACCACAACCCTGTCTCCTGCCATTAAACAGATATACGTAGAAATACACAAACACACAACTGTTAACCATCAAATTATTTTCTGCCATTAAACAGATGGACACAGAAATGCACACACAGACACAATACCCCCTGACCAACATCTTGTTGCCTGCCATTAAGCAGATATACACAGAAACACAAGCACAACCCTCAACCGCCACCATGTCTCCTGCCATGAAACAGATATAATCAGAAACAAATGCAGACCACCCTCCACCAAAACCCTGTCTCCTGCCAGTAAACAGATATACACAGAAACACGCACACACCACCCTCGAGCACCACCCTGTCTCCTGCCAGTAAACAGATATACACAGAAACACACATACAACCTTCCACAAACACCCTGCCTACTGACCTTAAACAGATATACACAGAAAAACACATACATACACAACCCTCCACCGCCACCCTGACTCCTGCCAGTAAGCATAGTCACAGAAACAAATACACTCTACCATCCAACACCACTCTGTCTCCTGCCATTGAATAGATATACACAGAAACACACACACACTACCATGTCTCCTGCCACTAAGCACAAATACACAGAAACAACCCTCCACCATCAACTTGCCATCTGCCAGTAAACAGTTATACTCATAAACACACACAGCACCCTCCACCACCACTCTGTCTCTAGCCCTTAAATAGATAGACACAGAAACACACACGCACACAACCCACCACAACCACGCTGCCTCCTGACATTAAACAGATAGACACAGAAACCAACACACGCATCCCTCGACCACGACTCTGTTTCCTGCCGTTAATCAAATATACACAGAACCACACACGTACAACCCTCCACAACCACTCTGTCTCCAGCCCTTAAACAGATATACACAGAAACACACACACACACACACAACCCTACACGACCACCCTGCCTCCTGCCATTAAACAGGTATACAGAGAAACACATGCACAACCCTCCACCACTGCCCTGTTTCCTGAAATTAATCGAATATACACAGAAACACACACGCGCACAACCCTCCACCGCCATCAGTCTGTCTTCTGTCATTAAACAGATATATATACAGAAAAACACACACAACCCTGCACTACCACCCAGTCACCTACCATTAAACAGACTTACACAGAAACTAAAACACACACACAGACACCCCACCTACCAACACTCTGTCTCCTCGCATTAAACAGATATGCACAGAAACACACACACACACACACACACACACAAAAACCCTCCATCACCGCCCTGTCTCCTACCAGTAGGCACATAGACACGGAAACACAGACACTACCCTCCACCACCACCGTCTGCTACGAGTAAGCACATAGACACAGAAACTCAGACAACCTACTCTCCACCACCACCCTGTCCCCTGCCGTGAAACAAATATACGCAGACCCCCCCCCCCCCCCGACACACACAAACACACGCAAAACTCCATGAATACCCTGCCTCCTGTCATTGGTCAGATATGCACAAACACACACACACACCACACTGTCTCGTGCCATAAGCCACATATGCACAGAAACACACTCACACACACACTCACTCAGTCAAATCTCCGTGACCACCCTGTCTCCTGTCATCAAACAGCTGTACACGGAAATACACATACAACCTTCCACGAAATTTACAGCTGGGGAACGGCAGTCACGATGCAATTAGGCAAGATTTCGGAAGCGTAGGATGGGGAAGGAACCTACAGGGGATGGACATATTAGGAATGTGGAGCTTATTCAAGGAAAACCTCCTGAGTGTCCGAGAAAAGTATGTACCTGTCAGCAGCAGGACCCTGTAGAGCGCGGGAGCCGTGGTTTACGAAGAATGTGGAATCTCTGGTCAAGCGGAAGAGGGAGGCTTATGTTAGGATGAGATGTGAAGACTCAGTTAGGGCGCTTGATCGTTATAAGGTCGCCAGAAAAGACCGAAAGAGAGCGCTCAGAAGAGCCAGGAGAAGAAATGAGAAGTTGTTGGCGGATAGGATCAGGGTAAACCCTCAGGCTTTCTATAGGTATTTAAGGAATAAAAGAATGACAAGAGTAAGATTAGGTCCAATCAATGATATTAATGGGAAGTTGTGTGAGAAGTCAGAGGAAATAGGGAAAGCACTAAATGAATATTTTTCGACAGTATTCACTCTAGAAAACGACAGGGTTACCGAGGAGAATACTGAGATCCAGGCAACTAGACTAGGTGGGACTGAGGTTCACAAAGAATAGGTGGTAGAAATCCTGCAGAGTGTGAAAGTAGATAAGTCCCCTGGACCGGATGAGGTTTATCCTAGGAATCTCTGGGAAGCCAAGGAGGAGATTGCGAGCTTTGGCATTGATCTTTAAATCGTTATTGTCTACAGGAATAGTGCTAGAAGACTGCAGGATAGCAAATGTGGTTCCCCGTTCAAGAATGGGAGTAGAGACAGCCCTGGTATTTGTAGACCAGGGAGCCTTTCTTCAGTAGTTTGTAAAGTGTTGGAAAAGGTTATAAGAGATAGGATTTATAATCACCTGGAAAATAATAATTTGATTACGGATCGTCCGCACAGTTTTGTGAAGGTTAGGTTGTGCCTCACAAACCATGTTGAGTTATTTGAGAAGGTGACCAAACAGGTCGATGACAGTAAACCGGTTGATGTGGTGTATATGGATTTCAGCAACGCGTTTGATAAGGTTCCCCACAGTAGACTATTGTACAAAATGCGGAGGAATGGGACTGTGGAAGTTATAGCAGTTTGGATCAGTAATTGGCTTGCTGAAAGGAAACAGAGTGGTGGTTGATGGGAAATGTTCATCCTGGAGTCCAGGTACACGTGGTGTGCCGCAAGGGTCAGTGTTGTATAAACGACCTGGACCATTGAGTAGAAGGGTGGGCTAGTAAATTTGCAGAGGACACTAAGGTCAGTACAGTTGTGGATAGTGGCGAAAGATGTTGTAGGTTACAGAGAGGCATAGATAAGCTGCAGAGCTGGGCTGAGAGGTGGCAAATGGAGTTTAATGCAGACAAGTGTCAGGTGATTCACTTTGGTCGGAGTAACCGGAATGCAAAGTATTGGGGTAATGGTACGATTCTTGGTAGTGTAGATGAGCAGAGAGATCTCGGTGTGCAGGTACACAGATCCTTGAAAGTTGCCACCCAGCTTGACTGTATTGTTAAGTAGGCATACAGTGATTTAGCTTTTTTTTAAATATAGGGACAGAGTTCAGGAATCATTAGGTTATGCTACAGTTGTACAAAACTCTGGTGCGGCCGCACTTGGAGTATTGTGTACAGTTCTGGTCACCGCATGAAAAGAAGGATGTAGAAGCTTTGGAAAGGGTGCAGAGGAGATTTACTAGGATGTTGCCTGGTATGGAGGGAGGGTCTTCCGAGGAAAGTCTGAGGGACTTGAGGCTGTTTTCGTTGGAGAAAAGAAGGTTGAGTGGTGAATTAGAGAGACATATAAGGTAATCAGAGGGTTAGATAGGATGGACAGGGAAACCCTTTTTCCAAGTATGGTGACGGCTAGCACAAGGGGGCATAGCTTTAAATTGAGGGTTGACAGATATAGGACAGGTGTCAGAGGTAGTTTCTTTACTCAGAGAATAGTAAGGGTATGGAATGCTTTGCCTGTAACAGTAGTAGCTTCGCCAACTTTAAATACATTTAAATCGTCATTGGACAAGCATATGGATGTACATGGAATAGTATAGGTTAGATGGGGTTCAGATTGGTATGACAGGTCGGCGCAACATCGAGGGCTGAAGGGCCTGTACAGCGCTGTAATGATCTATGTTCTATGTTCTATGAACATCCTGCCTACTGACCTTATACAGATATACGCAGAAACGCACATGCATGCACAACCTTCCACCACCATCCTGTCTCCTACCAGTAAGCACATAGGCACAGAAACACAGACACTACACCCTCCATCACCACCCTGTCACCTGCCATTAAGCAGATATATACACAAACACACACATCCCTCGACCACCACCCTGTTTTCTACCGTTAATCAGATATACACAGAAACACACACGCACAACCCTCCGCCAGCACACTGTCTCCAGACTTTAAAACAGATATACACAGAAACATGCACACAACCTTCTGCCACCACCCTGTCTCTTGTCCTTAAACAGATATACACAGAAACACACATACATATAGAACGCTCCACAGCGAGCCTGTTTCCTGCAATTAATCAGACATACACAGAAACACACACGCAAAACCCTCCACCACCACCAGTCTGTCTCCTGCCATTAAGCAGATACATACAGAAAAACATACACATGCTTTCACCACCACGCTAACACCAACATTAAACAGACAAACACAAAAAACCACACACAGACAACCCTCCACCAACACTCTGTCTCCTGCTATTTAACAGATATACACAGAAACACCCACACACGACCCTCCACCACCACCCTGTCTCCTACCAGTAAGCACTTAGACACACAGACATCTACCCTCCACCACCACCCTTTCTCCTGCCATTAAAAGGATATACACAGAAACACCCACACACACAACACTCCATGAATACACTGCTCCTGCCATTGGACAGATATACATAATAACATACACACACCAAACTGTCTCGTGCCATTCAGCACATACACACAGAAACACACACATATACTCACTCAAACCTCCTTCATCACCCTGTCTCCTGTCATCAAACAGTTATACACGGAAATACACACACAAAATTCCACGAACACCCTGCCTACTGCCCTTAAGCAGGTATACACAAAAACGCACATACATACAAAACCCTCCACCACCACCCTGTCTCTGGCCATTAAATAGATATACACAGAAACACACACACACGCACAACATCCCATGAACAACGTGCCTCCTGCCATTAAGCAGATATATGCAGGAACACACACACCACCACCCTGTCTCCTGCCATTAAGCACATATACAGAGAAACACACGCACAAACCTCCACAACAACCCTGTCTCCTGCCATCAAACAGATATATACAGAAATAGACACACAATCCTCCACCACCACCCTGTTCTCGTGCCATTAAGCACATTTACACAGAAACACACACACACAAGCCTCTACCACCAGCCTGTCTCCAGCCCTTAAATAGATATACACAGAATCAGACACACTCCTCTACAACAACCCTATCTCCTTCCATTAAACAGATATACACAGAAACACACACACACAACCCTCCACCACCACCCTGTTCTCCTTCCATTGAGCACATATACACAGAAATATACACACAACCTTCGACCATCCCAGTCTGTCTCCTGTCATTAAGCAGATATATACAGAAAACACACAGAACCCTGCACCACACCCTATCACCGACCAATCTCAATGGCAAGGGCCCTTCCAGGGTTTCCACACCAGCTTGACTGCTGTAAAGGTCGCCGGGCATTCCGCCTGGGTTCATCTTCATCATTCCAAGGTCATTAGATGAGCCCCTTCTGGGGTCCGGGGGGTGGGGGGGAGGGGGGGAGATTGTGGTGATGGTGATGATGGAGATGGAGACGATGGGGAAGTGGAAGACGAACCGGAATCAGTTGGAAACAAACCATGAATGCAACCAAAGCTGCATGTTCCGAATCATAATTCTTCTTCTGTTTGACATACCCTAATCCTTAAGTCAAAACGACCATTGTGATGAAAATCGAACTTAGTCTGTTATGTGGACTTGTTGTCGCCGGCATTAGTGCTGAAGATGGGGCTGTTTGCCCGTGTGATCCTGAGCAATCAGAAACTTTGTCCCTTTTAAGCTGAAAAGATGTCCTTATGTGCCCGAGAAACTGATTCCTTTGATGCATGGAATGTTACCAAGAATGACTGCCGCAATGGTCATCTGCACCAAGAAGATCGGACAGTTCATTTACAGAACAAGTCTCAGTGGTCTTTACCTTGTCAAGGTGTTTTGTGCCAGTTTGATTTCAGTTGTCCTTTCGGTGTTCCTGGTCAGTGTTGCTTCGACTCAAGGAGGTCTAAATCTGCACGTCGCAGAAGAGAAAGGGGCAGATGTCGTCCTTCACTAACAATTTGCTTTTGCAAAGTATCATAAAATATTCAGCCAGAATGAAGTGGTCTGTTATGCCCTCACAACAACAAAGGACTCTTTCACCACTTTCCCCCTCCTGAACCCCAACTATGGAAGTATGGAATACCTGTTAGGCATTTATTGGGTATCATCTTTCCTTTGATTATTATTTATCCCCATATGCTAGCCTGTGGAATTCCTATAATAAGTCCGGGGAAGCCTATCCAATTTGTTACAACTGCACAGGATGGGGATGCACTTAGGTGAAGGTGACTATGTTTATTCCATGTGCTTTGGTCCAATGTACCAACTGCTACTGCTTCCCTGTGTCCCTGTGGCGCCTCACATCTCATACATTTGCCTACTGGAGGAGTGTGTCTCTGTTATTGTGGATATTCGGGCTCTTTGTGATGTTTAATGTCACATACCTTACTATAACACCCCTAATAACATCTCCATCTTCTCAATTGTGGGATGGAAGGAACCAGTCTGGGACAATAATCACATCTCTTACTGAAAGACCCACCACTTTTTATTGAACAGCTTTCACCCTAAGAGCCCAGTGTGACCATATTGTGGAGCTATGGACTACCCTTATTTTCAGGGTAGTCACAAAGACAGGCCTGCTTCATATTGGGAAGCCCCCTCCATCATCTAAACTAAACCCGGATATTATTTTTGTCAGCCAAGACAAAGCGACTGTCTTCATTATTCTTATTGAAATAGTTAATCCCTCTGCTGTCGCTGTAGGGGCAGTTTTCATAACGACTGTTCCCTGCCCAACTACCTGGGAATGGGGCTGGGGTTTCCCAACTAAACGTTCACTTTGACCTATATTCTGCGCGCATTAGAGAGGTGGTAAGGCTTTGGGTAACAGTAAAGCCCAGTTTGTGGCTTACACATTTCTCAGTACCTTTTCCTGAGGAGGATCTGCAGGAATTATTCGGCATCAAAACTAAACTATCTTATTTGTGGTCTAACCCGGTTGGGCAAGGAGACCGCTTGAACTTAGCAGGAGGTAAGGACATGCTCTTAGAATTACGTCTATCTCCTCAGCAAAACCGGTATGCCCTCGACTACCTGCACGGCAAAGAGGGTCGGGCTTGTTCCATAGTAAAGGGCAAGCGTATGATGGGGATTACTGACCTCATAGAGGACATTACCAAGCAGGTAGATAACATCTTCACCTTCGACAATCAAATGATAGAAGCCACTGCATGGCGAGATGATGTGGGCTGCTCTATCCACGATGTCCCCCGAGAGCAATATGGTGTGGGATGGTATAGCCCAGAGTGTTCCCTTGACCGTGACATGGTGTGGGCTGTTGTAGCCCGGAGTGTCCACCAGACAGTGACATGGTGTGAGCTGACATAGCCCAGAGTGCCCCCCTGACAGTGACGTGGTGTGGGCTGGTGTAAGCCGGAGTGTCACTGTGTCACTGACTTAAATGGAGTATCATTGAGTCATAGAGTGATCGAGATTGGGAACTGGCTCTTTGGCCCAAACTGGTCTGTGCTGCCCACTCAACTAATTCCAATTGCCCACATTTGAACCATATCGCTCTCAACCCTTCCCATCAATGTATTAATTCATTTTTACATGTTGCTATTGTACCAGCCTCAACCACTTTTCTGGCAACCCATTCCATTTCAAAAACATTCTCTACATAATGAAGTTGCCCCTCAGGTCCTTCTTAAATCTTCCCCCTCTCATCTTAAAACTATGCCCTGTAGTTTTCAGTCCCTCATCTCTGGGAAAATGACTCTACGCATTCATCCTATCTATGGCCCGCATGATATTATGCATCTCCATAAAAACACCCCTCATTCTCCTACATTCCAAGGGATGATATCCGAACCTGGCCCACCCCTCCTTATAACGCTGGCCTATTCGTCCTGACAACATCCTTGGCAAACTTCTTTGCACTCTTTTCAGGTTAATACGTTGACCAGAACTGTACACAATACTCCAAGTGTGGCCTCACCAACGACTTACAGAATGGTAGCATAATGTCCCAACTCCGATATTCAATGCTTTTAACGATGAAGGCCAGCATGCTAAATGCCTTCATTATCGCCCTGTCTACCCGTGATGCCTCTTCCAGTGGAATATGGACTTGTGGTCCGAGGTCCCTCTTTTCCACAACACTCCTCAGAACCTAACCATTTACTGTATTAGCCCTATCTTTGTTTTACACCTCCGACTTATCTGTATTTAATTGCAGTTGCCAATCCTCAGCTCACTTCCCCATCAGATCAAGATCCCTCTATTATTTCTGATAATGTTCATCGCTATCAACGATACCTCCTAATTTTGTATCATCCATAAATGTAGTAACCTTCTTGGGAGTGCTTGGAGTATGTTGTGCAGTTTTGGGCCCCATATCACAGAGCAGATGCACTAGATTTGGAACTTGTGCAGAGGGGTTTCACGAGAATGGTCCCACGAATGAAAAGCTGGACAGATGAGGAAACTTTGAGGACTCTGGATCTTTACTCAATGGATTTTAGAAGGATGAGAGGAGATCTAATTGAAATATACCGAATACTGAATAGTCTGGACAGAATAGATGTTGTGAAGATGTTACCATTGGTAGAATAGACTAGGACCCGAGGGCATAGCCTTAGAGTAAATGGAACAGCTTTTAGAACGGAGATAAAGAGAAACCTCTTCAGCCAGAGAGCGGTGAATAAAAGGAATTCAATGCCACAGAAGGCTGTGGAGGCCAGGTTAATGAGTATATATAAGACTGAAATGGACAGGTTCTTGATTGTCAAGGGGATCAAGGGTTATGGCGAGAAAGCAGAAGAATGGGGTTAAGAAACTTACTAGCCATGATTGAATGGTGGAGCAGACTCGATGGGCTGAATCTTTCAATTTCTGCTCCTATGTCTCATGGCCCTCGTCATGCCTTGCATATTCACATTCAGAACATCTATGTAACTATCAAATAACAAAGGTCTCAGCACCTGTGGGACACCATGAGTTATAAACCTCCAGTCTGAGAAACAATCTTCAACCATCACCCTCTGCTTCTTACCATCGAGCTAATTTTGAATCCAATTAGCTAGCTCTTTCTGGATCCCATGTCACCTAAACTCACTGACTACCCTGCACGTATGGGACCTTGTCAATAGTCTTACTAAAGTCCATAAACAGATCATCCATTGTCCTACCCTTATCTATTCTCGCGGTTATCTCTTTGAAACAATTTAAAAGATTTGTCAGACATGATTTCCCGCACACAAATCCATGCTGACGATTTATAATCAGATCTTGAATTTCCAAACGTTGGTTCATCTTGCCTCTCATTATCATCTCCAACAACTTGCCTAACACCGATGTTACGCTCACTGACTAGGAGCTCCCTGGCTTGTCTTTGCTACCTTTCTTAAACAATGGAACCACTCCAGTGGCAAACGATGAAGCAACAATCTGTGAAAGGGCCTCTGCAACTTCTTCCCTAGCCTCCCTTAACATCCAAGGATGGACATGTTCTTGCCCAGGGGATTTATTCACCTTATTGTGCTTTAAGGTAGCAAATACCTCCACTCTGGTAATATGTATGTGGGCCAAAACATTCCCACTTGTTTTCCTTATTTCCTTAGTATGCATCATTTGCTCCTGAGTAAACATCGAGGAGAAATATTCATTGAACAATTCCACCCACCTCCTGGTGTTTCCACACAAGGACAGCCATGCTCACCAGTAAGGGGACCTATTCTGTCCTGAGTCACGCTTCTACTCTTAATATGGCTAGAGAACCTCTTGGGATTATCTTTCACATTTTCTGAGAGATCCATGTCATGTCCTTCTTTTTGGGCTTCTGATTCCCCCTTAATGGTGCTTCTACACTTTGTGTAGTCATATAAAGATTGACTTAAGCCCGATATCTTAAACCCAATGTATGCCTTCTTTAATGTCCTTACCAGATCCTCAATATCCCTCGCCATCCAAAGATCAGGTTCCCCCTTAACCACCGTCTATCTAATGAAAATAATCCTAATTTGTTCAATCTCTCTTCATGGCTGGCACTCTACATACCAGGCAACATCCTGCTTAACCTCCTCTGCATTGTCTCCAAAGGATCGACATCGTTTTGCTAGTGTGGCGACCAGACTGTATGCAGTATTCCAAAAGTGGCTGAACTAAAGTCTCATACAAACTCTTATATTCAATACCCGGTCCAATGGAGGAAACCATGCCGGACACCTTCTTCACCACTCTACTGATCTGCCTTGCCACCTTCAGGGAACAATGGACCTAGATGTCTCTGTACATCAATTTTCCCCAATACTTTTCTATTTACTGTATAGTTCGCTCTTGGATTGGATCATACAAAATGCATCTCCTCACATTTGTCCAGATTGAACTCCATCTGTCAATTCTCTGCCCATCTCCCCAATCTATCTATATTCTGCTGTATTCTCGGACAGTCCCCTTCACGATCTGCTTCTCCACTAATCTTAGTGTCACCTGCAAACTTGCTAATGAAACAAGTTACACTTTCCTCCAAATCATTTATGCATATCACAAAAAACAATGTCCCAGCAAGGGTCCCTGTGGGACACCACAGATCACAGATCTCCATTTTGAGAAACTCCCTTGTATTATTACTCTGTCTCCTGTTGCCTAGCCAGTTCTCTATCCATCTAGCGAGAATACCCATGCAACTTTACCTTCTTCATCAGCTTACCATGGGGAAATTTATCGAACACCTTACTAAAGTCCATCTGTATGACATCTATATCCCTTCCCTCATCAATCAACTTTGTCACCTCTTCAAACAGTTTTATTAAGTTTGTAAGCCATTACCTTACCTGCAGAAAGCCATGCTACCTAGCACTGATAAGTCATTTTATTCCAAAATGGGTATATATTCTACCCCTCAGTATCATCTCCAGTAGCTTCCCTACCACTGACGTCAGGCTCACAGGTCTGTAATTTCCTGGATTATTCCTTAAACAAGGAGACACCATTAGCAATTCCCCATTCGCCAGGGACCTCCCCCCATGTTCAAGAAAGCTGCAACAACATCTGTTAAAGCCTCAGCTATTTCCTCTCTCCCTTCCCACAGAAACGTTGGGTAGATTCCATCCAGACCTGGGGACTTATCCTTCTTGATGTCTTTTGGAAATCACAACACTTCCTCCCTCCTTAGGCAGACTTGACCAAGAGTAATCAAAGATCTATCCCGAACCTCAACATTTACGAAGCCCCTCTCCTTGGTGAATACAGATGCAAAGTACTCATTAAGAATCTCTCCCGATTGCTCTGCCTCCAAGCATGTCTTTCCTACTTTGTCCTTGAGTGGGCCCTTTCTCGAGCTACCCTCTTGCTCGTTATATATGACCAAAAAGCTTTAAGGTTTTCCATAATCCTGCTGGCTAAGGATATCTCATGACCCCTTTTCGCCCTCTTAATTTCTCACTTCAGATTGGTCCTACATTCACAATATTCTTCCAAGGCTTCCTATATCTTCATTCACTTAGATATTATGTACACATTCTATTTCCTTTTAGCTAGTCTCACAATATCACTTGTCATCCATGGTTTCCTAAACTTGCCATTTCTATCCATAATCTTCACAGTAACATTTCTCTCTTGAACACTAATTAACCTCTCTTCAAAAGCCTTCCACATATAAAATGCGAATTTCCCTTCAAACATCTGTTCCCAATCCTCATTCCCCAGCTCTTGCCGAATTTTGCTATAGTTGGCCTTCCACCTGTTTAGCACTCGTCCTTTCGGACCACTCTCATCTTTCTTCATGACTATTATAAAACTAATGGAATTGTGATCATTATTTCCAAAGTAATCCCCCACTGTAACTTCCACTACCTGGGTGGGCTCAGTTCCCAACACCAGGTCTGGCATGGCCGCTTCCCGAGTTGAACTATTTCTACACTGCTCTAGAAAATGCTCCTGGATGTTCCATACAAATTCTGCTCCATCTCGACCTCTAACTCTAAGTGAATCCCAGTCAATGTTGGGAAAATTAAAATCTCCTATCACCACCATCCTGTTGCTCCCACATCTTTCTGTGGTCCATCTACATATTTGTACCTCGATCAGTGTTGGGAAGCCTGTAATACAATCCCAGCATTGTTACTGCAGCCTTTCTCTTTCTGAGCTCTGCACATATTGTCTCACTGCTCGAATCTTCCATGGTGCACTCCTTCAGCACAGCCGTGATACCTTCTTTGACCAATAACGCTTCTCCTCCACCACCTGTACCTTCCTCTCTACCCTGCCTGAAGCATTAATGTCCTGGGATGTTTAGTTGCCAATCACGCCATTCCCTCAACCAAGTGTCAGTAACATCAATAACATTATATTCCCAGGTACTATTCCAAGCCCTAAGTTCATCTGCCTTACCTATTATACTTCTTGCATTAAAACTACAAGTCCCTCTGTGTTCATCCTCCGCTTCCTGCCTCCTCTTCCCCTCAGTCATGCTGACTTCATTATCTAGTTACTTAGTCTTTAGTTACTACCTCCCTTCTGGTCACCAAACAGATTTGCTTCCCGATCCCTGCCACATTAGTTTAAACCCTTCCCAACAGCGTTAGCAAATGCACTCCATCGAACATTGGCTCCACAATATAGATATAGACTGTCTACCAGATGTAGACCGTCCAATTTGTAACAGTCCCACCTCCCCCAGAACCGGTCCCAATATCCCAAAAATCGGAACCCCTTCCTCCTGCACCATCTCTTAAGCCACACATTCTTCCTGATTATTCGATCATTCCTACGCTGACTAGCACTTGACACTGGTAGCAATCCTGAGATTAATACTTCTGTGGTCCTACTTTGTTAAATTGGTTCCTAACTCCCTAATTTTTTCTTGTAGGACCTCATGCCGAGGGCACATTAATGTGGGGATAGATCATTCAGGCACATAAAGTATGCTTTGTTAGACTGATGAATGGACTCGGTAACTCCAAATAATGATGATCTTGTTCATGTTGATCATGTTTTTTTGAATGTCATGTGCATTGTAACCTGCACGCCTTACTCTGTCCAAGTTTATTTTTCACACTATGATCTGTGTGTCCTTGCTTACTGTCGTCTGCCTGTACTGCTCACAAATAAAGCTTTCACTGTACGTAGGCAAATGTGACAATAAATCTAATAAATTAATTATTTCTCGCCCTAACAAGTGTCTCTTTTAGAAATATGTGATAGTCGCTAACCCTCACGTTTCAGCGCAATCATCCCTCTTCGTATCCTAGCACGACATATTAAATACTCAGTTCCATCACTGTCTCCTCATGGAGTCATCATGTCATGGACTGGACTGCTCATACCTGCTTGAGTTTTGTCTGTGTTAATTAGATCGAGCCTTACAAAGGAGTCATACCTCTTCACAGTGCCCCAAATACTCTCTCATCAAGGCCCTACAAATACGGGAAGACGGCTTTACTTATGCACTTGAATCATATTACAATGCAGGGCAGCAGACTATATAAAATGCTAATACTTCCGGCCTTGGGTGTGCTATTTTTGGTGACTCATGATCAAGGACATTCAGGTCCTTTTGAAAAACAACACTTCTCAACCTTGTACTGTTTAATAATACAAAATGAGATGCATGCTGTGTACTTCTCACATCCAAATCATTGCTATGCCTTGCAAATTGTTGTGGTTCAAACACTGAAACTTGTGATATCCCATGAGTAAGTGCCTTCAGTCCATAAAGTGCAAGCAGCTCAGCATTGCTTCCACTGGCCAATTCTCGATCCAAGTGGTATATTCATAACGCCCCGTCTGCAACTTATCAATGTGCTCTAAGTTCCTTTGCTCACATGTTAGCAATAATGTAACAAGTATTCTGCAAATTCAAATACACCACTCCCACTCTTTCTCTTTTGTGGATGCATCAACTAACACAAACTCCACAGGTTTCTCAAAGATGCTTTCCGGTTTCTAAGTCTAAGTTGACTGTACCAAGTCACATCATGATTTCCCAAGTGTCGAGTTATAAAATTTCCCTCATATAAGGTTCTAATATTTTTCTCAGACCTAACATCAAGGTACTCTTTTTTGTTTTACCTCCCACGCCGGTTTTAAATATTTAGGATAACAATAACTACTTTCCAGTCTGCAGGAACGAGAAATCCCAGAGTTTAAAGAAATTTGTAGGGTAATCAATACTTCTTTCTTGTCGTTACATCGTTTAAAAGACATTTAGATAAGTACATGAATACGAAAGGTTCCGACGGATATGTGGAACAATCCATCTTCCGCAACTACACTGGCCCCACCCCCCACCTTTTCCTCCGCTACATCGATGACTGTATCGGCACCGCCTCGTGCTCCCACGAGGAGGTTGAACAGTTCATCCACTTCACCAACACCTTCCACCCCGACCTCAAATTCACCTGGACAGTCTCAGATTCCTCCCTCCTGTTCCTCGACCTTTCTATTTCTATCTCAGGCGACCGAATCAACACGGACATCTACTACAAACCAACCGACTCCCACAGCGACCTGGACTACACCTCCTCCCATCCTGCCCCCTGTAAAAACGCCATCCCATTCTCCCAATTCCTTCGATTCCGCCGCATCTGCTCCCAGGAGGACCAGTTCCAAAGACACAAATCCCAGATGGTCTCCTTCTTCAAGGACCGCAATTTCCCCCCCGACGTGGTCGACGATGCCCTCCACCGCATCTCTTCCACTTCCCGATCCTCCGCCCTTGAACCCCGCCCCTCCAACCGCCACCAGGACAGAACCCCACTGGTCCTCACCTACCACCCCACTAACCTCCATGTACAATGCATCATCCGCTGCCATTTCCGCCACCTCCAAACGGACCCCACCACCAAGGATATATTTCCCTCCCCTCCCCTATCAGCATTCCGTAAAGACCACTCCCTCCGTGACTCCCTCGTCAGATCCATATCCCCCACCAACCAAACCTCCACTCCCGGCACCTTCCCCTGCAACCGCAGGAGGTGCAAGACTTGCGCCCACACCTCCCCCCTCACCTCCCTCCAAGGCCCCAAAGGAAACTTCCATATCCGCCACAGATTCACCTGTACCTCCACACATATCATCTAATGCATCCTTTGCACCCGATGTGGCCTCCTCTATATTGGGGAGACAGGCCGCCTACTTGCGGAGCGTTTCAGAGAACACCTCTGGGACACCCGGACCAACCAACCCAACCACCTTGTAGCTCAACATTTCAATTCCCCCTCCCACTCCACCAAGGATATGCAGGTCTTTGGACTCCTCCATCGTCAGACCACAGCGAAACGACGGTTGGAGGAAGAACGCCTCATCTTCCGGCTAGGAACCCTCCAACCACAAGGGATGAACTCGGATTTCACCAGTTTCCTCATTTCCGCTCCCCCCAGCCTGTCTCAGTCCAATCCATCAAATTCAGTACCGCCTTCCGAACCTGCAATCTTCTTCCCGACCTCTCCGCCCCCACCCCAGTCTGACCTATCACCCTCACCTTGACCTCTTTCCACCTATCACATTTCCGACGCCCCTCCCCCAAGTCCCTCCTCCCTATCTTTTATCTTAGCCTGCTGGACCAACTTTCCTCATTCTTGAAGAAGGGCTAATGCCCGAAACGTCGATTCTCCTGTTCCTTCGATGCTGCCTGACCTGCTGCGCTTTTCCAGCAACACATTTCCATCTTGGACGGATATGGGCCAAGCGCGGGCAGGTGGGACGAAGTTAGTTTGGAATTGGGATAATTAACATGGACTGGTTGGACCGAAGCGTCTGTTTCTGTCCTGTCTGACTCTATAACTCATTCACTTGCTGTATTGCCACTTCCCTGAAAATTTGGATGGTACTCATTTGGTGCAGTAACTTGCCAAACTTCAATTCAATTAGTGTTTGAGTAAGTTCACTTTATTAATTCTAATCATGTTCTTATTTTCACCAGTCAATCTGTCCCATATTATATGTAGAACATTTTCAGTACCTTCCATTATAGAGACAGCACGAAGGTATTACCCTCAGCAGCAGGCAGAGATGGATTCCGTCACTGTGTGAATACATTGGAACACTGCAATGGGAGATGATGGACGTGACACCCATTCCTGCTCAGAAAGTTCCCGAATCCAGACAGTTCAATAAAACTATCACTTCCTGGTCACTGACAGCATAGTCCTCTCCCTAGTGTGAGGTTACAGGTTATGCTGAAACTCATTTTAGAATCAAACTGAATTCAGACTTTGCACCTGGCATAGGTCCAGGTCGAGGTAAGAAAAAGATTGTGATCTGAATATGTGTAACGAGAAGAGTTGCCAGAAGAGAATTGTAACGGAAAGGTGTGGATGACGATTTATTCAGAAACAGTGCTGAGGCAGAAGTGAAGACTAGGTATATTGTGAAGATGGGAGTGGACAGGTTTTGTGGTAGATGGAATATTGCGATATGAATCCATTCAGGATAAAATGGGGTAATCATGGTTATGAACACTTTCGTTTCTCCTCAGATGCTTGTAAGGCAGGGATATGAAATTCATGGCATAGAAATGGAGATTGTGATTGAAAGCGAAGACAATAGTTTGGAACTTTGCCAAATATACACTACAGAGAAAACGATAACATTCACAATGGGTTAGAGAATTAGTAAATGGGCAGAGATCGACTCACCAGGAACACCAACAATAGCGAGGATGGGATAGTAACCTGCTTGAAAAGTCATAATTACACAGCATCAATCGAGATGTTGGTGCTACACTGAAATCTCCTCCACCACAACAACTTCCAATATAAAAACTGCTTCTGGGCACGACTGCCCTGAACATACACAAGAAATACAGATTCCCCTGGATTTTACACTCACAGCTCTTATCAGTTAATTGTTTATCGTTTATACAATGCAATTCTATAATCTGTTTGTAAAGATGCAAACATATGATTGCACAATTTATATGCCTTTTCTTTTTGAGATTTTTTTTGGCCTTAGCGCAAAAGTAAGTGTTCTGTTTAAAATTGACCTGTTTATTGGGATTCAAGGGTCAGACACAGCACGTATTTTTCATGGGTTAAGAAACAGAAAGGATTCGAAGACAGTGGCTGTGGAGACTGATGAGGAGTAAAGTGACGTCCCCAATGTCTCCTTGACAGACAGAATAAAATAAAATGCAGTGAAAGAAACAGAATATATTCAGAAGAAGGAATTGCAAGTGACGATGTAAACAAAACAGCATCATTTCAAATGGAATGGCTGAACAGTGATGGTGTGTGTGCATCTGTGTGTCTGTGTGTGTGTGTGTGTCTGTGTGTGAGTATGTAGATAGATAAGATTGTTCATATGTGTGCAAAACATTCAGAATGAACGAGAGACATACTTAACAAAAATGATGCATGTGATGTACAAAATTTATAAAATACTAATATGTTATGTAATCTTCAGCTGAGATGTTATGTTCCCCTACTCTCAACGCACCGTCTGCCTCCTGCCTCCTTCTGGCATTACCTGATCTAATCTTTCATTCTTACCGGATGGATGTTATAAATTCCTGCTTCTGGTGTTCCAACTTGCTTCAGTTAATCCATTTTCTACCAGGAAACATATACTGGGTTCTGTCAACAGTTGGTGCCTGTCATATTGATGGAGATAAAGGTTCTGGCATCAAACCCAGGATTTCAACAGATTAATCTGTTGCACATACACTGTACAAAGGACCATAGCACAAAGGAATTATCAAACCAAATACGGAAGCACATCTACTTCCATCAATCATGTAGACTTCCCTATTTTTACCTCTCCACGTCTATATTCTCTCTCTCTGTCTCTATCTTTCCGTCTAGTTAATAAGTCCTCCAATCGTTCTTCGTGTCCCATTTCTCAAACCTCCCTCCTTCAGTTTACATCTATTTCTCACTTTTGGATGAGATGGCTTATAATTGAGTAATGTAACTAAAAAGACATGAGGGTGGCGTTGGCCAGAGTTAGTTGGAAGGGGAGGTGAGCACGGGAATATGGTGAAGCAGCAATGACAGGAGTTTCTGGAAATAATTCAGGAGCACGTCAGAAATTCATCCCAAGTAAGAAGAAAGATATTCAGCGGAAGACAAGTCAGCTGTGCGTGATAATGTACTCTGGGACAGCATAAAAGTAAAAGAAAATGCGCACAATGTGGTGAAGATTATTGGGAATTTAGACGATTACGAAGCCTATAAATTCCAGCGCGGATAACTAAGAACAGCAAATGGGAGGAGAGGGTGAAATACGAAATTACGCTTGTTAATCATGTAAAAGAACATTGAAAGAGATTTTTAGATATATAACAAGGAAGACAAGGAGTAAAGAGCAAACAGAGGAATATTGGAAAATGAAGCTTGAATAGTTACGGGAAGCAATGGAATGGCAGAGGAATTGAATACATTGCAACAGTCTTCACGGTGGAAGACACCAGCAAAATGTCAGAACTTCAAGACAGTCAGAGTTTAGAGGTGAGTATAGTGACCACCAGTAAGGAGAAGGAGCTGGGGAACATGAAGTTGGATCAATCAGTGAGACCAGTTGGAGAACAGCCCGTAGTTGTAAATAGATGCCGAAGGTGATTGTGGATGCATTGCTGGTGATTTTTCAGGAAACATTGGAGTGAGGGAGGACTGGCAAATGTAAGGAGAGACGGACACAGAAGACTAGAAATTACAAATGGCCAGGCAAGTTGAAACTGTTGTATAAAATGACTTAATGAATCCTTACGTTTATGAATAGATGCGTGGAGTATAAGAACAAGGAAGTTCTAAAGTATATTGGACGTGGTGTGATTAAGCTACAGCATAACAATAGTGAAATTTACAATACTATTGCAAACAGCAGACTTGAAAGTACAGTTAAAACAAAGGAAATCATTTCGAAGCGGACAGGAGCATTCGTGACAAAGAGGCTGTTTCCTTGACCCTGTAGTGAGAATGTTGAGATAAGCTTGTCAGTAAGCAGACTAAAATAAAATGTATAGAAAGCACAAAAAAAATCTATTGCTGCAGATATAGCAATACACAGCAGGTCAGACAGCATCCATGGAACAGGAAAGTCAACGTTTCAGGCTGGAAGACTTCATCAGGATTGGTCCGGGGGAAGGGGAGCCGGGAAGAAAATAGAGGGAGAGGCGTGGAGCTGGGGGAATGGTAGATGGGATGACGATAGGGGATGCAATAGGGGGAATAATGTGATTGGTCAGTGGGAAGGGTGCAGCGGATATGCGAATAGAAATATGGACAGCTTAGGTCAGGTAAGAGAAGGGGAACATGGAATAAGGCTGTGGGTGGAGAGTTCTGAAGCCAGTGAAGTCAATATTGAGACCAGTGAACTGTAAGCACTCAAGCTGAAAGATCAGGTTCTGTTCCGTAGTTTCTATTTGGCCTCACTCTGACAGTGGAGGAGGCCAAGGATGGATCTGTCGCTGGATGAGCAAGGTTGAGAGTGGGGGGGGGGGGGGGGGGGGGTGGTGAGGGAACAATTGAATGGCAACTGGAATGTAGGGTTGGTTAAGCGTGCAGCGAGCAGCTGCTCCATGAATATGTCCCTGAATCTCCCTTTGGTCTCCCTGATAGAGAGGAGACCACATCGGGAGTTGGAGGCGTGCTTGGTGGTGCAGGATCAGGCTGTGTATGGAGCACCAGTGCTCTAAACACAACAACCAACCCGACTTTCCAGTTAACTTCCATTTCAATTCCCCCCTCAACTCTTCCGGGGACATGCCCATCCTTAGCCTGTCCATTGTCAGAGGAACACCACCTGAGAGTCTACCTTTGAAGCTGATACCCAATGGCCTCAATATTGACTGCAGAAGCTTCAAAATCCCTCCACACGCAGCCTTATCCCCTGTCCCTTCTCCCTGACCAGACCCACCTGTCCATCTTCTCACTCACATATCTGCTCCATCCTTCCCAATAGCCAATCACAGTAACCTCATACCTACATGTATACACCACCATCATACCTACCCTTCACCCTTCCATATCCCATCACTCCTTTTCTGGGCTCCCCTCCCCCTCGCCAGTCCTGACGAAAGGTCCAATATCAAAATATTGCCTTTTTGCTCCTCTCATTCTGTCTGGTCTGCTGTGTTTATCCAGCTCCAAGTTTATTAAATCTGGCCTCTCGCACCTGTAGTACTTACTGTCTCCAAGTTGTGGAACTATGTCGTCTACATGTAAGAAGAAATACATTTGGACATTTGAAAAGATCGCTGACTCATTCCTCATTTCTTAACAACCCAACACACACCTTCCAGATGAAGCAGCATTTCACTTGTAATCTTTCAATCCTGTCTCCTGTCATTGCTGCTCACAATTCAGTCTCCTTTAAATTGGGGAAACCAAACAGAGACTGCATTGAGGAACACTTCCACTCTGTCTGTAGGAAGAGCCCTGACCCTCTCATTGTTTCCCATTTTAATAACCTACCTTGCTCTCATGCTAACATTTCAGTCCAGGGCAGCTGCAATGTTCCAATGAAGCACAACCCAGGCTCGAGTAACACCTCACATTTTACTTTTGTACGTTACAGTCTGTAGGAGTTTGTATTCAATTCCATAACTTCACAACATGACGTCATTATGGCTGTACTCAAATCTTCATACATTTCTTCTCTTGGTCTCCCAATGAACTTGCCCTGTTTGTCAATCTTTTGTCTTGCACTCAATTAAGGAACCCAATTCCCCCCTTTACAATCTAATGTATGCTCATTTCCATAACTGTGTTAAAATGAAGACAGTTGTGGTAACTGGACCCAAAGTGCTCTCCGACTGACACTTCAGTCACTTAGCCGACCTCGTTTTCTGAGGGGAGGTCTCGTGTTGCATCCGCCTGAGTAGCATAGAGCCCTCTACATCTTGATTTAGGAAACCTTCTTAGACATTTGGACAAATTCCACCCCGTATGGTCCTTTTACACTCTGGGTGACCTAGTCAATCCATGGGAAGTTAAAATCTCAATCCAGTACGACTCTATTATTTTTATAGGTACCTGCAATCTCACTACGCATTTTTTCCTCTCGTACCCGCTGGCTATTTGGTGGTCTAGAACACCATCCCAGCAGACTGACCATCCCCTTTTTGTTTCTAACTTTTAAAAATATTGCCTCATTTGAGTACCGCTTAACAATATCGTCTCTTGGCATTGTTTTTAATGTCCTCCCTAATCAAAGGGACAACTCCCCCTCCTCACTTACTTGTCCTTCTGTCATGCCTGTAGCTTTTGTATCCTGGAACTCTGAGCTACAAATCCTGCCCTTCTCTCAGCCATGTTTCTGTTCTGGCTATAATATCCCAGTCCCCAGAGCTAATCCATGGTCTGAACTTGTCTGCCTTACCAGTCAGGCCTCATGAGTTGAAATGAATGCCGTTTAAACCACAAGTATTTTCCTTCCCTATGCAGTGTCCCAGATATCCTGGATAGGAAATTTGCTCTCGATGGCTGATGTATTTTTCCCTGACTAGTTGATAGCCCCTAGCTTATTTAGAGTCTCAACTCCCTGCCAAACTAGCTTAAATCCTGCCAGGTAACACTAGCAAATCTCCTCCCAGGGATACTGGTGCCGCTCTGCTTCCAGTGCAAACCATCTCCCTGGTACAGGTCACCTCTACCCCAGAAGAGATCCCAAAGACCTAAGAACTGGAAACCCTGCACCCTACACCAGCTCCTCAGCCACACATCCATCTGACCGATCATTCTATTTCTAGCCTTACTGGCGCGTGGACTGGGAGTCATCTGGAGATCATTAACGTTAATAACCTTTTTTAAAAGCTTCTTACCTAACTCCCTGTACTTATTTCACAGGGGCCTATCCCTTTGTCTACCTCGGTCACGTGGGCCGATGTGCACAATGTCCTCTGGATGTTCACCCTCCCCCTTCAGAATGTTCAGTAACCGCTCAGAGACATCTTTGACCCTGGTACCTGGGAGGCAGCACACCATCCTGGGGTCCCTTCTGCAGCCACACAGTCTTCTGTCTGTCCCCCTCAAAACTGAGTCTCCCATAAGTATTGCGATCATAAGAGAGGATCTGGTAAACATAGACTGGGAGGAACTCCCTGCAGTTGGTCCATGCTAGGAAAGTGGAGTATTTTAAAGTGATGCAGTGAGAATGCAAGGCCAGTGTGCTCCTTGAAGAGTGAATAGTAAAGGCAGCAAGTCCAGGGAATACTGATCAAGTGATATCGTGAGTTTGATAAAGAAAATACAGTGCAATACAATCAGGTGAAGCCCTTCACAAGTATAGAGAGTGCAAGGGGATTGTGGCAAACGAGGGAAAAACAATAGTCATGAAATATATTTGGCAGACACGATTGTGGAAGAGCCACAAGTATTTTATCAGCATCGTGAGAGTAAGAGGATTCCCAGCGAAAGAGGGAGGCCTGTGAGTAACCAAAAGGACAAACTGTGCATGGAGCCAGAGGAAGTAGGCGAGGTCTTCAATGAATACTTCCAATCTGTATTCACACAGGACGAAGACATTGTAACCAGGGATTTCAGTTGGGATGCTGAGGTTCCAGAATATGTTAAGATCAATAAGGAGGAGGTATTAAATGTTTTCACAGGCATAAAGGTGGAGAAATCCCCAGTACCCAATGAAAAGTATCCCAGGCTGCTATGGGAGGTAAGGGGGGAGATTGCTGGGGTCCCGGCGGATGTATGTAATACTTTGCTGGCCACAGGTGAAGTACTGAATGACTGGAGGATCGCGAATGTGGTTCCTTTGTTCAAGAAGGGAAGCAGGGATAGGCCAGGTAATTACAGAGCAGATAGTCTGACAGCAGGGGGAGGTAAATTATTGGGAACAATTCTGAGGGACAGGTTTAATCAATAACTGGAAAGACAGCGATCGATTAGTGATAGTCAGCATGGATTTGGAAGAGGAAGATAACGTCTGATGAACTCAGCTGAGATTTCTTTGAAATTACGATTGAAGATATTGATGAGGGCTGTGCAGATGATGTGGTTTACATGGAGTTCATTAAGGCCTTTGACAAGGTCCCACGTGGAAGGCTGGTCCAGAAGGGAAGAGTCCATGGCTTCAAAGGCAGGTTGGGAAATTAGATCCAAAATTGTTGGAGGGTTGGTTTTCTGATTGAAAGCCTTTGCCCAGCGGGTGTATCACAGGGATCTGTGCAGTAACCATTGCTGTTCCTTATGGGCATTAATCACTCCGATGTGAAGCAGAAGGTATCATTAGGAGGTTTGTAGATGACATGAAATGTGAGGGCGTTGAACACATTGAGGGGGATGGTCTCAGGCTACAGTCTGAACAGTGAGGCTGGGACAGAATTTCAAGAGAGTCATTTCAATTGACAAGGCAGGGATGAACACAGCAGGCAATGCGGGAAAACGCATCAATTAAGCTGCATCTACTTTAATGTAAAAGGCCTAACAGGTTATACAGATGAACGCACGGCATGGATGGGAGCATGGGATAGGGATATCACAGGAATTACAGATACACAGCTGAGAGTGCAGGGCAGGACAGGCAGCTCAATGTTCCCAGGACAGATGCTACAGGAAGGATAGAAGGGTAGGCAAGAGAGGAGGGGGTTTGGAGTTTTTGATCAGTGAAAACATCACTGCAGCACTGAGAGAGGATATTCCTGGGGATCGCCCAGTGAAGCTGTATTAGTGGAACTGAGAAATTATACTGAATGATCAGTTTGATATGACGGTACTACAGTCAGTGGGAAATTGAGCAGCAAATATGCTGGAGATCTCAGATATCTGTAATAATGATAGGGCTGTAATGGTCGGGGATTTTAACTTTCTAAACCTAGACTGGTATTGCCAGAGTCTTCACAGCTTGGATAGAAGAAATTTGTTCAGTGTGTTCTAGAAAACTGTCTCAGGCAGTATGTAACTGGTCCGACTGGAGGAAAGGATAAAAACTGACCTCCCTTCGGGAAACAAGGGGGGAAGGGGCTGAAGAGTTCTTAGGGGAGCACTTTGGCAAAGTCACCACAATTCTATTAGTTTGAAAATAGCGATGGAAAAGGACTGGCCTGGTCCACAAATTAAAGATCAAATCTGGCCTTGCCCCAGTCCAGAAGGTATTCGGCAAGACTGTCCAAAAGTTGATTCGTGGAGGCTATTTGAAAGTAAAGAGACGTCGGGCAAGTGGGATTCTTTCAAAAGAGAGATAAATTAAGATTTCAGGGACAGCATATTTCTGTTAGTATGAAGGACAATGCTGACACAAGTGGGAAACACTGGATGACTTGGGATATTGATGTTCTGAGCTGAAAATGTGTTGCTGGAAAAGCGCAGCCGGTCAGGCAGCATCCAAGTAACAGGAGAATCGATGTTTCGGGCATAAGCCCTTCTTCAGGGATATTGAGGTTCTGGTCAAGACAAAAGGGGGCACATGTCCTATATAGCCAGCTGGATTAAGTCAATCCCTTGAAGAACATTGTGGGTGTGGTAATACTCTTAATTGGGAAACCATGAGGGCTTAAAGGGGAACTGACAGCTTTGGCAGATAAGGTTCAGGAAAATCCAAAGAGATTCTACAAGTATATTAACAACAGAAGATTAACTCGAGACAGAATGTGACCCCTGAAAGATCAATGAAGCCACCCGTGTGTGAACCCACAGGAAATGGGTGAGATCCGAAACAAAAATTTCAAGTCAGAACTTACTGTGGAAAAAACACTGGGAAAGCAGGGAACTAAACAGTGATGTTTTCAAAAGAGTCTGCATTGACGAACAGGAGGTGATGAAGGTTTTAAAACGCATTAAAATTAGACAACTCCCAGGGAACTAATCAAATTCATCCCAGGACATTAGGGCAAGTTAGGGAAGAAACTTACAAAGATATTTTTATCACTGACAGCCACGTTTGGTGAGCTGGGAGCCTGGAGGGTGGCTAATGTTATACCAGCATTTAGGAAAGGCTGGGAGGGAAAGCCAGGGACATAAACACCAATTAGCTTGATGTCAGTGATGTCAATGTTGTTGGAAGCGATTCCGCGGGACAGGAGTCACATGCATTTGGAAAGGCAATGATTCATTAGGGATAGTCAGCATAGCTTTTGCCTACAAAGGGGTGTCTCTCAAATTTGGTAGAGTTTGTTGAAGAGGTGACCAAGGAGATGGATGAAGACAGAGCAGTAGATGTTATCTATCCTGACTTCAGCAAGGCCTTAGACAGGGTTTAGCCTCGTGCACTGGTTAGTAAGATTAGATCACATGGGATCAGGGAGAGCAAGCCAAACAAACACAAATGAGCTTGATAGTAGGAGACAGACGATGGTGGGAGAGGGTTGTTGTGCAGACTTGGGGCCTCTGATCAGCGATGTGCCATGAGGATCGGTGCAGGGTCCATACATGTGTATTATTGACATAAACGAGAATATATGAATTAGTGTTAGCATGTTTGTGGATAGTAAAATACGTGTTATAGTGGTCAATGAATATAGTTATCAAAGTTGATCTTAACCAACTGAGCCGTGGGTCAAGAAATGAAAGGTGGAGTTGAATTCAGGTGTTGGAATTTGTTAAGACAAACCAGGGAGGACTGACACAGTTAATGGCAGTGCTCTGTTCAGTGTTGTCTAACGGAGAGAACCCAAGGGGTACAGTTACATTGTTCCTTGGATGTGGCTTCACACGTGGAGAAACAGAGAGGCTGGAGAAGCTGGAAAGCAAAACAGGGCGGTGACATAGCTTTGGCAGATAAAGTTAAGGAGAATTCAAAGACATTCTACAGCACACAAGTACAAAAAAGCAATTCGAGAGAGACAATAGAGCCCCTCAAAGATCAAGAAGGCCATCCCTGCCTGGAACCACGGGAGATGGGCGCGACCTGAAATGAATATTTCATATCAGAACATACTGTGGACAAAGACCAGGAAACAAAGGGAGAGAAACAATGATGTCTTGAAAAGAGTCCCCATTACAGAAGAGGTGGTGCTGGAGATCTTAGAACACAAAGGTAGAGAATGCCTGAGGTCCTGAACAAGTGTATGCCACAATATTGTGGCAATGTCGCAGCGGGGACCAAGGCAGAGATATTTGTATCATTATCCTTCGTATTTCCCTTGGGCGGAGGTGGCTGAGAGGTGACCTTATAAAGGTTTATAAAACCATGAGGGGTATACTTAATGTGAATAGTAAAGGTTTCTATCCCAGGGTAGGGGAATCAATTACTAGAGGGCAGAAATATGAGGTGAGAGAAGAAATACATAAAAGTGACCAGAGGAGAACATTTCCACATAGAGAATGGTGCATGTATGGAATGAGCGTCTGGGGAAGGGGTAGAGAAAAGTAAAATTGCAACATGGAAAAGGCATTTGGGCAGATACATGGAGAAGAGAAGTTTGAAGGGATATGGACCAAACACATGCAAATGCGACTCGTTCATGAACAGTAGTCAGCATGGACTAGTTGCATGGAAGGATAATAAATGCAGTACATTTCAAATATGGGGAGGGACAATAGGGAAGGTGGAGGTTAAAGGGACAGGCACTGTTGTAGGAGTTACAAATTATTGAAGACACTGGTCCACGAGACATGGAATATGTACAGTGTTGGAGGGGGAACACAGAACAGAAAGATCCCAGGCAGCTTTCCCACCCACTCATAGGAAGCCTGCTTTCCCCTCTGTTGTCCTGATGCTCACTAAGACGTCACAGGCATGGATTGATAACTGTGACACTCCTGATACTGTCTCAGAACAACAAAACTTTCAATAGACGTGGTGATTGAGCTTGGGGTGTGTCTGTACACTGCTCCCCCTCCAGCACTGTTAGCTGATGTTTGGAGCCCTCTCGTTGCTCTGTGCACTGTGAGTGATCTTACCTCAGTGCAGGGTTTATTGAAGGCTCCAGATCTCCCTGCCCTTTGTCTCTCTGCCTGACCAACCATCTTCAACGTGGTGATGGATGGGACACCCAGCAGCTGGGAAATCTATTGAGTCAGGACCTTCCTGAGTACCTACAGGAGACAGAGAAATAGACGGAATGGGAAATTAGACTGATGCAGTGAGGGTTACACATGGAGAATAGTACTGTATCCCACGGAGATCTGGAAAATCCCAGTCTCCATCCCTGGCCTGTGCAGAATTCTGTTGGCTCAGAATCTGGAGTAGCTGTCAGAGTGAGAGACACTGACAGAGGTAACAATGAGACCCACACAGTGAGGGATACTACATGGAGAGAGACTGAGTGCAGGAAGGTATCAGGAACAAACAATCATGAAGGAAAACAGTTTTAGCTTCATGATACACTGGTATCAGTGTTCAGGGATAAATAGCCTGTGAGCAGACAAAGTAATGGCCTAGTGATATTGTTGCCAGAGCATGTATCCCAAACCTCAGCTAATGTTCAGGAGAGGCAGGTTTGAACCACCTTATCTGAAATGGTGGAATTTGAAATAAATTATTTTTAAAATAGTAATTGACCATCTAGAAATACCATTACTGATGTACAATAAATCCAAACACTTGTCATTCAGAGAAGGACATCTGCCCACCCTCAGATGGTCTGCACGACATTCCCACAGCAAAGTGTTTGCCTCCCAATTGCCCTCTGAAATGGCCGAGCAAGCTACTCAGCTCAAGGGCAGCTAGGGCTGGGCAAGAAAGGCTTGTCAGCCAGAGACACCCACATCCCATACCTGATTTAATAAATAATCCATTAGGATGGGGTCCCACTGGAACTGAGCTTGGACCAGTGTCCAGGCCAATCATGTCGGTAGGTTTATGGACAGGGCTTTAAACTGAAAGAGGGTTCAGGTGAAAGGAGCTTTCCAAATCCAAATAGAAAAGATGACGCATGTGAACAGCATGGGGATGTGGCTGAAGACAAGCAGAAAGGTACAGGAAGGGACAGATTTTAACTAAAACTGTGTATCAGTGAATCGATTTGTGACAGGAAATTGTGGGAAAGAGTAAATTATCTTTTTTTTGGAATGGACAAAGTCTCTTCAGCAAGGCAGACTGATGTGTGATAAAGAGATAAAAGAGATTTAGACACCAGGGAGACATGGTTACAAGACGAACAACAGTTGGAACATAAATATTCAATGATTCACAACCTTGTGGAAACTCAGGCAAAATGGGTAATGCTAACAATAATGGATAACAAAGGTATTACAGAGAAAGCATTTGGCATCAGATCATGAAGTAGAGTCAGTCTGAATGTAAATTCCGGTTACTACTTGCGACGGACACAAGCGGCAGATCAGTTTTCGGCTACTTAACAACATTTCATTGCTCATCATTTGCATGAAAGAGGAACTCATTGGAATTTTTAATGAAGGCATTGTGATAATTTAGTGAAACTTGAGTATTCATATAATCTTGGCAATCATACTGGCAAGAGTGATATTCGAAGAAGAGATTGTGGAATTTTTTTTCAGTGTTTCTTTGAATAACACATTATGCAACTAGCTAGAGACGTCACAATCTCAGTGCGACCGTTGTGTCATGAAACTTAGTGAGTAATGCCACTTGGGGAGATCCTCTGGGAAATTGTGTAAAGTGCAGTTTAAAGAAATACAAAGTTTTAAAGTGAATCACAGTAAGGACAAGCTACATCTGGAAACAAAAACAGCCAATTACATGAGTTTGAGAGGAGACCTGACCAAGGTAAACAGGCTAAACAGACTGAAATATGTGTCTGTAAATGAACAGTGGAAAACATTTGAAGGAACAGTGTAAAACATTCAACGAAAGGACGTTCCATTGAAATAGAAAATCCTCAGCAAATAATTCCCACCCATCCCTCACTCAGGACAGAATGGATCATATCAGATTATGAGGCTAGACGATTACCACAAAGTACTTAAAATCCTGAAATGAGAGAGAGTTTAAGCAGTAAGTTTTAAAGGGATTGCAAAGGGTCTGCTAGCAGGGAGGAGGGCAATGGGAAGGGGAATCATTGTCAGGGTTTAATGACACAATAGGAACAGGGAGAGGTGACAGTGCTGGAGGTGGTGAGAGAGTGGTCCGGGCCTGAACAGTGTGACAAAGCCAGCTGCAGCAGGAGGAGTTTGCAAAGGTAGGGAGGGACGAATGAATTTTTATTTATTTATTCATGGGATGAGGGTGATTGGACCAGCATTCTTTGCCCTACTGCTAATTACCCAGAGGGTAGCTCAGAGTCAGACATACTGCTGTGGGTCTGGAATCACATGTCAGCCAGACCAGGTTGGAATGTCAGATGCCCTTCCCTAAAAGAAGCTAAGTGAACCAGATGAGTTCTTCCTACTGATCAACAATGCTTTTATGGAGGCCGCACTAATGTCCTGTACAGATACAACATGACATCCTAAATCCTACTCTCAATGCTTTGCCCTATGAAGATAACCATCCCAAACACCTGCTTCACCAGCCTGTCTACCAGTATCGCCCACTCTCAAGAAACTGTCTACCTGCATCCCTGGGTCTCTGATTGACAACACTACCCAGTGCCCGAACATTAACTGTACAAGTCCCGCCCTGGTTTGTTTCACCAAAATGTAACACTTCACATTTATCTAATTAAACTTCATCTGCTATTCTTCAGCCCACTATTCCAGCAGTACTGTTCATCTATTGTTTCATAGATAATCTTGTTCACTGTCCACATCACCAGCAATTTCAGTGTCACCCAAAATCCTTACTTACCAGGAAACCAATATTCCCATCCAAACCATTTATCCAAATGACAAACAACAGGTGACCCACTACACCACTGGTCACATGCCTCCAGTCAGAAACACAACATGTCTCCCATCACCCTCTGTCTCCTACCATCAACCCCAATTTTGTAACCAGTTTCCTCGCTCCTCCTGGATGCCGTATTCTTTTACAATGGTCGAGGCTTATTACCCAGTTTACCACACGGAACGGAGAACACTGAACAGTACAGTACAAAACCCTTCGGCCATGATGCCATGCCAACCTTTTATCCGTGTGTAAGTTCAAACTAACCTACATACCCTTCATTTTACTGCCATCCATGTGCCTATCCAAGAGTCTATTAAATGTCCCTCATGTATCTGACTCTCCTACCACCGCTGGCAGTGCATTCCAACCACGCAACACTCTTTGTAAAGAACCTTCCTCTGAAATTTCTCCTTACCCATCCACCAATCACCTTAAAATTATTTATGCCCACTGACAATAGCCATTTATGCCATGGTATAAAGAAGTCTCTCACTATTCACTCTATGTCTCACATCATCTTGATCACCTCTACCAAGTCGCCCCTCATCCTTCTTCACTTCAATGACAAAAGGCTTACCTCCCTGAACGTTTCTTCGTAAGACATGCTCTCCAGTACAGGCAACATTCTGGTAAATCTCCAATTTACCCTCCATAAAGCTTCCACATCCTTCCTGTAATGAGGGGATCAGAACTGAACACAATATTCCAAGTGGGGTCTAACCATGGCTCTATAGAGGTGCAGCATAACCTCACACTTGAAAACCCAATCCCCCAGCAATTGAAAGGCAATACAACATATTCCTTCTCAACAACCCTATCAGCTTGGATGGCAACTTTGAGGGATAGATGGATGTGGAACCCAAGATCTCTCTGTTCCACAACACTACCAAGCATTCTGCCTTTAACCCTGTATTCTGCATTCAAGTTAGACTTTCCAAAATGAATCATTTCACACATTTCCAAATTAAACTCCATCTGCCACTTCTCAGTCCAGCTCCGCATTCTGGCAATATACTGCTGCAACCTACAACAGACCTCCACACTATCCACCACTCCACCAACCTCCATGTCATTGGCAAAATTACTAACCCATTCTTCCATAACCACATTCAAGTTTTTTATAAAAAGAATCACAAAGAGCAGAGTTCCTGCAACCGATCCCTGCAGAACACCACTGGTCACTGAGCTCCATGCTGAATGCTTCCCATCTATCATTACACTCTGTCTTCTCTGAGGCAGGATTCCATATCCAGACAGACAGGTTTCCTGTATCCCATGCCTCTGTATTTTCTGAATGAGCCTTAAATGTGTTTTGTCACAATCTCGAAGGATTCAATAAGATTTGTGAGGCATGACATGTCCCTTTCAAAGCCATGCTGACTATCTCTAATCAAGCTATGGTTTTCTACGGAGTCATAAAGCCGCTCTCTCAGAGTCCTCTCCAATAAATTGCATACCACAGACATAAGAAAGTGGAGGTCTGTAATTCCCAGGATTAGCCATATTCCCTTTCTTGAACAAGGGAGCAACATGTGCCGCCCTCCAATCATCTGGTATGACTCTGTGGGTGCAAAGTTGAAAAGTGTGGTGGTGGAAAAACACAGCAGGCCAGGCAGCATCCGAGGAGTTGGAGAATCGACGTTTCGGACATAAGCTCTTCTTCAAGCCCTTTCTCCTAGTGTGGGTCCAAAGGTCATCGCCAAATGCAATCCCTTCCCTCGCAGTAACTTTGGGCATATCTGGTCTTGTCCAATAGACTTATCTATCTTTAAGTTTTCCACAATCCTCAGCACATCCTCCTTCTCAACATCAACCTGTTCACATATATCAGTCCTTTTCACGCTTCCTCACAAATGACAAAGTCCCTCTTAGTAGTGAATACTGAAGCAAAGTATTCATTAAGGTCCTCCCCTACCTCCTGTGACTCCAGGCACATGTTCCCTCCACTATGCCTGACCGGCCCTACCCTCACGCTGACCATCCTCTTGTTTCTCACATAAGTGGACAATGCCTTACGCTTTTCCTTAATCCTTCCCAAAAAAAAGATTTTTCATGTCCCATTCTAGCTGTCCTAAGTCCATTCTTCAGTTCCTTCCTGGCTACCTTCAGAGAGTCCGCAAAGTGTGGAAACTGGCCATTTGGCCCAACAACTCCATACGGACCTTCTGAAGAACATCCCGCCCAAAACCATTCCCCCACCCTACTATTCTCCATTTACCCTGACTAATGTGTCAATCCTGCACATCCCTGTATACTATGGGTAATTTACCATGGCTGAGTCACATAATCTGCACATCTTTGGGTGGAAACTGGAGCACTTGGAGGAACCCTACACAGACATAGGGAGAACGTGTAAACTCCACACAGACAGTCGCCCGGGACTGGAATCGAAATCGGGTCCCTGCTGCTATAAGGCAGCCGTGCTAACCATTGAGCCATCGTGCCGCCCTCATATAACCCTCTCGAGGTCTAACGATCCTAGCGTCCTCAACCTTAAGTAAGCGTCGTTCTTCCTCTTGACTAGAAGTTCTACATCCCTTTGAACCGTGTTAAATGTTTCGCTAAAATCCACGTGGACAATGTTCACTGCTCTGCCTTCATCTATCTCTTGGCCACCTCCTCGAAGAGTCAATCCAGTTTGTGAAACACGGTTTTCCACTCACAAAGCCATGCTGACTATCTCTAATCAGCCCGAGCCTTTCCAAATATATGTAGCTGCTTTCTCTCAGAATCTCCTCCAACAACTACCCCATCACTGGGCTCACGGGGCTGTAATTTCCTGGCTTTTCCCTGCAATCCTTTAGTGATGGAACAGCATTCGCCGCCCTCCAGTCTTTCGGCACATCACTGCGTCTGTTGATAATATAAATTAAAATATCTCTGTTAGTAATACTACAATCTCTTCCCTAGCTTCCAACAATATTCTCAGATCGACCTCATGAGCTACTAAGAATAGATCTACCTTTACTTGTTTTAATATTCCAGCACTTTCTCTTCTCTGTTGAGGATTCTTTCCAAGACATCACTATTTATTTCCCCAAGTTCCCGAGCTTCCATGTCTTTCGCAACAGTAAATACTGACAAGACTATTTTTTCGTTTCATATCTCACCAACCTACTCTGGTTCCACACATAGGCAACCATATTTAAGGGGCCCTATTCTCTACCAAGTTACTCTTTAACCCTTATTGAAACTTACACAAAGGCTTCTGAAAATTCAAATAAACCATATTCTCCGTACCAACACCATCCCCCCCCCAACATACTTATCTATTCTGCCATTTATATTCACACCAACAAATAAATCCAACAAGCTCAATAACAAATTCTCTTTTATAAAATGTGTTTCTAAGGGTCCAGTCATTTTTTTTATTGATATGTCGTTTCTTACTCATTTCAGCATGCTCCTGACTTACTGTCAGGCTAACAGTATTGGTTTTTAGACTGGAAACATAAAGGGTTGTGGGAGTTCTTGTTTATCAATCTGAAAAAATGTAGCTTACAGGGTCATCAAGTAATAGGGAAGGCAAATCAAATGCTGCCATTTATTACAAAGGGAATGGAGTCTAAATATAGGGAGGTCTTACTAAAACGATGCAATGTACAAGTCAGACTACACCGAGAATATTGTGAACAGTGTGTGTACCCGAAGGAAATATATTCTTGTATCAGAGGCAGGCCAGAGAAAGTTCACTCGGGTGATGTTGGAAATGGAGGGATTATATAATAAGAGGTAGAGTAGAATAAGAATGAACCCATTGAAGTTGAGAAAAATTAGAGAGAAACTGAAGGAAACATGCAAGATTCTGAAGTGCTTTGACCGGTTAAATGCTGGGAATGTAGAAAAAAGAACAGTGCAGCAATAGGCCCTTTGGCCCACCTTGATATCATTCTCAACTCACCCCATCTGTATGTACATGGTCCATGTCCCTCTATTCTCTGGCTGTTCATGTTTCTGTCGAAATGTCACTTCAAAACTTTACTCACATTTCTGATTCTCTGACCTCGCTTGGCAACTTCCATTCTCTTCCAACCCCAACCTCACTATCTAACCGGAAGACAAGGGAGGCGCGGTAGTAGTTTGGCACACCGACCTTTAGACCACTGAGGCTGAACGCCAGCTCGCAGACACCTCCTCCTACTTGCCCCTTGACCATGACCCCACCTCCCACCACCAAACCATCATTTCCCAGACCATTCATAACCTCATCACCTCAGGGGCTCTCCCATCCACCGGCTCCAACCTCATAGTCCCACAACCCCGCACCGCCCACTTCTACCTCCTGCCCAAAATCCACAAACCTGACTGCCCCGGCCGACCCACTGTCTCCGCCTGCTCCTGCCCCACCGAGCTCATCTCTGCATACCTCGACACGGTCCTGTGCTCCTTAGTCCAATAACTCCCCACCTACGTTCGGGACACCTCACACGCCCTCTACCTCCTCCAGGAATTTCGCTTCCTCGGTACCCAGCACCTTATCTTCACCATGGACATCCAGTCCCTGTACACCTCCATCCCCCATCACGAAGGCCACAAAGCCCTCTGCTTCTTCCTTTCCCGCCGTACCAACCAGTACCCTTCCACTGACACCCTCCTTTGACTGACTGAACTGGACCTCACCCTGAACAACTTCTCTTTCGAATCCTCCCTCTTCCTCCAAACCAAAGGAGTAGCCATAGGCACCCGCATGGATTCCAGCTATGCCTGCCTCTTCGTAGGATATGTGGAACAGTCCACCTTCCGCAGTTACACTGGCACCACCCCCACCTTTTCGTCCACTATATCGATGACTGTATCGGTGCTGCCTCGTGCTCCCACGAGGAGGTTGAACAGTTCATCCACTTTACCAACACCTTCCACCCCGACCTCAAATTCACCTGGACCGTCTCAGATTCCTCCCTCCACTTCCTGGACCTTTCCATTTCTATCTCGGGCGACTGAATCAACACGGACATTTACTATAAACCGACCGACTCCTATACCTATGCAGACTACACCTCCTCCCACCCTGCCCCCTGTAAAAACACCATCCCATATTCCCAATTCCTTTGTCTCCGCCGCATCTGCTCCCAGGAGGACCAGTTCCAATACCGTACAACCCAGATGGCCTCCTTCTTCAAAGACCGCAATTTCCCCCAGACGTGATCGACAATGACCTCCACCGCATCTCCTCCACTTCCCGCTCCTCCGCCCTTGAGCCCCGCCCCTCCAATTGCCACCAGGACAGACCCCCACTGGTCCTCACCTACCACCCCACCAACCTCCACATACATCGTATCATCCGCCGTCATTTCCGCCACTCCAAATGGGCCCCACCACCAGGGATATATTTCCCTCCCCTCCGCTATCAGTGCTCCGAAAAGACCACTCCCTCCGTGACTCCCGCGTCAGGTCCACACACCCCATCAACCCAACCTCCACTCCCGGCACCTTCCCCAGCAACCGCAAGAAATGCAAAACTTGCGCCCACACCTCCCCCTTTACTACTCTCCAAGGCCCCATAGGATCCTTCCATATCCGCCACAAATTCACCTGCACCTCCTTACACATCATTTATAGCCTCCGCTGCACCCGATGTGGCCTCCTCTATATTGGGGAGACAGGCCGCCTACTTGCGGAACGTTTCAGAGAACACCTCTGGGACACCCGGACCAACCAACCCAACCACCCCGTGACACAACACTTCAACTCCCCCTCCCACTCCACCAAGGACATGCAGGTCCTTCGACTCCTCCATCGCCAGACCATAGCAACACGATGGTTGGAGGAAGAGCACCTCATCTTCCACCTAGGAACCCTCCAACCACAAGGGATGAACTCAGATTTCTCCAGTTTCCTCATTTCCCCTCCCTCCACCTTGTCTCAGTCAAATCTCTCGAACACAGCACCGCCTTCCTAACCTGCAATCCTCTTCCTGACCTCTCCGCCCCCACCCCCACTCCGGTCTATCACCCTCACCTTGACCTCCTTCCAACTATCGCATTTCCAACGCCCCTCCCCCAAGTCCCTCCTCCCTACCTTTTATCTTAGCCTGCTTGGCACACTCTCCTCATTCCTGAAGAAGGGCTCATGCCCGAAACGTCGATTCTCGTGCTCCTTGGATGCTGCCTGACCTGCTGCACTTTTCCAGCAACACATTTTCAGCTCTGATCTCCAGCATCTGCAGTCCTCACTTTCTCCTCGAAAACTTCCACTCTCTGTAAAAAAACTTGCCTCACGCACCTCATTTAAACTTTCTCTTTCTCACCTTAAACATCTGCGCTCTAGTATTTTAAACTTACACATTGGAAAAGAGATTCTGACTATCCACATTATCTGTCCCTGTCCTAACGTTATATCCCTGTACCTGGTCACCTGTCAGCCTCTGATAGTGTCACAAAGCATTCCAACTTTGTTTAATTTCCTCTTAACACCTAACACATCCTTAAAAACATAAAACAGGTAACATGCTGATAAACCCCTTTTTTACCCTCTCCAAAGCCTCCCCATCCTCCCTATTGTGTGGAAATGACAACTGCACCCAGTGCTCCAAATGTGGCCAAACAGAAATTTTGTACAATTCCATCATCAGATGCAACCCACTATACCTAACGTTGTGACTGATGAAGGCCAGTGTTCGATTTGCCTTCTTTCCCATCTGAAACACTTCTGTTGCCATTTTCAGGGCGTTACTGACTTGCACGAAGATCCTTCTGTATATCAATGTCCCTCAGTATCCTAACTTTCTTCTTGACTTTGACATCATCTCACACTTGTCCAGATTAAACTCAATTTGCCATTTCTCTGCACATCTTTCCAACTGATCTGTAACCTCCTGCAACCTTGGATCGCCTTATTAATCCCAACTCCACCAATTTTCATTTCATCTGCAATAATTATATTTGTCACTCCCTTTCATTTCAATTGTGAGAGAATCTGTAACCAGAGGGCAGAAAGCCCCAGCAAGGGCTCACCCATATAAGATGGAGATGAGGAGGAATGTCTTCACTCAGAGGATAGTGACTCTGTGGGAATTCCTGACTGCAGGGGGCTGCCGAGGCTGCGCCCTTAAGAATATTTACAGCAGAGATGGTCAGATTTTAATTAAACAGAGAAACAAGAATTTTGTAGAAAAGGCAGGTAAATAGAGTAGAGGATCATCAGATCAACCATGATCTGACTGAAGGGCAGAGCATACGCAATGGGCCAAATGGCCTAATTGCGCTCCTACATCTCGTGGTCTGAACTCAAACTCAGTATGTCTTGCATAACATTATAGGTCTCTGCTCAGAAAACCCCTTTATAATGGCATTATTGGATATTTATTATTACACAGCATTTGATCTACACAAGACAATTTTTTTGATGGTTTCTTGATATGATGTTACAGAAAACCATCTCGTATACAATTCAGGAATCCATCCATTACAGCCCTGATACTCATTAGTGATCCAGTCGGGATGGAGACCACTGTCACACACAGTCACTGTACTGCCTTTGCTACAAGTACATTCAGTGTCCTGACTGTAACCACATTTGCATTACCATCACTGGTTGGTGCATATAAAAGAATTCCTGCTAATGATTGCTGCTGCTTGCTTATTCTCAGCTCCACTCAACTGGACTCCAACTTTTGATCATCAGATCCACATAATGTCTCATTAATGCATTAACCTCATCCTTTCTTCACAAGTTGTTGATGTTTTGCCTCGTCTACCTCTTACGACTAGATTGGGTGGGGATATCTGGTCGGCATGGACTGAAGGATCTGTTTCCATGCTGTACATCTCATTGATTCTATGACTCAACCCCACAACACTTCAATATTCCCTTCCCAGCGATGGTGATTCTGCAGCTACATCTCCGGAATGACAGTTCCATCATATCTGTTCACTGTCATTCCATCTGCCTTATGGCGAATACAGGGAGTCATTACCCAGTAGTGGGGAGGGGGGGGCTGGTTGAACAGATGGGTAAAGGTTACAGAGATAGGCTTACATGGGATCGAGGCTATTAGTGTTAAATAGAGTTACATCTGGTCAAGAATGTCAGTGGGACAAATGGGTTTGGAGATTGAAGGAATTCACAGAGATAGTGGGAGCTGGATTAGATTCTGGAGATAGGGATGGATGTAGGGAGAGGCAGGCAGTCTGAAAGGCAGAGACAGAGGGTGTTTCAGGGAGAAGTGAATTGTATATACTATCAGAGATATGGAACGTTGTAGTGACGGAAGACATTTACAGTTATAAGGCGGCTTCCAGGTTCTGAAGGCTACACATATAGGAAGGAAATGGAGGATGCCAGGTTACTGGGTTAGAGAGCGTTACACAAATGGGGAAGATTGCACAAACTGAAAGAGGTTCCTGTGGTCAGGAGGGTTGAGGGGTGGGGGGGGAGTGGGAGGTTTAAATAGGTTAAGATCGAAGAATTGGAGAAGGATAAGGAGGTTAAAGGTGGATGTATGGATTGGGTGAGCTGACATTGAAAGTGAGTCTTATGGGAACTGTAGAGTCACAAAGATTGGGGGTTGTACTAAGATCGGGAAATCGTCAGGGATTCCAAGGGATTACCCAACAAGTGAAGATTAAAGGGGCTGCATAGATTGGGATGTTGTCAGGACTGGAAGAGGTTACACAGAAAGGGAGGGCTTTAAGGGCTGTAGATGCTTATGGAGATAATGGCAGGGCTGAAGCAGTTTGCAGTGACATGAAAACTTTTAGGACAGTACTAAGATACACAGGCTTACGTTAGTGCAATAATGGGAAGCTTAATAGGACTGGAGGAGCGAAGAAAGATACAGACAGCAGTGGTGGCTGCAGATGTTAACGGATAATAGAGAGAGTTCCAGGTTAGAGAGAGTGTGGGCCATTATGACAGCCATTGTACGAAGTGGAATAGCCTTGGAAAATGGCGAGTTTTCAACTATAGAAGGTGCTGAAGGAACTGGAAGTGGGAAAAAATGTAGGGATGGTTGTGGAAGCAGTTGGTGGTTAGAGATAGGGAGCATTGCAGAAACTGCAGGGGGTCATACAGATAGGGGATTTCTAAGAGCAGGGGAAAGTTACAGAAATCGACAAAGTACAGTGTCTGAAGAGGGTTCAGCAACCAGGAGGTTTCAAGGTGCAGGACAAAGTTACAAAGACTGGGACAGCTCTAGAGATTGGAGGAGCAAAGATAGGGAGGACTTTCAACCCTGTAGGATAGTATGTTACAGAGATGGGGAGAGTTTCACAACTAAAGGGAGTTAGAAAGATCAGGAGGATTTGAGGTTATTGCAGCAGCTTTAACTGTATAGTTTCTCCAGAGGTATGGAGGGTTGTGGAGACTTGAACAGATAACATAGAGAGGGAAGGTTTAAGAATAAGGAGGACTTTTCAGACAAACGGAAGGATGTAGGGATGGAACATGGTGAGTGTCACAGTGACAATTACAGCAGCTCATGAATATAACAAATATCTAGTGTAGTGATAAGGGGAGCACATTAAAGGTATAAAGATTTGTAATGTCTGAAGGAGATTATATGCACAGCAAGGGGATTAGGGACTACTAGAGTTTACAGAGACTGAATCTGGTTGAGAGGGGAAGAGTTTATTGGCATCATTAGGATTGTAGAGACTAAATTCCATGATAGGGACGGTAGAACTGGATGGTATCCACAGCCATGGAGAATGTTAACAGGTGGAGGAGGTTCCTAAGGTCAGGATTCCTTGGGAGATTTCACATATAGTGAGATTCTCAGGTAGGAGCCTGACATAGTTACAAAGACAGGGAGGTAGTTCAGGTCTGGAAGGGATTACACAGATCTGGACAGTTCAATGGACAGAATAATTTTTCACAGATAAGGAAGGGTTGAAGGAGCTGGCGAAATTTACCCAGATAGGGACGGATGGAGAGGTTAAAGGCAAATGCATTGACGTGGAGGGTGGTATTGGTAGGAGGAACTTGCAGGGATAGACACGACTGTCAGGGTTTACAGGAATGAAGGAATTTAGTATCTACTGGAGAAGTTTAGGGATTAGGGTGTTAGGGGTTAGAGAACCTGACAGAGACAGAGAGCATTGTGTGGACTAGAGGAAATTCCAAACAGAGGAAGAATTATCGGGACTGGAGGATATTACAGAGATCACAAATACAGCATGCGCCAGGATTAATGCCTGGGACCTCCTGTGCTGTCTCAGTGAGCACCGTTCAGCAGAGGGGAAAGCAAGACCCTCACAAGATGGTGGGATTGAAGCCTTGAATGTAACTGTTCCTTGCCCAGCATTGTATCTAATACCTATATCTGTCAGCCATGTTTCTATTATGCTGGTATATTCCAGTCCACAGAGCCAATCCATTCTCTGAGCTCATCTGCCTTACCAGTCAGGTCTCGTGCGTTGCCAGTCAGCCAACCTCCCCCCCACCCTCAACCAAGGAATGCTGATTTCCCTCTGGTTCAAGTCCAACCCGCGCCCCCCTTTGACAGGTCACCTCTACCACAGAAGAGATCCCAATGAACCAATAACTGCACCCGACATCTGCTTCTCAGCCACACATCCATCTGCCCTATCTTTCTGTGTCTATCCTCACTGGCACATGGCACAGGGAGTAATCTGGAGATCACTACCTTTGAGGTCCTGCTTTTCAACTTTTTACCTAACGCCCGATACTCATTGCACAGGACCCCATCACTTTGTCTACCTCTGTTATGTGGACCGATGTGCACAATGACCTCTGGCTGTTTGCCTCCCACTTCAGAATGTTCAGTAACCGCTCAGAGACATCCTTGACCCTGGTACCTGGGAGGCAGCACACAATCCTGGGGTCTCTTCTGCAGCCACACAGTCTCCTGTCTGTCCCGCTCACAACTGAGTCTCCGATAATGAGACAGGAAGTGGCAAACAGAGACTGGCTTGAACTATCTGCAGCTACGGCTATATGTGGAAAGTGGAATATGTTAAAGTGAAACAGTGAGAATCCATGGCCAGTGTGTTAATAAAGTGGGAATGACAAAGGCAGCAAGTCCAGTGAATACTAATCAAGTGATATTGTGAGTTTGATAAAGAACATACAGTGCAATAAAATCAGGTGAAGTCATTCACAAGTATAGAGAGGGCAAGGGGTCCTTAAAAAATAAGGGACAAGCAATGGCCATGAAATATCCTTGGTCGACAGTATTAAGGAAAAGCTAGCAGATATTTTGTGTCTATAGTCAGAGGAGTCCCAGCTAAAGACTGCATCCTGCTGGAAACCAAAGGTACAATCTGTTCATGGAGCCAAAGGAAGTAGGTGATGTCTTCAATGAATACTTCCCATCTGTGTTCACACAGGAGAAAGGATTGTAGCTTGGGATTTCTGTTGAGATGGTGAGGTTCGAGAATATGTTAAGATCAATAAGGAGGAGGTATTAAATGTTTTCACAGGCATAAAGGTGGAGAAATCCCCAGTGCCCAATGAGATGTATCCCAGGCTGTTATAGAAGGAAAGGGAGGAGATTGCTAGGGCCCTGGCGTATACTTTGCTGGCCACAGTTGAAGTGCCGAATGACTGGAGGATCGCTAATGTGGTTCCTTTGTTCAAGAAGGGCAGCAGGGATCGGCTAGGTAATTACAGATCAGATAGTCTGGCAGCATTGCGAGGGAAATTATTGGAAACAATTTTGAGGGACAGAATGAATCAATAATTGGAAAGGCAGGAAACAATTAGGGATAGTCAGCCCGGATTTGGTAAAAGAAGATTCTGTCTGATAAATTCAGCTGAGTTTTCTTTGAAATCACGAATAAAAATATTAATGATGGCTGTGCAGATGCTGCGGATTCTTTGGAGTTCACTATGGCCTTTGACAAGGTCCCACATTGAAGGCTGGTCCAACAGACCAATGGGATCCAAGGCAAGTTGGTAGATTGGATTCACAATTGGAGGAGTGTTGGTTTTGTGTTTGAAATTCTTTCATCAGTGGGTATACCACAGGGATCTGTGCAGGAGCCATTGCTGTTTGTATGGACATGAATACCTTGGATGTGAAAGCAGAAGGGGTCATTATCCAGTGTGCAGATGACATGAAAGGTGAGTGTGTTGCCCACACTGAAGAGGATGGTTTCAGGCTACTATCTGAAGGTTGGGGCTGGGACAGAATTTCAAGAGAGTCATTTAAATAGACAAGGCAGGCAAGAGCACAGCAGGCAATGAGAGAAAACTGATCAATTAAACAACTTTATTTCAACATAACAGGCCTAACAGGAAAGGCAAATGAACTTGGTGCATGGACGGGTACATGGGACTGAGACACCATAGATATTACAGAAATACAGCTGAGGGAGGGACAGGACTGACAGCTCTATGTTCCAAGGTACAGATTCTACAGGATGGAGAGAACAGGAGTGAGAGAGGAGGAGGATTGGAGTTTTTGATCAGTGAAGCATCACTGAAGCACTTAGAGAGGATATTCCTGGGGATCGCCCAGTGATGCTGTAATGGTAGAAATGAGAAATAAGAATTGATCATCACTTTGATATGACTGCACTACAGGCCCTCAATAGTCAGTGGGAAAATTGAGCAGCAAATATGTCGGGAGATCTCAGATATCTGTAAGAATGATAGCGTTGCAATGGTCGGGGATTTTAACTTTCCAAACTTAGACTAGGACTGCCAGAGTGTTCAGAGCTTGGATGGGAGGGATTTGTTAGGCATGTTCAACAAAACTGTCCCAGTCAGAATGTCAATGGTCGGACTGCAGGAAGGGGTACAACCTGACCTTCGCTTGGTGTTCGTGGGGAAACACATTGGCAAATTCACAACAATCGTATTAGTTTCAAAATAGCAATGGAAAAGAACATGGCTGGTTCACAAGTTATTGATCAAAACTGGCCCTGCCTGAATCCAGAAGGTACTAGTCAAGAGCATTTAACAATTGATTGTGGAGTCTATTTGCAAGTACAGCGACGTCAGGCAGATGGGAAGCTTTCAAACATGAGATAAAATGAGAGTTCAGGCCAGCACATTCCTGTTAGTGTGGAGGATAATGCTGATACAAGTAAGAAACACTGAATGATGTTGAGGTTGACATCAAGAGAAATGGAGCACATGTCACATATAGCCAGCTGGGTTAAAGGAATCGATTGAAGAACATTGCGGATGGAGGAATACATTTAAGTGGGAAATCAGGAGGGCCCAAAGGTAACCACAGAAAGCTCTAGCAGATCAAACTGAGGAAAATATAAGTATATTAACAACAGAAGATTAAATACGGACGGAATATGGTTCCTCAATGATCATTGGGGGCAACCAAGTGTGGAACCAGAGGAGATGGCTGAGATCCTAAACGAAAATTTCACGTTTCAACTTACTGTAAAGAAAGACTGGCAAAGTCAGGGAAATAAACAGTGATGTCTTCAAAAGAGTCCACATTACAGAACAGGAGGTACTGGAGGTTTTAAAATGCATAAGAGGTAGACAAATCCCTGGGAACTAATCAAGTACATCCCTGGATAATGTGGGAAGCTCAGGAAGAAATTGTGGGGTCCCAGAAAGAGTTTTTTCTATCACTGACAGCCACGGGTGATGAACTGGAAGCCTGGAGTGTGACTGATGTTGTGCCAATATTTAGGAAGGAGAAAGTGAGGTCTGCAGATGCTGGAGATCAGAGCTGAAAATGTGTTGCTGGAAAAGCGCAGCAGGTCAGGCAGCATCCAGGGAACAGGAGAATCGACGTTTCGGGCATAAGCCCTTCTTCAGGAACATTGCCTTGTAATTGTAATTCCTGAAGAAGGGCTTATGCCCGAAACGTCGATTCTCCTGTTCCCTGGATGCTGCCTGACCTGCTGCGCTTTTACAGCAACACATTTTCAGCAATATTTAGGAAAGTCTGCAGGGGAAAGCCAGGGACATAAACACCAATTAGCTTGATGTCAGTGGTGCGTAAGTTGTTGGGAGTGATTCTGCTGAACAGGAGTTACATGCATTTGCAAAGCAAGGATTAATTGGGGATAGTCAGCACAGCGTTGGAGTATTACATAGAATTCTGATCATCCTGATTTAGGAAGCATTATCTGAAATTGTAATTGGAGCAAAGATTGACGAAGATGTTACTGATGCTGGAGAGTTTGACAGAATCCGAGAATCTGGATAAGCTGGAAAGCAACATGAGGTAATGAGATAGCTTTGGCAGATAAGGTTAAGGAGAATGCAAAGAGTTTTCTATAGCATACAAGGACAAAAAAACAAATGGAGAGACAATAGGGCCACTCAAAGATCAGTGAGGCCATCCATATGTGGAACCACAGGAGATGGGCGCGACCCTAAATGAATACTTCATGTCAGAACGCACTGTGGACAAAGACTAAGAAACAAAGGGAAAAAAATAATGATGTCTTGAAAAGAGTTCCCATTACAGAAGAGGTAGCGCTGGAGGTCTTAGAACACAAAGGTAGAGAAAGCCCCAGGTCCTGAACAAGTGTATCCCAGAACATTGTGGCAAAGTAGTAGCAGGGACACGAGCAGAGATGTTTCTATCATTGTCCTTCGTATTCCATTGGGCGTAGGTGGCTGAGGGGTAATCGTATAAAGGTTTAGTAAACCATGAGGGATACAGGTAAGTTGATTAGCCAACATCTTTACCTCAGGGTAGTGGAGTCCATAACTAGATGGGATTGAAGTGCATAAGGAGGATGTGTTAGCAATTCTGCAAACTGTAAAGATAGCTAAGTCCCCTGGGCTGGATAGGATTTATCCTCATATTCTCTGCGAAGCCAGGAAGGAGATTGCTAAGTCATTGGCTTTGATCTTTATGTTGTCATTGTCGACAGGAATAGTGCCAAAAGGCTGGAGGATAGCAAATGTCCCCTTGTCCAAGAAGGGAAGCAGAGAAAACCCTGGTAACTATACGAGCTGTAAGCCTTACTTTGATTCTGGGTGAAGTGTTGGAAAGGCTTATAAGAGATAGGATTTATAACCATCTGGAGATGAATAAGTTGATGAGGGATAGTCAACACGGTTTTTTGAAGGGTAGGTCGAGCATCGCAAACCGCTGAGACCTTTGAGAAGGTGACCAATGAGGTGGATCAGGGTAAAGCAGTTGATGTAGTGTTTATGATTACAGTAAGGCTTGTTTGTTAAGTTTGTTAAGGCTCCCCATGGTAAGTTATTGCAGACAATACAGAGGCATGGGATTGTGGGTAATTTCACAGTTGGGATCAGAAATTGGCTCAATGAAAGAAGACAGAGAGTAGTGGTTGATGGGAAATATACATCCTGGAATTCAGTTACGAGTGGGGTAACGCCACGATGTGTTTTGGATCCACTGTTGCTTGTCATTGAAGGATGAGTGAAGTTGCGGATTGCACGAAGGTTGGTAGAGTTGTGCATAGTGATGCAGGATGTTGTAGGTAACAGAGAGGCAGAGATAAACTGCAGAGCTAAACTGAGAGTTCGCAAATGGAGTTTAATATGGAAAAGTGTGAGGTGATTCACTTTGGAAGGAGTAACAAGAACACAAGTACTGGGCTAATGGTAAGATTCTTGGTAGTGTCGGTGAACAGAAAGATCTCTGTGTCTATGTACATTGATCCCTGAAAATTGTCACTCAGGTTGATAAGTTTGTTCAGAAGGCATTCGGTGTGTTAGCTTTTATTGGTAAATGGATTGAGTTTCGGACAATGAGATCATGTTGCAGCTGTACAAAACTAGTGGGTGGCCACACCTGGGATATTGGTTACAGTTCAGGTCACTACATTACAGCAAGGATGTGTAAGCTTTGGAAAGGGTTCAGAGGAGATTTACTAGGATGTCACTTGGTCTGGATGGAAGGACTTACAAGGAAAGGCTGAGGGACTTGAAGCTGTTTTCGTTCGAGAGAAAACATTTGAGGCGAATTAATTGAGGCATATAGGATAAGCACAGGGTGAGATGGGTTGAGAGGCTTCTCCCTCGGAAGGCAATTCCTTGCAAGAGGGGAGATAGCTTTACATTGAGGGGAGATAGGTGTAGGACAGATGTCCGAGGTAGCTTCTTAACTCAGAGAGTAGTAGGGGGCGTGGAACGCACTGTCTGCAACAGTAGTACACTCACGAACTTTAAGGGTATTTAAATGGTCGTTGTATAGGCATATGGACGATAATGGAATGGTGTTGGTTAGATGGGCTTCAGATTGGTTCCAGAAGTTGGCACAACATTGAGGGCCGAAGGGCCTATAGTGCGCTGTCATGTTCTATGGCCTAGAGGGCATAAATATGAGGCGAGAGAGGAAAGACTTTAAAGGAATTGGAGAACATTTTTAACACAGAGAATGGTGCAGGTGTGGAATGAGCTTCCAGGGGAAGTGGTAGAAAGAAGTAGAATAACAACATGTAAAAGACATTTGGCTAGGTACATGGAGAGTAGAAGGTTTGAAGGGATATGGGTCAAATGTAGAGAAACGCGTCTCATTCAGGGACTCTTGTTAGCATGGAGTGGTTGGATCGAAAGAACTGTTTCCATGCTGCATGCCTCTGTCTCCAGTTATTGGAGGAGGAGACTACTGAGATAAAGCATGTTGTAGACACTGAAGCAAGTTACAGAGATAGGGATGGTAGGCTGGAATGCAGTATGTTTCAAATATGTGGCGAGAATATCGGGAAGGGAGGAGGTTAAAGAGATAGGAAATGTTATAGGAATTAAAAATTATTAAAGACACTGGGCCACAAGACATGGCACAGATACAGTGTTTCAGAGTAGTGAGTCTTAGTACAACAGAACTTACAGTAGGGGAGGTGATTGAGCCTGGGGTGTGTCTGTACTGTGCTACCCCTCCAGCACTGTATCAATGTCATGCCTTGTTCACAGATGTTTGGAGCCCTCTCATAGTTCTTTGCTCTGTGCACTGTGAGCGATATTACCTCACTACAGGATTTATTAAAGGCTCTAGATCTCTTTTGCCTTTGTCTGTCTCTGACTGACTAACTGTGTTCAATGTGGTGATGGACGATCCACCCCGCAGCTGGCAAGACTATTGAGTCAGGATCTTCCTGAATACATTCAGGAGACAGAGGAATAGACACAATGGGGAATTAGACTGATGTAGTGAGGGTTACACAGGGAGAATGGCATTGGGCCCCACAGAGATCTGGAAAATGGAGCGATATTAAGTAAGAGCACCAGATTGCTGGAAGATGTCAGGATCACACAATTGTGTCGGAAGAATGGGTTTAGCTTCATGATGCACTGGTATCAGTGCTCAGGGATGAGCACCCAGTGAGCAGGTGAAGTGATGGCCTAGTGGTATTATTGCTACAGAATGTATCCAAAACCTCAGCTAATGTTCAGGGGAGGCAGGTTTGAATCCCACCATCTGAAATTGTGACATTTGAAATTAATAGTTTTTAAAATAATAATAATCCATCAATAAGTATGAGCCCATTGCTGTTGGACAAAAAACCCAAACACTTGTCCTTTCGAGAAGGACATCTCCACATCCCCACAGCAAAGTGTTTACCTCTCAATGACCCTCTGAAATGGCCGAGCAAGTTACTCAGTTCAAGGGCAGCTAGGGCTGGGCAAGAAATGCTGGTCAGCCAGGGACACCAACATCCCATAACTGATTTAATAAATAATCCATTAGGATGGTCTCACGGGAATATGGTGGGAGCAGTGTACTGGCCAATCATGTCGGTAGGTTTATGGACATGGCTTTCAACTGACAGAGCGGATGCAGGGACAGGGTACAGGTGAAAGGAGCTTTCCAAATCCAAAGAGAAAAGGTGAAGCATCAGAACAGCATGGGAATGTGACTGAAGACAAGCAGAAAGGAACAGGATGGGACAAAGTTTAACTAAAACTGTACATCAGTGAATAGATTTGTGACAGAAAATTGTAGGAAAGAGTAAGTTATGTTTTTTTTTAATGGATAATGTCACTGTAATAAGGGAGATGGATTTAAGACTCAGAGATAAAAGAGATTTAGACACCAGAGAGACATGCTTCCAGGGCGAACAAAAGTATTCAATGGATCACAACCTTGTGGAAACTCAGGCAAAATGGGTTACACTAACAATAATGGATAACAAAAAATTACAGAGAAAGCATTTGACCTCAGATCATGAAGTAGAGTCTGCCTGAATGTAAATTCTGGCTACTACTTGCCAAGGACTCAAGCAGCAGAACAGTTTTAGCCACCGAACAGCATTCCATTGTTCATCTCTGCATTAAACAGGAGCTCATTGGAATTTTTGATAAAGGCATAATGATAATTCAGCGAAACTTCAAAATTCGTATAATCTGGGACAATCACCCTGACAAGAGTGATATTGCAAGAGGAGTTCGGATAATTTTTTTCAGTATTTCTTTGAATAAATCATTGTACAACTGGGTCGGGATGTAACTATCTCAGACCCACCGTTGCGCGATGAAATTTAGTGAATGCTTAATTTCACCTGGAGAGATCCTCCGGCAAATTGTGTTAAAGTGCAGTTTTAAGGAATATAACATCTTAAAGTGAATCACAGAAAGGACAAGCTGCATCTAAAAACAAAAATAGCCAATTACTTGAGTTTGAGAGGATAACTGACCAAGAGAAACAGGCTAAACAGTCTGAAATATGTGCTCTTTTAATGAAATGGAAAACATTTGAATGAACAGTGTAAAACACTGGACAAAAGGACATTCCATTGAAACAGACAAAACCTCAGCAAGAAATCCCCACTGGTCCCTCACTCAGGACAAAATGGATTACATTAGATTAAGAGGCTGAGAAGGTCACCAAAAATACTTAAAATCCTGAACTGACAGAGTGTTTTAGGAGTAAGTATTAAAGGGATTGCAAAGGGTCTGCTAGCAGGAGGAGGGCAGTGGGAAGGGGAATCATTGTCACGGTTTATTGGCACAATAGGAACAGAGAGAGGTGAAGATGCTGGAGGTGGTGATAATGTTACAGAGAGTGGTCAGGGCCTAAACAAATCCAGCACGGATCGCTGCAGCTGGAGGGGTTTGCAGAGGTAGGGATGGACATAAGCATTTTATTTATTCATTCATGGAATGTGGGTGTCACTGCCTGGACCAGCATACGTTGCCCCACTGGTAATTATCCAGAGGGTGGCTCAGAGTCAGACATACTGCTGTGGGTCTGGAGTCACATGTTAGCCAGACCAGGTTAGAATGTCACATGTCCTTCCCTAAAGGATGTAAGTGAACCAGATGAGTTCTTCCTACTGATCAACAATGCTTTTATGGAGGCTGCACCAATGTCCTGTACAGCCACAACATGACATCCCAACTCCTACTCTCAATGCTCTACCCAATGAAGGTAACCATCCCAAACGTCAGCTTCACCGGCCTGTCTACCTGTGACACCACTTTCAAAAAAATATGTACCTGTATCCCTGGGTCTCTGACTGACAACACTTCCCAGGGTCCAAACATTAACTGAACAAGTCCCACCCTGGTTTGTTTCACCAAAATGGAACAATTCACATTTATCTAATTAAACTCCATCTGCTATTCTTTATCCCTCTATCCCAGCAGTACCGTTCATCCTGTTGTATCACAGATAACCTCCTTCACTGTCCACTTTACCACCAATGTCAGTGTCACCCAAAAAAAGCTTGCTTACCACAAAACCAATACTCCCATCCAAACCATTGATCCAAATGTCAAAAAACAGTGGACCCACTACACCGCTGGTCACATGCATCCAGTCAGAAAAACAACATGTCTCCCATCACCCTCTGTCTCCTACCATCAAGCCAATTTTATATCCAGTTGACTAGCTCCTCCTGAATGTCATAACCTTTTACATTGATCTGAACTTATTACCCAGTTTACCACATGGAAAGTAGAACTCATAACTGTACAGCACAAGACCCTTCGGCCATGATGCCATGCCAATCTTTTATCCGAATGTAAGATCAAACTCACCTACATATCCTTCATTTTACTGCCATTCATGTGCCTATCCAGAAGTATATTACATGTTCCAAATGCAGCTAATTTTACTGCCACTGCTGGCAGTGACTTCCACTCACCCACCACTCTAAATGTAACAAACCTACCTCTGAAATTTCCCCTTAACCACTGGCTAATCACCTTAACATTCGACCCCTTTGTAATAGCTAGTTATGTCAAGGTAAAAACTGTCTCTCAATCTTCACTCTCTCTGTGCCTCTCATCATCTTGTTCACCTCTACGAAGTCACCCCTCACCCTTCTTCACTCCAATGAGAAAAGCCTTAACTCCCTCAACCTCTCTTCATAAGACATGCCCTCCAGTACAGGCAGCATCCTGGTAAATCTCCTCTTTACCCTCTCTAAAGCTTCCACATCCTTGCTGTAATGAGGGGCCCAGAAATGAACACAATATTCCAAGAGTGGTCTAACAAGAGCTCTATAGAGCTGCAGCATAACCTCACAGCTTTAAAACTCAATCCCCAAACTAATGAAACCCCACACAGTATATTTCTTCTTAACAAGGCTCTCAGCTTGGGTGGCAACGTTGAGGGATCGAGGGACTTGGAACGCAAGATCCCTCTGTTCCTCCACACTGCCAAGGATCCTACCTTTCACCCTGCATTCTGCATTCAAATTCAACCTTCCAAAATGAATGACTTCACACTTTTCCAGATTGAACTCAATCTGCTACTTCTCAGTCCAGCTCTACATCCTGTCATTGTCTGTTGCAACCTATAACAGCCCTCCACACTATCAACCACTCCACCAACCCTCGTTTCATTGGCAAACTTTCTAACCCACTCTTCCACTCACACATCCAAGTCATTCCTAAACACACAAAGAGATACGGCCCTGTAACCTCTCCCAGCAGAAAACCACTAGTCACTGAGCTCCAGGATGAATGTTTTCCATCTATCATCACCCTCTGTCTTCTGTGGGCGAGTAATCCTGTATCCAGACAGACAGGTTCCCCTGTATCCCATGCCTCCGTACTTTCTGAATGAGCCATAAAAGTGTTTTGTCACATTCTCAATAGGTTCAATAAGATTTGTGAGGCATGACCTGCCCCTTACAAAACCATACTATCTCTAATCAAACTAGGGTTTTCTAAGGAGTCATAAATCCGCTCTCTCAGAGTCCTCTCCAATAATCTGGACACCACGGACTGAAGACTGACAGGTCTGTAATTCCCAGGATTATCGCTATTCCCTTTACTGAACAAGGGAATAACATTTGCCAACCTCGAATCATCTCGTACGACTCCAGTAGACAGTGAAGATGCAAAGATAATCGCTAAGTATGCAGCAATCTCGCCGCTCGCTTCCTGTAGTAACTTTGGGTTCATCCAGTCTGGTTCAGTGACTTATCTATCCTTGTCTTTTACAAAATTCTCAGCACATCCTCCTTCTTAACATCCACCTGTTCACATATATCAGCCTGTTTCACGCTGTCCTCACAAATAACAAGGTCCCTCTCAGCAGTGAATACTGAGGCATAGTATTCATTAAGGGCCTCCCCTACCTCCTGTGACTCCAGACACAAGTTCCCTCCACTATCCCTACCCTCACTCTTGCCATCCTCGTCTTCCTCCCATAATTGGAGAATGCCTTACCGTTTTCCTTAATCCTTCCCAACAAAGCTTTTTCATGCCCCCTTCTAGTTGTCCTAAGTCCATTCGTCATTCCTTCCTGGTATCTCCAGGGATTCACTACAGTGTGGAAACGGGCCATTTGGCCGAACACCTCCATATTAACCCTCCAGACAGTACAGCACCCAGAACCATTCCACCAACCTAATTCTCTCCATTTGCCCTGACTAATGCGCCGAACCTACACATCCGTGGACTCTATGGGTAATGTAGTATGGCTGTGTCACCTAACATGTACATTCTTGGGCTGTGGGGGAGGGGGGGGGGGGGAATAGAGCACGTGGAGGAAACCCACGCAGACACAGGGAGAATGTGCAAACTCCACACAGACTGTCGCCTGAGGCTGGAATCGAAATAGAGTCCGTGGTGCTATGAGCTCACGGTGCTAACCACTGAGCCATCGTGCTGCTCCATGTTACCCTCTAGAAACCTGTCTGATTCTTGCATCCTCAACCTTAAATAAGCTTCCTTCTTCCTCCTGGCTAGATGTTCTACATCCCTTTGAACCTTGTTAAATGCTTCGCTAAAGTCCACGTGGACAATGTTCACTGCTCTACCTTCATCTCTCTCTTGGTCACCTCCTCGAAGAGTCAATCCGGTTTGTGGAAGACGGTTTCCCACTCACAACGTTATGCTGACCGTCTTGTATCAGCCCTTGCCTTTGTAAATATACGTAGCTCCTTTCTTTCAGAATCTCCTCCAACAACTTCCCCATCACTGGGCTCACTGGGCTGTAATTTCCTGGCTTTTCCCTGCAGCCAGGAAATTAAGTGATGGAACAGCATTAGCCACCCTCCAGTCTCCCAACACCTCACTGTGTCTGTTGATAATATAAATATCTCTGTTAGGGACACTGCGATCTCTTCCCTAGCTTCCCACAACATTCTAGGATTGACCTAATGAGCTACTGAGGATTGATCTACCTTTATTTGTTTTAAGATTCCAGCACTTTCTCTTCTCTGTTGAGTATTCTTTCCAAGACATCACTATTTATTTCCCCAAGTTCCCGAGCTTACATGTCTTTCGCCACAGTAAATTCTGACAAGGTTATTTTGTCTAATATCTCACCCATCTCCTCTGGTTCCACACATAGGCGACCTCATTAATATTCAACAGGTCCTATTCTCTACAAAGATACTGTTTAGCTTATTGAAACTTGCATAATAGGCTTCTGATAATTCAAATACACCATATCCCCCGTACCACTACACCCCTCCTGCACCCTTACAATTCTGCCATTTATGTTCACACCAACAAATAAATCCAATAGGCTCAAAAACAAATTCTCTTTTAGAAAATGTATTTTCATGTGCCCAGTTATTGTATATTGACATATCATTTCTAACAATTTCAGTATACTTCTGATTTACTGTCAGGCTAACAATATTTGGTTTCAGACTGACATCAGAAAAGGCTGAGGGAGTTCTTGTTTATCAATCTGAAAAAGGTAGCTTACAGGGTCAGCAGGTAATAGAGAAGGCAAATCAAATGCTGACATTTATTATAGAGGGAATGGAGTCTAGAAACATGGAGGTCTGACTAAAACTGTGCAAGGTACAAGTCAGACCACACCTCGAATATTATGAACAGTGTGAGTGCCCGAAGGAAAGGCATTGGAGGTAGGTCAGAGAAGGTTCACTCGGTTGATCTGGGAATGGAGGGATTTTCTAATGAGAAGAGGTGGAGTAGGTTGAGGTTGAACCCTTGAAGTTTAGATAATGAGAGAGAAATAGAATGAAACATCCAAGATTCTGAGGGGGCCTGATCGGGCAGATGCTGGGAAGTTAGAAAATAGAACAGTACAGCATAGCAACAGGCCCTTCGGCCCACCATGTCTGTGCTGTCCAAGACGTTATTCTCAACTCATACCATCTGCCGGCACATGGTCCATATCCCTCTATTCTCTACCTGTCACGTTTCTGTCTAAATGCCACTTCAAAACTTTACTCACATTTCTGCTTCAACAACATCCCTCGGTAACCTCCACTCTCTATGTAAAAAAACCTTGCCTCACACATCTCGTTTAAACTTTCTCTTTCTCACCTTAAACATATGCGCTCTAGTACTTGAAGCTTACACATTGGAAACGAGATTCCGACTATCCACATTATCTGTCCCTGTCCTAAAGGTATATTCCTGTACCTGGTCGCCTGTCAGCCTCTGATACTCTCGCAAAACAATCCAACTTCGTTTAGTTTCCTCTTACACCTAACACACCCTTAACAAGTCTAACACAGGCAACGTGCTGATAAACCCATTTTGCACCCTCTCCAAAGCTCCACATCCTCCCTATTGTGTGGAGATGAGAACTGCACCCAGTACTCCAAATGTGGCCAAACAGAAGTTTTATAGAATCACAGCATCATATGCAAACCACTAAAGCCAACGTTGTGACCGATGAAGGCCGTACCGTCCACGAACGGTGGCACAGTGGTTAGCACTGTTGCTTCATAGCGCCAGACCCGAGTTCAATTCCTGCTTCAGGCGACGGACTGTGTGGAGTTTACACTTTCTCCCCGTGTCTGTGAGGGTTTCCTCCGGGTGCTTTCTATTGCCATTTTCAGGAAGTTACTGATTTGCACCAAGATCCTTCTGTATATCAATGTCCCTCAGTATCCTAACTTTCTTCTGGACTTTGACATCATTACAGTTACTGTACTGCCCTTGCTGCCAGTACATTCAGTGCCCTGACTGTAACCATATTGACATTACCATCACTGTCTGGTGCCTATAAAATAATTCCTGCTAATGGTTGCTGCTGATTGCTTATTCTCAGGTCCACCCAAATAGACTCCAAATTTTGATCTTCAGATCCACATGATTGTCTCATTAATACATTAACTTCATCCTTTCTTCACAACATGTTGGCTTTTTGCCCCGTCTGTCTCTTGGGATTAGATTGGGTTGGGATATCTGGACAGCATGGATGGGTTGGACCAATGTGTCTGTTTCGATGCTGTACATCTCTATGACTGTATGACTCTTCAACAACCCCTTCAATATTCCCTTCCCAGCGATGTTCATTCTGCAGCTACATCCCTGTAATGACAGTTCCATCATATCTGTTCACTGTCATTCCATCTGCCTTATGGCGAATGCAGGGAGTCATTCCTCAGTAGTGGGTGTTTGAACAGATGGGAAGAGGTTACAGCGATAGGGAGGCTTACAGGGGCTCAAGGATGTTAGAATTAAACAGATTTACAGCTGGACAAGAATGTCAGTGGGCCAAAGATGTTTGGGAATTGGAGGAATTTACAATGATAGAGGGAGCTGGGGTAGGGATGAATGTAGGGAGAGGCAGGCAGATTGAGAGGCACAGACAGGGGATGTTTCAGGGAGAAGAGTACAGTATATACTAACAGAGATATGGAAGGTTGTCGTGACTGAAGACGTTTACAGATATAAGAAGGCTTCAAGATTCTGGAGGCTACATAGACAGGAAGGCAATGGAGAATGCCAGGTAACTGGGTTGGAGACAGTTATACAGATAGGGAGGGTTGCACAAACTGAAAGAGGGTCCTGTGCTCGGGAGGGGTTTGGAGTTGGGAACTAGGGTGAAATTTTAAAAGATTAACATCGAAGAATTGGAGAACGATAAGGAGATTACAAATTTGTCCATAGCTAAGGAAGGGTTGTAGGAGCTGGAGACGATTACATAGGTAGGGACCGATGGAGAGGTTAAAGACAAATACGTTGACTGGGAGGTTGGAATTGGTAGGAGGAGCTTACAGGGATAAACAGGACAGTCGGGGTTTACAGGGATGAAGGAATTTAGGATCTACTGGAGAAGTTTAGGAATTAGGTTGTTAGGGATTTTAGAACCTGATAAACATAGAGACAGAGAGAATAGTATGGATGAGAGGAGATTCCAAACAGAGGAAGGATTATTGGGACTGGAGGATATTACAGAGATCACGAATACAGCATGGGCTAGGATTGATGCCTGCGATCCCCTGTACTGTCTCAGGGAGGACCAGCACAGCAGATGTGAAAGCAGGACCCTCACAAGATGGTGAGAATGAAGCCTAGAATATTGCTCCTCCTTGCCCAGCACTATACCTGTGTCCTGTCTTCCAGGTCTGAATACAGAAGGCCACTAACTCCTCCCTGTGCTGTTTACTATGAGTGATCTTACCAGCTGCAGGATTTACTGAAGGCTCCAGATCTCCCTCTCCATCTCTCTCTGGCTGACGAGGCGTCTTCAATGAGGTGATGGATGAGACAGGAGTCCGGAATATCCTGATTAACTGCATGAGACAGAGAAATAGACAGAATGGGAAATTAGATTGATGCAATGAGGATAACTCGTGCAGAGTGGCACAGAGTTCAGCAGAGATCTGGAAAATCCTAGTCTCCATCCCTGGCCTGTGCTGTTGAGGCTCTCTGGTTTGGAGAATTCTGTTGATTCAGGATCTCAGACCAGCAGTAAGAGGGAGAAACACTGACAGAGGCAGCAAATTGACCTACACATCGAGGGATACTACATGGAGAGATACTGGGTGCTACCACCAGAGTGCAGGAAGATATCAGGATCACACAATCGTGTCAGAAGACGTGGTTCTGATGCAGTGGGAACTGCTCCCAGTCCTCAGGGAGGAGTCAGCCATTATATTGGGATGGGCTCCACTGGAACTGTGCCCTGGTCAATCAAATTGTTTTAAAATGACACAGATGAGAAGGGACAGGGCTTAGGTTAAATGAAATTCCCAAATCCAAAGAGAAAGCTTGAAATATTGGAAAACCATGGAGATGTGTGTAAAGACAAACAGGAAGAAACAGGAAGGGACTGAGTTTAACTGAAATTAGGTTTGTGACAGGAAATTGTGGCAAAAATTACTGTTTCTTAATTTGTGATTTCTATCTACTCGCCATCACGGAGACATGGTCACAGGGTGAACACAAAGATGGGTCATCAATATTCACAGCTACACAACATTGTGGAAAACCAGACAGAATGGGAAGCAGGATGGGGGACTCCCACAGTTAGGGATAACAATTGGGATTACCAGGAAAATATGTGGCCTCAGATTATCAAACAATAGGAAACCAAATTCTGAGTAATAAGAGTCAGAACTCAAAACTGGAATGATAGTGTTAAGGCCCTTTTACAGCATTACATTGTTAGACACTGCATTAACAGGGAATAATTGGAATTTGTAATAAAAGCACTGGGATAATTGTGAGGGAATTCAATCTTCCTATCTCACTATCTCATTGGTGATGGGTCACAGCTGAGGCTGACTCTCTCCCAATCTCAGGGGGAGTCTGAAAGTGGCTGTACAGACTCTGTTACACTTGGGGCAGAAGGTGGCCGTGGGAAGGGGGTGGGTGGGGCTTTGGTGTGACAGCAAGCTTCTTGTGCTGTTTCCTCCCGGGTTCCCATTTTCACCACAGTAAGTCTCAAGGTGCTCGACACCTACCCAATGCTCCTCCCCTACTATAGAAGATCTTGGCCAAGTAATTCCCAGGAGTTACCAGATTCGATTAAGAGATGAATAAAACGATCAATTCTTAAGTACCCAATGTTTAGAAATGTGGACACATTTGTTAAAGAGATCACTAAGGAGTCTCCGAGCAGGAGTGCAGTAGGAAGAGGACACATTGTCAGCGTTTAATCAGGTGATAGTAACAGGGAGAATTAAAGGTGCTGGAGGTGGTGAGAGTGTTGCAGAGAGTGCCCAGGGCCTGAACAGTGTTACAAAACCAGTACGAATTGCTACAGCTGTTTGCTGAGGTAGGGAGGGTCATGCATTTTCATTGATTCGTTCATGACCTGAGAATGTCACCGGTTGGACCAGCATTCATTGCCCCACTGCTAATTGCCCAGAGGCAGCTCAGAGTCAGCCATGTTGCTGTGAGTCTGGAGTCACATGTGAGCCAGACCAGATATGAATGTCAGATGTCCCTCCCTAAAGGACATGTGTGAACAAGTTGCGCTTTTCCAGATAATCAACAATGCTTATATGCTGGCATCACTAATGTCCTGTACGAATACAACATGACATCCCAACTCCTGCTCTCAATGTTGTGACCTAATGAAGGTAACCTCCTCAAACGTCTGCATCAACAGCCCGTCCACCTGTGACGCCACTTTCAAAGAACTGTCTACCTGCATCTCTGGGTCACTGATCGACAACACTACTCAGGGCCAGAACATTAACTGTACAAGTCCAGCCCTGGTCTGCTTTACCAGAATGCAACATCGTGCATTTCTCCACCTGCTATTCCTAACATCATTGGCCCAGCAGTACTGTAGATCCCATTGTACTCTTCGATAACCCTCTTTGCTGTCCACTATTCCATCAATTTCACTGTCACTCACAAACTTACTAACCATGAGTCCTCTATTTTCATCCAAACCATTTATATAAATGATGCATAACAGTGACCCAGCAGCGAAACCCATGGCACACCGTTGGTCATAGGCCTGCAGTTTGAGCAGCAACCTCTATGAACATGTTCTGTCTCCTACAGTTAATCTGTTTTGTATCCAGTTGGTGAGCGCTCCCTGGTTATGTGTGATCTCAACTTACTAACCAGTCTGCCATGCAGAACCTTGTCAAATACCTTGGTAAAGTTCATGTGGACATCGTGTACTGCTCTGCGTTGATCTGTCACTTGTCTACTTCCATTGTCCTTTCTCTCAGAATTTCCTCCATCGACTTACCCACCTCCGCCATCAGTCTCACTGGTCTGTAGTGGCTGTCGATGATAAAAATGTCTCTGCAATGAGCCTTGTAGTTTCCTCCCTAGCTTCTCAAAAGACGCTGGGATACATCTGATCATATCCCATGGTTTAATGAACTTTTTGTTGCATTTTAAGACATCCAACACCTCCTATTCTCCAATGTGAACTTTGTTCAAGACATCACTATGTATTTTCCAAAATTCCCGAGCTTCCATGTCTTTCTCCATAATAAATCCTGAAGCAAAATATTTGTTTTGGATCTTTCCCATTGGCAGTGATTCCACACAAACAGCATCATTGACCTTTCAGGGGCCCTATTCTCTCCGTCATTATAATTTAGCCCTTGTTGAAACTTGTCAAAATGCTTCTGAAAGTTAAAATATCCCCCTACCGCTACTTGCCTTCCCCACCCTTATCTATTCTGCCATTCATGGTCACACCAATCCAACGGCGTTAAAAATATTCCCCTTTTGTAAAATCACGTGTTGCCCAATGTTTCTGAGAGTCTATTTATTGTTTATTGCTGTATTCTTTACAATACACTCCAGCATGTTCCCGACTTACTGTCAGGCTAACACCGATTGGTTTCAGACTGAGTGCACAAAGGGTTTTGGGAATCCTTGTGAATCAATCTGAAAATGGTAGATTACAGGATCAGCAGGTCATAGAGAAGGCAAATCAAATGCTGCCATTTATTACAAAGGGAATGGAGTCTAAAAATAGGGAGGTCTTTCTAAAACGATGCAAGGTACAAGTCAGACCACACCTTGATTATAATGAATAGTATGAGTGCCGTAAGGAAAGACATTCTTGTATTGGAGGCAGGCCAGGGAAGGTTCACTCGGCTGATCCTGGAGATGACGGGATTTTCCAATGAGAAGAGGTGGAGTAGATTGACCTTGAACCCATTGGGGTTTTGAAGAATGGGAGAGAAATTGAATGAAACATCGAGGATTCTGAGGGGCTTTGACAGGGTGGATGCCGTGAAGTTAGAAACGAGAACAGTACAGCAGAGTAATAGGTCCTTCGGCACACCATGGCTGTGCTGACCATGTTGCTTTCTGAACTAATCTCAACTGCCTGCACATGGTCCATATCCCTCTATTCTCTGCCTGTTGATGTTTCTGTCTAAATGCCACTTCATATCTTTACTCTCCCTGCCACCTCTCCCATCTCCTGAGCAGCTTCCACCCTCTCTGTACAGAAAACTAGCTTCATTCATCTCACTTAACATTTCTCACTCTCACCTTAAACCGAGGCGCCCTAGTATTTGATATTTCTACATTGGAAGAAGAATTCTAACTACCAACACTATTCCCCTCTCTCCTAATGCTATATAACTGTACCAGGTCACCCCGCAGCCTCCGATACTCACGCAAAATAATCTAACTATGTCCAAGCTCCTTATAGTGTACACATTCTCATCCAGGCAACATTCTGGTAACCCCCTGTTACACCCTGCCCAAAGTCTCCACATCCTTCCTCTAGTGTGGCGATGAGAACTACATGCAACATTCCAGACATGGCCGAATTAAGTTTCAATCAGTCACAACATGACATGCAAACGTCTGAACTCAATACTGTGATCAATGAAAGGAAGCATACCACACTTCTCCTTTACCACCACATCCTGCTGTGTTGTTATTTTAAGGGAGCTACGGATTTGCACCCAAGGTCATCTGTTTATCAATGTTTATCAATGTTTCCAATTAGAGTACTTCCCTCTTCCATTTGACTTCATAAATGCATTACTTCACACTAGTCCCGATCAAATTCGATTTGCCATTTCGGTGCCCAGAGTTCCAGTAGTTCCACTGCTGCAACCTTTAACAATCTTCTTCACTATCTTTAATTCACCTAACTTCCCCTAAACGTTACATGCCTTTCCAAACGTCATCTGCAAAATTCCTTATCAAACTGCTGACCTTTTCATCTTATTCTCAGAGATAAATTACAAACAAAAATCGCAGCACTGATCCTTGTGAAACACCACTGGCTACAGACCTCCAATCCGAAATTCACTGCTCCACATTCCTCTGTTGACTAACACCAAGAAAATGTTGTATCCAACTTATCAACCACCATGGATTCCATGGATTGTAGTTTGATCTTCCAGGTCTCCCTTGCTATTTCTCACCTCCACCCAAAGTGACTCTAAATTTTGATTCCCAGATAAAACTGGCTGTCTCACTGATGCACTGACTGTATCCTTACCTAACAACTGGACCTTGATTGGCGTTTCGCTGATGCTCCTGAAACCCTTCAACAATCACATCCTATCCATGGTTATTCGGCAGCCACGTCTCCATAATCATAGTTCGATCATATCATAGTTCCATAATCATAGTTCGACACGTAATGCTGTCATTCCATCTGCCTGTTGCAAATGCAGGGCGCGTTTTGCTGAAAGTGGGGCTTTGAGGGATGGAGAGAGGTCACAAAGTTAGAGAGACGTTTGGGGGCTGGACAGGGTGAAGGATAGTTACAGGTGCTAGATAAAGTTCGCTGGAGATAAGATTTATTGTTTGGAGGAAATTACAGAATAGAGCCGATTTGAATAGATTCCAGATAGGGATTTGTGTCGAATTGTGGCTCATTATAGGGATTACATTGAGCAGGGTGTAGAATCATTCACAGGATACGAGGATGTGGTACATTTAACAACAGTTAAGAGGGATAGGGATGATGGTATGGACTGGAGAATATTACAGGGATAGGGAAATTGGTATGGTCTCCAGAATATTAAATGGACAGTAAGGATGGTATGCATAGGAGAATGTTACAGGCATAGGGTGGATAATATGGACTGGAGAATGTTACAGGGATAGGGAGTAAGTTGTGGACTGTAGAATTTGACAGAGTTAGGGAGTGTTGTATGGACTAGACAATGTTCCAGGGATAGGGAGGGAGTTATAGACTGGAGAAAGTTAGAGGGAGAGCTGCTTTTAAGCACTGGAAGATATTTCATTGAGCGTGAGTGTTGTGCATGTACGAAAATATGATAGGGATAGGGAGGTGTGTTGAGACTGGAGGAGGTTACAGTCATAGAAAGGGTTGAGAGAGACTTGAGTCGCTTATGAGCAAAGGATAGGCTGCAGCGTGTGTGGAGCTGTTTACACATAGAAAGGAGAATATAATGGCCTCAAAACAGTTACACTAATACATAGGCATATAGGAAATGAAGGATTTAAAGAGATTACACAGACCAGGAGTGTTGTACACAAAGAACAAAGAAAATCTACAGCCCAGGAACAGACCCTTTGCCCTCCAAGCCTGAGCCGGTCCAACTCTACTGTCTAACCTGTCGCCCAATTCCTAAGCATATGTATCCCTCTGCTCCCCACCTCCTCATGCATCTGTCCAGACGCATCTTAAATGAATCTACCGTGCCTGCCTCTACCACCTCTGCTAGCAACGCATTCCAGACAACCACCACCCTCTGTGTGAAGTACTTGCCGCGTGTATCCCCCTTAAACTTTCCACCTCTCACCTTGAAATCGTGACCTCTTGTTATTGAATCCTTCACCGTGGGAAAAAGCTTGTCTCTGTCCACTGTGTCTACACCCTTCATGATTTTGTGATACACAGTGGAGGAGAACACAATGATAGGGATGGTTTTACAGACTAATTAATGTTACAAAATAATGGGGGTTGCAACGGTGAGAGCAGGTTTCAGCAAGTTGGAGGATATAGACCTGAAGAAGGTTACACAAATAGCGATGGATTTAGGGTCTGGTGGGGGCTACACAGTAAAGGGGTTGGAGTGACTAGAGACATTTACACAGATAGGAAGAGTACTTGTGGTCGGCAGTACTCACAAAAACAGGGAGGATTGTAGGGTGTGCAGAACATTACAGGAAATAGAAGTGATGTATCAACGTAATGGTGTACATAGGCAGGAAAGTTTGTAAGGTTTGGAGCAGCTCATCATGATAGAGAGGCACATGGAGAAATGAGATGTTATACAATTCCGGAAGTTTAAATTTACTGCAAGCAGTCAGAGACCATGGCAGTGTTGTAAGGTCTGGTGGAGGTTGCACCGATTGGGAGGATTACAGGGTCTTGATGATGTTGTACATGGAAGAAGGGTTGTCAGGACTGAAGCTGGGAACAGAGATAGAGAGAACAGCAGGGGATTACAGAGATATATAGGGTAGTGGTCTCTGGTGGAGGTTCCATGTTGATGGCTGTTTTGTGGAACGGCAGGATTTTGCAGATATTGACAGATTTGAAGGGGCTGGAGTGGTGTACAGAGGCATGGAGAAATGTAGTGACTGGAGGATACAGAGATGGTGAGGGCTGTAGGAGATGCAATAATTTGATTGGACTGTAGAAGCTGGAGGGGTTCATAAACACAAAGAGGATTGTAGGAGTGTGAGGAGTTTACAGAGATAGGGAGGTTGGAGCATTCTCAGGACTTATTGGTTTGGAGCACTGTCCAGACTGAGGGAGGTTTCAGAATGAGGGAGGGGTAGAGCAAAAGGAAACAGTCGCAGAGAAAAGAGGACCATAAACATGTCACTTCAGTGCTGTGTCACTGACGGTCATCAGGAGGACAGTTGTCCTCATTAAAATGTACAGATCCTCAGGAAAATGGGCAGGGTGGATGCTGAAACGATGCCCACTTCCCCTTATGGGAGAGAGACAAACAAGCAGAAATGTTTGACCAAAATGGAGAGTGGGGGCGTTATCATATTTGTCAGTGGCCCAAACCTACTTCCACACAGCTCAAAGCAAGGCAATGCAATAACAAAGAGCAAGGTCGTTTGGGGCTGCAGGAGATACGAGACGAAGGTCAGGTTGGAAGGGTTGGACAGCGTGAGAGAGAAGGGAGTGTTCAACAGCTGGAAGGGTTTACAGGGTGTGGACACTGTCAGGACTGGAGAACATGACACGCTCACTCATGAGAGGGAGGTAACGATATGGCACAAGGTCAAACACAGCAGGAGGATCCCAAGCTCCATACCTGTTATTTACTCAGGGAACTGCTCTCACCCAGTCTGGTGTCAAGCCCCACATAAAAACAGCATGAGGTTTCCCAGCTCCTGGTGCTCAGGGCCCAGTGCACTCACCCCTTAACGGGTCGGTGAGGTTTTTACAGTTATACATTCTCCGAGCCGACATAAACTGTAAATACACACTCTCCCATGCAAAGACCATCTGCACTCAGATTCCCTGGTTACACAATCATCTGAGTGGCAGTCTGCAGAAAACAAAAACAAAAACAAAACTCCATTGCATGGGTCAGGGTTAAAGGTAAAACTTTCATTTTCTCAAAATGGAAACTCCCCAATCCTGCATCTCACGCAACTGCCACTTAAAAATATTAAAATAAAGAACATTCCAAATGAAGGCTTCCATGAGGTGAGCTCTGCCAGTTACATAGATCTGGAGGTTACCAGATGCATGGAGAGTGCTGTGTACCATAGCCGCACCAGGTCAGTGTCAGGCACACAGACAGAATGGGTAAATAGATTCACATCTGAACTCACATCTCCCAGCCTGGGAACCTGCAACTGTGCCCAGCCATTCTGGTAATGATGTCCAGAATTACGACATTACGATCAGTCCAATGGTCCAGTCAAAAAAGATCTGTGGTTCAAATTGTAACATTCTTCAGGTTCCACAACCGATTCTCGATCCCATCCTGCAGGTTCTATGAATCCTGCTACCTCTAACCTCCTGCAGGATCCACGTCCCTTCCTATATTGGAACCACCCTCCACGTTCGGCAGCCCTTCCTGCCACTGTAACATGGCCCGGTCTCTACAACTCTTCCATCTTCTGCAGTGTTCCCCAGAAAGGCACTGGAAAAAGTGGATGTTATGGAGAAAGAGAGAGATATCAGGACTGGAGGGTTTTGCAGATATTAGGAACATTGCAGTGACCAAAAGAGGCTTCGGTAATTTTGTGGGTTGATGTTCATAAAGGAGGTCAGAGAGCTAAGGAGGATTGTAGGGACTTGTAGAAGTTTCACAGTTTGAGTGTTGTAGGGACTGGAGGAATGTACGAAACAGGGCGGGTTTAAAACTGGAGGATTCTGCAGAAAACCTTCATAGGTTAGTGTAGGCTAAAAGATCAGCACTACATCGAGGGCTGAAGGGCCTGCACTGTGCTGTGCTGTTCCATGTTCTAAATAGGGAGGGTTACAACGGCACGAAGAGATTCAAGAAAGCTGGAAAGGATGGGGTCTGAAGGAAGAGACACATATAGGAAAGGTGGCGAGGATTGTCGGAGCTTACAGAGACAGCAATGGTCTGATCTGGAGCAGATGACCCAGACTGGGAGGGTTGTGGGGACTGGAGGTGGTTTCACAGGAAGGGAAGGCCATAAAGCCACAGGGTATTACAGAAATGTGGAGAGCTGGACGACCTACAGGGGTTTCATGGAGATGGGCAAATTGGGAGGATACAGGGATAAGGATGTTGTTAGGTTGGGGAGATTTACACAGATAGGGAGTGCTTAGGGAACGGAGCAGATGACATAGATAAAGACGTTTGTATAGACTGGAAGAACATACAGATATATGGAGGGTAGTCGTGACAGTAGATGTTTATAGATACAGGAAGGCTGTGCAGGTTATTTAGACATGGAGGATGTGGAATCAGACAGATTTTCCTGGAGATAACAAGGGCAATTTTGGTTGGAGACAGTTTCACTGATAAGGGAGCATTAGTAATTTCTTACAATTTGGTCAAAGTGGGAAAGGTTGTAGGGGAGGGTGACGTTTACACAGAGAGGGTTGTAAGAGCTGGAGAAGGTTATAGAGATGGGCGGATAGATAGAGAGACTGGAGGAGCTTGCATTGACAGGGTGTGTGCTGGCGACGGTTGGATGTCACACAGATAGGGAATCTTATAGGAGCTGGATCGGGAGAGTCACAGGCATTGGAGCGGGTTCTAGAGATTGGAATGCTGCAGAGACCTGAGAGGATTGTAGGGTCTTCACAGATTGATTGTGTCAATCAGTCTGGTGAGCTAGGTAAGGTAGATTCGGAAAGCTTAAATCCAATGTATACCACCTTCATTTTCCAGACCAGAACTTCAATATCCCTCATAAGCCACAAATACCTAAACCTGCCAGCTTTTCCCTTCACTCTAACAGGGACAAATTTGCCCTGGATTCTTAATATCACACTTTTAAAAGGATCCCATTTGCCAGTCATTCCTTTTCCTTCAAACAGACTCACCCAGTTGACGGTAGCATGATGTGGAGGAGCCGGTGGTGACTCGGATGGGCAAAGTTAAAAATCACACAACCCCAGCTTCCAGTCCAGCAGGTTTATCTGGAGGCACTAGGTTTCAGAGCGCTGCTTCATCCATGGTTGTGGAGCACAATCATAAGGCATAGAATTTATAGCAACAGGATTGCAGTGTCATGAAATGTAATATCAAACACATTTAGTTTAAGTTTTCATCTTTTAGGATGATCACCTGCGCTTTGAAAGCTGGTGCTTTGAGATAAACCTGTTGGAGTATAACCTGGTTTTGTTTTATTTTTAATTCACCCAATAGACCTCTGCTAGATCCTGCCTCATGGCCCCAAACCTGGCCCTACTCCAGTTTCACACCTTAATCTGTGGACCTGTCTGATATTTTTCCATAACTATGTTAAAACTAAGACAGTTGTGGTCACTGGACCCAAAGTGCTCTCCGGCTGACACTTCAGTCACTTGTCTGACCTCGTTTTCTGAGGGGAGGTCCAGTCTTGCACCCACCTGAGTAGAGTTAGGCCTAGTTAGAGTTGCATCTTGATTTAGGAAACGTTCTTGGACATATTTGACAAATTGCACTCAGTACGGGCTTTTAATTTTTGGGTGGTCCAGTCAATACTGGGAAAATTAAAATCTCGAACCAATACTACTCTATTATTCCGACAGGTATCGCCAATCTCTCTACACATCTGCTCCTCTAGTACCTGCTGGCTATTTGGGAGTCCATAATACAATCCCAACAGAGTGACCACCCCTGTTTTGTTTCTAGGTTATAAACATTTGGCCTCATTTGATGACTCTTTAAGCGTATTATTTCTAATCACTTTTGTTATGTCCTCCCTTATCAAAAGGTCAACTCCCCTCCTCACTTACTTGTCCTTCTGTCCCGCCTGTAGTTTCTGTATCGTGGAACACTGAGCTGCTAGTCCTGCCCTTCTCTCAGCCATGTTTCGGTTATGGCTATAATATCCCAGTCCCCAGAGCTAATTCATGCTCTGAGCTCATCTGCCTCACCAGTCAGGTCTCATGCATTGAAACAAATGAACTTTAAACCAGAAGTATTTTCCCTCCCTCGTCTGTGCCCCTGGATATCCTGAATAGGAAACTTGCTCTCGATGGCTAATGTATTTTCCCCTGACTTTTCGATGGTCCCCCTCTTAATCAGAGTCCCAATTTGCTGCCAAACTAGTTTAAACCTCCCAGGGTAACACGAGCAAATCTCCCCGCAGTGATACTGGTGCCCCTCTGGTTCATTTCTAACCTATCCACCCCCTTATACAGGTCACCTCTACCCCAGAAGAGACCCCAATGATCCAAGAACTGAAAACCCTGCCCCCTCCAACAGCTCCTCAGGCATACATCCACCCGGCCTATCTTTCTATGTCTATCCTCACTGGGGCATGTGGCACTAGGAGTAATGTAGAGATCACTGCCCCTGAGGTCCTGCTTTTTAACTTCTTACCGAACGCCTGATACTCATTTCACAGGACCCCATCCCATTGTGTTCATGAAGAGGGAGTAGTAAAGGCTGCAAGTCCAGCGAATAGAGATCAAGCGATATCGTGAGTTTGATGAAGAAACCACAGTGCAATAAAACCAGGTGAAGCCATTCACAAGGATAGGGAGTGCAACGGGGTCCTTAGAAATGGCTGTGAAAAATCCTTGTCAGATACTATGAAGGAAAAGCCACAAGGTACTTTGTCAGTATAGTTAGAATAAAAGGGTCACTGAGGAAAGGGTGAGGCCGAATAGAAACCAAAGAAACAATCTGTGCATGTAGCCAGAGGAAGTAGGTGAGATCTTCAATGAATACGTCCCATCTGTATTCACGCAGGAGAAAGACATTGTAGCCGGGGATTTCAGACGGGATGGTGATGTTCTCGAACATGGTAAGATCAATAAGGAGGAGGTATTAAATGTTTTCACAGGAATAAAGGTGGAGAAATCCCCAGTGCCCAATGAATGTATCCCAGGCTGCTATGGCAGGTAAGAGAGGAGACTGCTGGGGCCTGGTGGATATATTTAATACTTTGCTGGCCACAGGTGAAGTGCCGAATGACTGAAGGATCACGAATGTGGTTCATTTGTTCAGGAAAGGCAGCAGGGATAGGCCAGGTAATTACAGAGCAGATAGTCTGACAGCAGGGGTGGGGGGTGGGGGGATATTATTGGATACCACTCTGAGGATGAATCAACACTTGCAAATGCAAGGATCAAAAGGAAAGAGCCCATGGGATCCAAGGCAAGTTGGCAAATTGGATACAACATTTTTGGATTATCTTTTTCGTGTTTGAAATTGTTTCACCAGGGGGTATACCACAGGGATCTGTGCAGGAACGATCGCTGGTTATTCTGGGGAATAATAACTTCGATGTGAAAGCAGAAGATATCATTAGTCGGTTTTCAGATTACATGAAAGGTGAAGATGTTGTTTAGAGTGAGGGGGATGGTCTCAGGCTACAGTCTGATGACGATTAGATGATAATCTGAGCAGAGTTTAGTTCAGTTCAATGTGAGGTCCTACCTGTGGGAGGTACGATAAGCGAAGGACAGACATAATGAGTGTTCGGACCTTGCGGAGTGGTGAGGAACACAGGGACCTGAGTGGACAACCCAAAGATCCCTGAAGGTGTCAGCACAGATGGACCGGGTGGGGAAGGCACCTGAACAGGGAGCGGGAGGGGGACCCACATCCTGATGGGGCGAATTGTTAGAGCTGCTAGAGAGGATATAATCTAATCTGGCAGGGTATTGTATCTTAAACAGTCGAAGGGTCAGAAAGACGATTGAGGCTGGTACACAAGTTAAAGAGAGCCATTTCAAGAGATAAGGCAGGAAAGAACATGGCAGGAAATGGGGGAGGGGGAACTGATGATTAAACTGCATTTATTTCAATGCAAGGGGCCTGACAGCTAAGGTAGATGAACTCAGGATATGGATTTGAACATGGGACTGGGAGATTATAGTTATTACAGAAACACAGCTGAGAGAGGGGCAGGACGGGCAGCTCATTGTTTCAAGGTAGAGGAACTGCAGGAAGCATCGAAGGGGAGGCAAGAGAGGACGCGTGGTGGTGATGTCTTTTGATTGCATGACTCATCCCAGCAGTACTTAGAGAGGATATTCCTGTCGGATCACCCAGTAAAGCTATATTAGTGGAACAGAGAAATAAGAATGGGTCATCACCTCGATTTGATTGTCCTACTAATCCCTAATAACAAGTGGCAAACTGAGGAACAAATATGTCTTTGAGGAGGTGACCAAGCATGTGGATGAGGGTAGAGCAGTGGATGTCGTATACATGCAGTTTAGAAAGGCATTTGATAAGGTTCCCCATGGTAGGCTTATGCGGAAAGTCAGGAGGCATGGGATAGAGGGAAATTTGGCCAATTGGATAGAAAACTGGCGAACTGGTCGAAGTCAGAGAGTGGTGGTAGATGGTAAATATTCAGTCTGGAGCCCAGTGGAGTTCCGCAGGGATCAGTTCTGGGTCCTCTGCTGTTTGTAATTTTTATTAATGACTTGGAAGAGGGAGTCGAAGAGTGGGTCAGTAAATTTGCAGATGATACGAAGATTGGTGGAGTTGTGGAGAGTGAGGAGGGCTGTTGTCGACTGCAAAGGGATTAAGATATGATACAGAGCTGGGCTGAGGAGTGGCAGATGGAGTTCAACCCTGCCAAGTGTGAGGTTGTCCATTTTGGAAAGACAAATAAGAATGCGGAATACAGGGTTAACGGTAGGGTTCTTAGTGAGGTGGAGGAACAGAGGGATCTTGGGGTCTATGTTCATAGGTCTTTGAAAGTTACCACTGAGGTGGATAGAGCTTGTAAGAAGGCCTATGGTGTATTAGCGTTCATTAGCAGAGGGATTGAATTCAAGAGTCGTGAAGTGATGTTACAGCTGTACAGGACTTTGGTTCGGCCACATTTGGAGTACTGTGTGCAGTTCTGGTCGTCTCACTTTAGGAAAGATGTGGAAGCTTTGGAGAGGGTGCAGAGAAGATTTACCAGGATGTTGCCTGGAATGGAGAATAGGTCGTACGAGGATAGGTTGAGCGTGCTAGGCCTTTTCTCGTTGGAACGGAGAAGGATGAGGGGTGACTTGATAGAGGTGTATAAGATGATCAGAGGAATAGAGAGAGTAGACAATCAGAAACTTTTTCGCCGGGTAAAACAGAGTGACAATAGACAATAGACAATAGACAATAGGTGCAGGAGTAGGCCATTCAGCCCTTCGATTCTGCACCGCCATTCAATATAATCATGGCTGATCTTTTCTAATCAGTATCCTGTTCCTGCCTTATCTCCATAACCCTTGATTCCACTATCTTTGAGAGCTCTATCCAACTCTTTTTTAAATGAATCCAGAGAGTGGGCCTCCACTGCCCTCTGGGGCAGAGCATTCCACACAGCCACCACTCTCTGGGTGAAGAAGTTTCTCCTGAGCTCTGTCCTAAAAGGTCTACCCCGTATTTTTAAGCTGTGTCCTCTGGTTCAGCACTCACCCATCAGTGGAAATATGTTTCCTACTGCCAGAGTGTCCAATCCTTTCATAATCTTACATGTCTCAATCAGATCCCCTCTCAGTCTTCTAAACTCAAGGGTATACAAGCCCAGTCCCTTCAGTCTTTCAGTGTAAGGTAATCCTGCCATTCCAGGAATTGACCTCGTGAATCTACGCTGCACTCCCTCAATAGCCAGAATGTCTTTTCTCAAATTTGGAGACCAGAACTGCACACAATACTCCAGGTGTGGTCTAACCAGGGCCCTGTACAGCTGAAGAAGCACATCTTTGCTTCTATACTCAATTCCTCTTGTTATAAAGGCCAGCATGCTATTATCCTTCTTCACTACCTGCTGTACCTGCATGCTTGCCTTCATTGACTGGTGTCAAGAACACCCAGATCTCTCTGTACTGCCCCTTTACATAAATTGATTCCATTGAGGTAGTAATCTGCCTTCCTGTTCTTGCCACCAAAGTGGATAACCATACATTTATCCACATTAAACTGCATCTGCCATGCATCTGCCCACTCACTTATCTTGTCCAGGTCACCCTGTAATCTCCTAACATCCTCATCACATTTCACCCTGCAACCCACCTTTGTATCATCAGCAAATTTGCTAATGTTATTGCTGATACCATCTTCTATATCATTAACATATATTGTAAAAAGCTGCTGTCCCAGCACAGATCCCTGCGGTACCCCACTGGTCACTGCCTGCCATTCTGAAATGGAGCCGTTTATCACTACCCTTTGTTTCCTGTTAGCCAACCAATTTTCAATCCAATCTAGTACTTTGCCCCCAATACCATGCGCCCTAATTTAACTCACTAACCTCCTGTGTGGGACTGTATCAAAAGCTTTCTGAAAGTCCAATTACACTACATCTACTGGATCTCCCTCGTCCAACTTCAGAGTTACATCCTCAAAAAATTCAAGAAGATTAGTCAAGCATGATTTCCCCTTCATAAATCCATGCTGACTCTGTCCTATCCTGTTACTCCTACCCAGTTGTGCAGTAATTTCATCCTTTATAATATACTCCAGCATCTTTCCCACCACTGAGGTCAGACTAACTGGTCTATAATTTCCTGCTTTCTCTCGCCCACCTTTCTTAAAAAGTGGTATAACATTAGCCACCCTCCAATCCTCAGGAACCGACCGCAAATCTATTGAACTCTGGAAAATAATCACCAACGCATCCACGATTTCCCTAGCCACCTCCTTCAGTACCCTGGGATGCAGACCATTAGGCCCCGGAGACTTATCAACCTTCAGACATAACAGTCTCTACAACACCAAATCCTGGCAAATATTAATTCCCTTAAGTTCAGGTCCTTCAGCCACTGTTACCTCAGGGAGATTGCTTGTGTCTTCCCCAGTGAACACAGATCTGAAGTACCCATTTAATTCCTCTGCCATTTCTTTGTTCCTCGTAATATATTCCCCTGTTTCTGTCTTCAAGGGCCCAATTTTAGTCCTAGACATTTTTTTACCTTGCACATATATAAAAAAGCTTTTCCTCTCCTCCTTAATATTCTTGGCCAGTTTACCTTCGTACCTCATTTTTCCTCTGCGTATTTCCTTCTTAGTAATCCCCAGTTATCTTAGCTATGTTATACTTTTTCTCTTTTAACTTGATATGTTTCTTTACTTCCCTCGTCAGCCACGGCCGCCCATGCCTCTTCCTGGGATCTTTCTTCCTTTTAGAAATGAACTAATCCAGCAACTTCTGCATTATACACAGAAATATCCGCCATTGTTCCTCCACGGTCATCCCTGCTAAGGTATTGCACCATTGAACTTTGGCCAGCTCCTCCCTCATAGCTCCATAGTTCCCTTTATTCAACAGAAGTACTGTCACTTCCGACTGTACCCTCTCCCTCTCAAATTGCAGATTGAAGCTTATTGTATTATGGTCACTACTTCCCAATGGCTCCTTCACTTCGAGGTTTCTGACCAATTCTGGTTCGTTACACAATACCAGATCCAGAATTGCCTTCTTCCTGGTCGGCTCCAGCACCAGCTGCTCTAAGAATCCATCTCTGAGGCACTCCACAAAGTCTCTTTCTTGAGGCCCAATACCATCCTGATTTTACCAGTCTACATGCATGTTACAATCCCCCATAACAACTGTAGTGACATCTTTGCGACAGGCCAATTTCAGCTCCTGATTTAACTTACATCCGACATCCAGACTCCTGTTTGGGGGCCTGTAGATGACTCCCAAGAAGGTCTTTTTACCCTTAGTATTTCGAATCTCTATCCACACTGACTCTACATTCCCTGACTCTAGGTCCCCCCGCGCAAGGGACTGAATATCGTCCCTTACCAACTTGGCCACCCCACCCTCTCTGCCCATCAGTCTGTCCTTACGATAGCACGTGTAGCCTTGAATATTCATTTCCCAGGCCCTGTCAACTTGAAGCCACGTCTCAGTTATCCTCACAATATCGTATCTGACAATTTTCAAAAGAGCCTCATGCTCATCCATCTTATGTCTGATGCTTCGTGAATTCACGTATAGTATTTTTAATTTGTTCCTGCTCTCAACCCTTCCCATCAAACCTTATTTCACTCAACCTTACAGCATGATGCCTTTCCGAGTTTTCTGCCTCATTGATACAGTTGTCTTTCTTGACTTCTCTTGTTCTAAGTTTCCCTTCAATTTCCTTTTTAAACATCCAGCTTGTCCCCTGCCCCCCCGCTACTTAGTTTAAATGTAGCGGTGTTGCAGTAGAAAACTTGCCTGCCAGAATGCTGGTCCCTAACCTATTAAGGTGCAAGCCGTCTCTCTTGTAGAATTTATGCTTACCACAAAATATACCTCAGTGATCCAAGAACTTAAATCCTTGCTTCCTGCACCAGTTCCCCAACCACACGTTCAAGTCCATTATCTCCCTGTTTCTGGCCACACTAGCCCGAGGAACTGGAAGCAAACCGGAGATAACCACCTTGGACATCCTGCTTTTCAGACTTCTTCCTACTTCTCCGAAGTCTCGCTGTAGTATGTTCCTCCTCTTCTTCCCGTCATCATTTGTGCCGACATGTACCATCACCTCTGGGTCTTCACCCTCATCCTTGAGGATTTCCTGCACTCTGTCCGCGATGTCTTTCCCTCTCGCACCAGGAAGGCAACACACCATCCTTTAAATCCCGTCTGCTGCTACAAAACCCCGGTCAGTTCCTCTCACGATGGAGTCCCCTATTACCACGGCTCTGTGCGATGTCCGACTCTTCCGCTCTGCCTCTGCGGCAAGTTTTGATTGACAAACTTGGCTGCCTTGCGAACTGGCAGTATCATCAGTCTCTGCATCCAAAAGCTTCAACTTGTTCCTGACAGGTACTTCTCCAGGGGTCTCTTGCACCTGTCTCCTCTCCGCCTTCCTCATCGTCTGGTCTCTTCTGCTCTCTTCTGGCATGATTGGTCAGACTGTATCACAGTGTGTCAGAGAGTCAGAAAGTGTCACAGTGTGTGTCAGAGAGAGTCAGTAAGTGTAACTGTCTGTCTCAGAGAGTGTCAGAGCGGGTCAGAGAGTGTCACAGTGTGTCTCAGGGAGTCAGAGAGAGACAGAAAGTGTCACAGTGTGTCTCAGAGAGAGTCACAGTGTTTCAGAAAATGTCACCGTGTGTCAGAGAGTGTCACAGTCGTTCAGAGAGTGTCATAGTGTGTCACAATAATTGTCACAGTTTGTCAGAGCATGACACAGTGTATCTCAGAGAGTGACAGAGAGAATGAGAGGATGTCACAGTGTGTCAAAGAGAGTGTCAGAGAGTGTTGCAGTGTGTCTAAGAGAGTGTGAGAGTGTCAGTGTGTCACAGTCTCTCAGAGAGTGTCACAGTGTGTCTCAGAAAGTGTCAGAGAGAATCAGAGAGTGTCACAGTGTGTCTGTGAGATTTGCAAAGAGTCGGAGAGTGTCACAGTCTGTTAGAGAATGTCACATTGTGTCTCAGTGAGTTTCACAGTGTGTCTCAGAGAGTCAGAGACAGTCCGAACGTGTCACAGTCTGTCTCAGAGTATCACAGTGTGTCACAGTCTGTCAGAGAATGTCACAGAGTGTCTCAGTGAGTTTCACAGTGCGTCTCAGAGAGACAGAAAGAGTCAGAAAGTGTCACAGTCTGTCTCAGACAGTGTCACAGTGTGTCAGATAGTGTCAAAGCGAACCTCAGAGAGAGTCAGAGACTGTCTCAGTGTGTCTACGATAGTCTCAGAGAGAGTCAGAGAGTATCACAGTCTGTCAGAGAGTGTCACAGTGTGTCTCAGTGAGTGTCACAGTGTGTCTCAGAGAGTCAGAAAGTGTCACAGTCTATCTCAGATAGTGTCACAGTCAGTCAGACAGGGCTACAGTATATTTCAGAGTGAGTCAGAGAGTGTCAGAAAGTGTCACAGTCTGTCTGAGTGTCACAGTGTGACTCAGAGAGTCTCATGGAGACTCCGAAAGTGTCACAGTCTGTCTTTGAGGGTGTCGCAGTGTGTCACAGTCTTTCAGAGAGTGTCACAGAGGGTCCCAGTGAGTCTAAGAGAGTTTCACAGTGTGTCTCAGAGTGTTAGAGAGAGTCAGAAAGTGTCACAGCTTTTCTCAGAGAGGGTCACAGTGTGACACAATCTGTCAGAGAATCTTACAGCGTATTGCAGAGTATCTCAGAGAGAGTCAGAAAGTGTCAGAGTGTGTCATACCGTGCCTCAGAGATTTTCAGAGCGTGTCAGAGTTTGGCTCAGAGCATGTCACAGTCTGTGAGAGAGCGTCAGTGTGTTACAGAGATGCCAGAGTGAGTAAGAGAGTGTAACAGTATGTCATACTGTGCCTCAGAGAGTGTCAGATAGAGTCAGACTGTATCACAGTGTATCTCAGAGAAAGTCAGAAAGTGTCACAGTGTGTGTCAGAGCGGGTCGGAGAGTGTCACAGTGTGTCCCAGGGAGTCAGAGAGAAACAGAAAGTGTCACAGTGTGTCTCAGAGAGAGTCACAGTGTCTCAGAAAATGTCAGAGCGTGTCACAGTCGTTCAGAGAGTGTCATAGTGCGTCACAGAAATTGTCACAGTTTGTCAGAGCGTGACACAGTGTATCTCAGAGGATGACAGACAGAGTCAGAGAGTGTCACAATGTGTCTAGGAAAGTGTCAGAGAATGTCACAGTATGTCACAACCTGTCAGAGTGTGTCACAGTGTGTCGTGCTGTGCCTCAGAGGGTATCAGAGAGAGTCAGATAGTGTCACAGTCTGTCTCAGAGAGTGTCAGAGAGAGTCAGCGTGTGTCTCAGAGTGTCAGAAAGTGTCACAATGTGTCGCAGTCTGTCACAGTGTCATAGTGTGTCTCAGAGAGTGTCAGAGAGCGTCACAGCGTGTCTCAGAGAGTGTCAGGTAGGATAAGAGAGTGTCACAGTGTGTCTAAGCAAGTGTCAGAGAGTGTCACAGTGTGTCATAGTCTCTCAGAGAGTGTCACAGTGTATATCAGTGAGAGTCAGAGAGTGTCACAGTCTGTCAGAGATTGTCACATTGTGTCTCAGTGAGTTTCACCGTGTGTCTCAGAGAGTCAGAGAGAGTCATAACGTGTCGCAGTCTGTCTCAGAGAGTATCACAGAGTGTCACAGTCTGTCTCAGAAAGTGTCACAGTGTTTCAGTGTGTGGCACAGTGTGTCTCAGAGAGTGTCACAGTGTGTCTAAGATACTCTCAGGGGGAGTCAGAGAGTGTCACAGTCTGTCAGAGAGTGTCTCAGTGTGTCTCAGTGTGTGTCACAGTGTGTCCCAGAGAATCGGAGAGAGTCAGAAAGTTTCACAGTCTCTCCCAGAGAGTGTTACAGTGTGTCATACTGTGTCTCAGAGAGGGTCAGAGAGTGTCAGCATTTTGCTCTGCGAGTGTCACTGTGTGTCTCAGAGATGTCAGAGTGAGTCAGGGAGTGTCACAGCATGTCATACTGTGCCTCACAGTGTGTTTCAGAGATAGTCAGACTGTATCACAGTGTGTCAGAGAGAGTCAGAAAGTGTCACAGTGTGTGTCAGAGAGTGTCAGTGAGTGTAACTGTCTGTCTCAGAGAGTGTCAGAGCGGGTCAGAGAGTGTCACAGTGTGTCTCAGGGAGTCAGAGAGAGACAGAAAGTGTCACAGTGTGTCTCAGAGAGAGTCACAGTGTTTCAGAAAACGTCACCGTGTGTCAGAGCGTGTCACAGTCGTTCAGAGAGTGTCATAGTGTGTCACAGAAATTGCCACAGTTCGTCAGAGCGTGACACAGTATATCTCAGAGGATGACAGAGAGAGTCAGAGAGTGTCACAATGTGTCTAAGAGAGTGTCAGAGAATGTCACAGTTTGTCACAACCTGTCAGAGTGTGTCACAGTGTGTCGTGCTGTGCCTCAGAGGGTATCAGAGAGAGTCAGATAGTGTCACAGTGTGTCTCAGAAAGTGTCTGAGAGAGTCAGCGTGTGTCTCAGAGTCAGAACGTGTCACAATGTGTCGCAGTCTGTCACAGAGTGTCATAGTGTGTCTCAGAGAGTGTCAGAGAGCGTCACAGCCTGTCTCAGAGAGTATCAGGTAGGATCAGAGAGTGTCTCAGTGAGTGTCACAGAGTGTCTCAGAGAGTCAGAGAGAGTCAGAAAGTGTCACAGTCTCTCCCAGAGAGTGTGACAGTGTGTCACAGTCTGTCAGAGAAGTTTACAGTATATTTAAGAATGAGTCAGAGAGAGTCAGAAAGCGTCACAGTCTGTCTCAGAGAGTTTCTAAGTGTGTCAGTCTGAAAGAGAGTGTCACAGTGTGCCTCAGAGAGTGTCAGAGAGAGTCAGAAAGTGTCACAGTCTGTCTTTGAGAGCCTCTCAGTGTGTCACAGTCTGTCAGAGAGTGTCACAATGTGCGTCAGAGAGTGTCAGAGAGAGTGAGAAAGTGTCACAAACCGTCTAAGAGAATGTTACAGTGGGTCTGCGAGAGTCAGAAAGTGTCACAGTGTCTCTACGAAAGTGTCAGAGAGTGTCACAGTGTATCACAGTCTGTCAGAGAGTGTCACAGTGTGTCTCAGAGAGAGTCCGATAGGATCAGAGAGTTTCACAGTGGGTGCCAGAGAGACAGGGAGAGTCAGAAACTGTCACAGTCTGTCTCTGGCAGTGTCACAGTGTGTCTCAGAGTGTCAGAGAGTGTAGCAGTGTGTCTCAGAGAGTGTCACAGTGTGTCTCAGAGATGGTCAGATAGGATCGCAGAGTGTCACAGTGCGGCTCAAAGTGTCACAGCGTGTCATAGTCTGTTAGAGAGTGTGACAGTGTGTCTCAGAGAGTGTCAGATAAGGTCAGACAGTGTCACAGTGCGTCTCAGAAAGTGTCTCAGTGTGTCTAAGAGAGTGTCAGAGAGAGTCAGAGTGTCAGAGTCTGACAGAGAGTGTCATATTGTGTCTCAGAGATTGTCACAGTGTGTCACAGTCGGTCAGAGAGTGTCACAGTGTGTTTCAGAGAGTGTCACAATGTGTCACAGTCTGTCACAGTCCGTCAGAGAGTGTCACAGTGTGCCTCAGAGTGTCAGAGAGAATAAGAATGTGTCACAGTCTGTCTTTGGGAGTGTCTCAGTGTGTCATGGCCTTTCAGAGAGTGTCACAGAGGGTCACAGTGAGTCTAAGAGAGTTTCACAGTGTGTCTCAGAGTGTTAGAGAGAGTCAGAAATTGTCACAGTGTTTCTCAGAGAGTGTTACAGTGTGACACAATCTGTTAGAGAATCTTACAGTGTGTTGCAGAGTAATCTCAGAGAGAGTCAGAAAGTGTCACAGTGTGTCAAACTGTGTCTCAGAGAGTGTCAGCATTTGGCTGAGAGTGTCACAGTCTGTGAGAGAGTGTCACAGTGTGTCTCAGAGATGTCAGAGTGAGTCAGAGAGTGTCACAGTATGTCATACTGTGCCTCAGAGAGTGTCAGATAGAGTCAGACTGTATCAAATTGTGTCAGAGAGAGTCAGAAAGTGTCACAGTGAGTGTCAGAGAGAGTCAGTGAGTGTAACTGTCCGTCTCATAGAGTGTCAGAGCGGGTCAGAGAGTTTCACAGTGTGTCTCAGGGAGTCAGAGAGAGACAGAAAGTGTCACAGTGTGTCTCAGAGAGAGTCACAGTGTTTCACAAAACGTCACTGTGTCAGAGAGTGTCACAGTCGTTAAGAGAGTGTCATAGTGTGACACAGAAATTGTCACAGTATGTCAGAGTCGTTCAAAGAGTGTCATAGTGTGTCACAGAAATTGTCACAGTCTGTCAGAGCATGACACCGTGTATCTCAGAGAGTGACAGAGAGAGTCAGAGGGTGTCACAGTATGCCTAAGAGAGTGTCAGAGAGAGTCAAAGACTGTCGCAGTGTGTCTAAGAGAGTGTCAGTGTGTCACAGTCTCTCAGAGTGTCACGGTGTGCCTCAAAGAGTGTCACAGTGTGACACAGTCTGTCCGAGAGTGTCACAGTGTGTCTAAGATAGTCTCAGAGAGAGTCAGAGTGTGTCACAGTCTGTCAGAGAGTGTCACAGAGTGTCTCAGTGAGTTTCACAGTGCGTCTCAGAGAGACAGAGAGAGTCAGAAAGTGTCACAGTCTGTCTCAGAGAGTATCACAGTGTGTCACAGTCTCTCAGAGAGTGTCACAGTGTGTCTCAGAAAGTGTCAGAGAGAATCAGAGATTGTAACAGTGTGTCTATGAGAATGTCAGAGAGAGTCAGAGAGTGTCACAGTCTGTTAGAGAATGTCACATTGTGTCTAAGTGAGTTTCACAGTTTGTCTCAGAGAGTCAGAAAAAGTCAGTACGTGTCACAGATTGTCTCAGAGAATATCACAGTGTGTCAGATAGTGTCAAAATGTGCCTCAGAGAGAGTCAGAGAGTGTCACAGTGTGTCTGAGATAGTCTCAGATTGAGTCAGAGAGTGTCACAGTCTGTCAGAGAGTGTCACAGAGGGTCTCAGTGAGTTTCACAATGCATCTCAGAGAGACAGAGAGAGTCAGAAAGTGTCACAATCTGTATCAGAGAGTGTCACCGTGTGTCACAGTCTGTCAGAGAGTGTCACAGTGTGTCTCAGTGAGTTTCACAGTGCGTCTCAGAGAGACGAGAGAGTCAGACAGTGTCACAGTCTGTCTCAGAGAGTGTCACAGCGTGTCAGATAGTGTCAATGTGAGCCTCAGAGAGAGTCAGAGAGTGTCACAGTTTCTCAGTGAGTGTCACAGTGTATTTCAGAGAGAGTCAGAGAGTGTCACAGTGTGTCTCAGAGAGTGTCGGATAGGATGAGAGAGTGTCACAGTGCGTCACAAATTATCAGTTGGGGCCCAGTGTGCCGCAGACAGTGTCAGAGTGTGTCACAGTGTGTCACAGTCTGTCAGAGAGTATCCCAGTGCGTCTCAAATTGTCAGAGCGGGTCCCAGTGTGCCTCAAAGAGACTCAGAGAGTGTCACAGTGTGTCACAGTCTCTCAGAGAGTGTCACAGTGTGTTTCAGAGAGAGTCAGAAAGTGTCACAGTCTGTCTCAGAGTGTGACAGTGTGTCACAGTCTGTCAGAGAAGATTACAGTATATTTCAGAGTGAGCCAGAGAGAATGAGAAAGAGTCACAGTCTGTCTTTGAGATTGTCTCAGTGTATCACAGTCTGTCAGAGAGTGTCACAGTGTGCCTCAGAGAGTGTCAGAGAGAGTAAGAATGTGTCACAGTCTGTCTGTGAGAGTGTCTCAGTGTGTCATGGTCTTTCAGAGAGTGTCACAAAGGGTCACAGTGAGTCTAAGAGAGTTTCACAGTGTGTCTCAGAATGTAAGAGAGAGTCAGAAATTGTCACAGTGTTTCTCAGAGCGTGTCACAGTGTGATACAATCTGTCAGAGAATCTTACAGTGTATTGCTGAGTAATCTCAGAGAGAGTCAGAAAGTGTCACAGTGTGTCATACTGTGTCTCAGAGAGTGTTAAAGAGTGTCAGCATTTGGCTCAGAGAGTGTCACAGTCTGCGAGAGTGTCACAGTGTGTCTCAGAGATGTCAGAGTGAGTCAGAGAGTGTCACAGTATGTTAGACTGTGTCTCAGAGTTTCGGATAGAGTCAGACTGTATCAAATTGTGTCGGAGAGAGTCAGAAAGTGTCACAGTATGTGTCAAAGAGAGTCAGTGAGTGTAACTGTCTGTCTCAGAGAATGTCAGAGCGGGTCAGAGAGTGTCACAGTGTGTCTCAGGGAGTCAGAGAGAGATAGAAAGTGTCACAGTGTGTCTCAGAGAGAGTCACAGTGTTTCAGAAAATGTCACCGTGTGTCAGAGAGTGTCACAGTCGTTCAGAGAGTGTCATAGTGTGTCACAATAATTGTCACAGTCTGTCAGAGCATGACACAGTGTATCTCAGAGAGTGACAGAGAGAGTCAGAGGATGTCACCGTGTGTCAAAAAGAGTGTCAGAGTGGCAGTGTGTCTAAGAGAGTGTGAGAGAGTGTCAGTGTGTCACAGTCTCTCAGAGAGTGTCACAGTGTGTCTCAGAAAGTGTCAGAGAGAATCAGAGAGTGTCACAGTGTGTCTATGAGATTGTCAGAGAGTCGGAGAGTGTCACAGTCTGTTAGAGAATGTCACATTGTGTCTCAGTGAGTTTCACAGTGTGTCTCAGAGATTTCAGAGTGAGTCAGAGAGTGTCACAGTGTGTCTATGAGAATGTCAGAAAGAGTCAGAGAGTGTCACATTGTGTCTCAGTGAGTTTCACACTGTGTCTCAGCGAGTTGGAGAGAGTCAGAACGTGTCACATTCTGTCTCAGAGAGTATCACAGTGTGTGTGGTAGTGTCAAATTGGGCCTCAGAGAGAGTCAGAGAGTGTCACAGTGTGTCACAGTTTGTCAGAGAGTGTCACAGTGTGTCTCAGTGAGTTTCACAGTGCGTCTCAGAGAGACAGAGAGAGTCATAAAGTGTCACAGTCTGTCTCAGAGAGTGTCACAGCGTGTCAGATAGTGTCAATATGTGCCTCAGAGAGAGTCAGAGAATGTCACAATGTGTCTAAGATAGTCTCAGAGGGAGTCAGAGAGTGTCAGATACGATCAGAGAGTGTCACAGTGTGTCTTATAGACTGTCAGAGTGTGTCACTTTCTGTCAGAGAGTGTCACAGTGCTTATCCAAATCTCAGAGAGGGCCCCAGTGTGTCTCAGAGAGTGTCACAGTGTGTCACAGTTTCTCAGAGTGTCACAGTGTGTTTCAGAGAGAGTCAGAGAGTGTCACAGTGTGTCTCAGAGATTGTCAGATAGGTTCAGAGAGTGTCACAGTGCATCTCAAAGTGTTAGAGAGAGTCAGAGAGTGTTACAGTGTGTCTGAGAGAGTGTCAGAGAGAGTCAGAGAGTGTCACAGTGTGTCTCAGAGCGTCAGGTAGAGTCAGAAAGTGTCATAGTCTGTCTCAGACAGTGTCACAGTGTGTCACCGTCTGTCAGAGAGTGTTACAGAGTGTTTCAGATGTGCTAGAAAGAGTCACAGTCTGTCACAGTGTGTCTCAGAGAGTGTCACAGTGTGTCTCCGAGAGTGTCACAGTGTGTTGGAGATGTCAGAGAGTTTCACAGTGTGTCTCAGAGAGTGTCACAGTGTGTCTCAAAGAGTGTCACAGTATGTTGGAGAGTGTCAGAGAGAGTCACAGTCTATTTCAGAGAGTGTCAGAGAGTGTCACAAAGTGTCACAGTCTGTCAGAGAGTGTCACAGTGTGTTTCAGAGAATGTCAGACAGTGTCACAGTGTGTCTCAGAGATTTCAGAGTGAGTCAGAGAGTGTCACAGTGTGTCTATGAGAATGTCAGAAAGAGTCAGAGAGTGTCACATTGTGTCTCAGTGAGTTTCACACTGTGTCTCAGCGAGTTGGAGAGAGTCAGAACGTGTCACATTCTGTCTCAGAGAGTATCACAGTGTGTGTGGTAGTGTCAAATTGGGCCTCAGAGAGAGTCAGAGAGTGTCACAGTGTGTCACAGTTTGTCAGAGAGTGTCACAGTGTGTCTCAGTGAGTTTCACAGTGCGTCTCAGAGAGACAGAGAGAGTCATAAAGTATCACAGTCTGTCTCAGAGAGTGTCACAGCGTGTCAGATAGTGTCAATATGTGCCTCAGAGAGAGTCAGAGAATGTCACAATGTGTCTAAGATAGTCTCAGAGGGAGTCAGAGAGTGTCAGATACGATCAGAGAGTGTCACAGTGTGTCTTATAGACTGTCAGAGTGTGTCACTTTCTGTCAGAGAGTGTCACAGTGCTTATCCAAATCTCAGAGAGGGCCCCAGTGTGTCTCAGAGAGTGTCACAGTGTGTCACAGTTTCTCAGAGTGTCACAGTGTGTTTCAGAGAGAGTCAGAGAGTGTCACAGTGTGTCTCAGAGATTGTCAGATAGGTTCAGAGAGTGTCACAGTGCATCTCAAAGTGTTAGAGAGAGTCAGAGAGTGTTACAGTGTGTCTGAGAGAGTGTCAGAGAGAGTCAGAGAGTGTCACAGTGTGTCTCAGAGCGTCAGGTAGAGTCAGAAAGTGTCATAGTCTGTCTCAGACAGTGTCACAGTGTGTCACCGTCTGTCAGAGAGTGTTACAGAGTGTTTCAGATGTGCTAGAAAGAGTCACAGTCTGTCACAGTGTGTCTCAGAGAGTGTCACAGTGTGTCTCCGAGAGTGTCACAGTGTGTTGGAGAGTGTCAGAGAGTTTCACAGTGTGTCTCAGAGAGTGTCACAGTGTGTCTCAAAGAGTGTCACAGTATGTTGGAGAGTGTCAGAGAGAGTCACAGTCTATTTCAGAGAGTGTCAGAGAGTGTCACAAAGTGTCACAGTCTGTCAGAGAGTGTCACAGTGTGTTTCAGAGAATGTCAGACAGTGTCACAGTGTGTCTCAGAGAGTGTCACAGTCTGTCAGAGTCTCTCAGAGAGTGTTTCAGTGTGTCACAGTCTGTCAGAGAGTGTCACAGTGTGCCTCAGAGAGAGTCAGAGAGAGTCACGGTGTGTTTCAGTCTATCACAGTCTGTCAGAGAGTGTCACAGTGCGTCTCAAAGAGAGTCGGAGAGTGTCACAGTTTGTCTCAGAGAGTGTCACATTGTGACAGTCTGTCAGAGAATGTTACGTTGTATTTCAAAGTGTGTCAGAGAGGGTCAGAAAGTGTCACAGTGTGTCATACTGTGTCTCAGAGAGTGTCAGAGAGTGTCAGATTGTCAGCATGTGGCTCAGAGAGGGTCACAGTATGTCAGAGAGTGTCACAGTGTTTCCCAGAGAGTGTCAGTGAGCGTCACAGTGTATCTCAGTGTGTCAGAGAGAGTCACATTGTGCCTCAGAGAGAGTCAGAGAGTGACACAGTGTTTCTCAGAGAGTATGAGAGATCGTCAAAAAATGACACAGTGTGTCTCAGAGAGTGTCACAGTGCCTCAGAAAATGTCACCGTCTGTCAGAGAGTGTCACTGAGTGTCAGAGAGTGTCTCAGTGTGTCCCAGAGAGAGTCGCAGTCTATCAGTGTGTCACAGTGCGTCTCAGAGAGGGGCAGAGAGTGACATAGTGTGTTCCAGTGTGGCCGATAGAGTCACAGAGTGTCACAGAGTGTCACAGTGGGTCTCAGTGAGTGTCACAGTGTGTCACAGACAGTGTCAGAGAGTGCCACAGAGAGTTTCAGAGAGAGTCAGAGAGTGTCACCGTGTGTCTCAGAGATTCAGGGAGAGTCATAAAGTGTCACAATCTGTCAGCAAGTACCACAGTGTGTTTCAGAGAGAGTCAGAGAGTGTCACAGCGCGTCTCAGTGACTGTCACAGTGTGTCTCAGAGAGTCAGGTAGAGTCAGAAAGGGTCACAGTTGGTGTCAGAGAGTGTCACAGTGTGTCACCGTCTGTCAGAGAGTGTCACAGAGTGCTAGGAAGTGTCAGAGTATGTCACAGAGAGTGTCACAGCGTGTCTCAGAGAGTGTCACAGTGTGTTGGAGAGTGTCAGAGAGTGTCACAGTGTGTCTCAGAGAGTGTCACAGTGTGTTGGAGAGTCTCAGAGAGTGTCACAGTGTTTTCTGCCCGTGTCTGAGAGTGTCACAATGTGTCACAGTCTGTCAGAGAGTGTCACGGTGTGTCTCAGAGAGTGTCACAGACTGTCCCAGTCTCTCAGAGAGTGTTTCAGTGTGTCACAGTCTGTCAGAGAGTGTCACGGTGTGTCTCAGAGAGTGTCACAGTGTGTTGGAGAGTGTCAGAGAGTGTCACAGTGTGTCTCAGAGAGTGTCACAGTGTGTTGGAGAGTGTCAGAGAGTGTCACCGTGTGCCTCAGAGAGAGTCAGAGAGTGTCACATTGTGTTTCAGTGTGTTACAGTCTGTCAGAGAGTGTCACAGTACGCCTCAGAGAGAGTCAGAGTGTGTCACAGTGTGTTTCAGTGTATCAGAATCTGTCAGAGAGTGTCACAGTGTGCCTCAGAGTGAGTCAGAGAGTGTCACAGTGTGTCTCAGAAAGTGTCTCAGTCTGTCTCAGAGAGTGTCAGATAAGATCGGAGAGTGTTGCAGTGTGTTAGAGAAAGTGCCAGAGAGTGTCACAGTGTGTCTCAGCGTGTGTCAGAGAGTGTCACAGAGAGTTTCAGAGAGATTCAGCGAGTGTCACAGTGTGTTTCAGAGAGAGTCAGAGAGTGTCACAGTGTGTCTCAGAGGGTGTCACACAGGATCAGAGAGCTTCACAGTGCATCTCAAAGTGTCAGCGAGAGTCAGAGAGTTTCACAGTGTGTCTCAGAGATTTTCATAGAGAGTCTGAGAGTGTCACAGTGTATCTCAGTGACTGTCACAGTGTGTCTCAGAGAGTCAGGTAGAGTCAGAAAAGGTCACAGTCGGTGTCAGAGAGTGTCAGAGAGTGTCACCGTCTGTCAGAGAGTGTCACAGAGTGTTTCAGATGTGCTAGGAAGTGTCACAGTATGTCACAGCGAGTGTCAGAGAGTGTCACAGTCTGTTTCAGAGAGTGTCAGAGAGTGTCACAATGTGTCACAGTCTGTCAGGGAGTGTCACAGTGTGTTTCAGAGAATGTCAGAGAGTGTCACAGTGTGTCTCAGAGAGTGTCACAGTCTGTCACAGTCTCACAGAGAGTATTTCAGTGTGTCACAGTCTGTCAGAGAGTGTCACAGTGTGCCTCAGAGAGAGTCAGAGAGTGTCACAGTATGTTTCAGTGTATCACAGTCTGTCAGAGAGTGTCACAGTGCGTCTCAGAGAGACAGAGTGAGTCAGAAAGTGTCACAGTCTGGCTCAGAGAGTGTCACAGCGTGTCAGATAGTGTCAATATGTGCCTCATAGAGAGTCACAATGTGTCTAAGATAGTCTCAGAGAGAGTCAGAGAGTGTCAGATAGGATCAGAGAGTGTCGCAGTGTGTCTTATAGAGTGTCAGAGTGTGTCACCTTCTGTCAGAGAGTGTCACAGTGCTTCTCCAAATCTCAGAGAAGGTCCCAGTGTGTCTCAGAGAGTGTCGCAGTGTGTCACAGTTTCTCAGAGAGTGTCACAGTGTGTTTCAGAGAGAGTCAGAGAGTGTCACAGTGTGTCTCAGAGAGTGTCAGATAGGATCAGGGAGTGTCATAGTGCATCTCAAAGTGTCAGCGAGAGTCAGAGAGTGTCACAGTGTGTCTAAGAGAGTGTCAGATAGAGTCAGAGCGTGTTTCAGTGTGTCACAGTCTGTCAGAGAGTGTCACAGTTTGTCTTAGAGAGAGTCAGAGAGTGTCACAGTGTGTCATACTGTGTCTCAGAGAGTGTCAACATTTGGCTCAGAGATGGTCGCAGTCTGTGTGAGAGTGTCACAGTGTGTCTCAGAGATTTCAGAGTGAGTCAGAGAGTGTCACAGTACGTCATACTGTGCCTCAGAGAGTGTCAGATAGAGTCAGACTGTATCACAGTGTGTCTTCGAGAGTGTCAGATAGGATCAGAGAGTGTCACAGTGCATCTCAAAGTGTCAGAGAGTGTCACAGAGTGTCACACTCTGTCAGAGAGTATCACAGCGTGCCTGAGAGAGTGTCAAATTAGATCAGAGCGTGTCACAGCGCGTCTCAGAGAGTGTCTCAGTGTATCACAGTCTGTCAGAGATTGTCATATTGTGTCTCAGAGAGTGACAGACAGTATCACAGTGTGTGTCAGAGATTCAGAGAAAATCTGAAAGTGTCACTATCTGTCAGAGAGTGTCACAGTTATCACAGTCTGTCAGAGTGTCACAGTGCGCCTCAGAGTGTTTCAGAGAGTGTCACAGTGTGTCTCAGCGTGTATCAGAGAGTGTCACAGTGCTTTTCAGAGAATTTCAGAAAGTGTCACAGTGTGTATCAGAGAGTGTTGGATAGAATCAGAGAGTGTTACAGTGTGTCTCAAATTGTCAGAGAGGTTCCCAGTTTGTCGCAGATAGTGTCAGAGTGTGTCACAGTTTGTCCGAGAGTTCCACAGTGCGTCTCAAATTGTCGGAGAGGGTCCCAGTGTATCTCCGTGAGTCTTAGAGAGTGTCACAGTGTAGCACAGTCTGTCAGAGAGTGTCACAGTGCTTTTCAGAGAGTGTCACAGTGTGTCTCAGAGAGTGTAGGATAGGATTAGAGAGTGTCCCAGTGCATCTCAAATTATCAGAGAGGGTCCCAGTGTGCCTCAGAGAGACTCAGAGAGTGTCAGTGTATCACAGTCTGTCAGAGAGTGTCACAGTGTACCTCAGAGAGTGTCAGAGAGAGTAAGAATGTGTCACAGTCTATTTTTGATTGTGTCTCATTGTGTCATGGTCTTTCAGAGAGTGTCACAGAGGGTCACAGTGAGTCTAAGAGAGTTTCACAGTGTGTCTCAGAGTGTTAGAGAGAGTCAGAAATTGTCACAGTGTTTCTCAGAGTGTGTCACAGTGTGACACAATCTGTCAGAGAATCTTACAGTGTATTGCAGAGTAATCTCAGAGAGAGTCAGAAAGTGTCACAGTGTGTCAAAATGTGTCTCAGAGCGTGTCAGAGAGTGTCAGCATTTGGCTCAGTGAGTGTCACAGTCTGTGAGAAAGTGTCACAGTTTGTCTCACAGATGTCAGAGTGAGTCAGAGAGTGTCACAGTATGTCATACTGTGCTTCAGAGAGTGTCAGATAGAGTCAGACGGTATCACAGTGTGTCAGAGAGAGTCAGAAAGTGTCACAGTGTGTGTCAGAGAGTCAGTGAGTGTAACTGTCTGTCTCAGAGAGTGTCAGAGCGTGTCAGAGAGTGTTACAGTCTGGCAGAGTCTCTCAGAGAGTGTTTCAGTGTGTCACAGTCTGTCAGAGAGTGTCACAGTGTGCCTCAGAGAGAGTCACAGTGTGCTTCAGTCTATCACATTCGGTCAGAGAGTGTCACAGTGTGTCTAAGAGAGTTTCAGAGATTATCACAGTGTGACATAATGAGTATCACAGTGTGTCTCCGAGCGTCAGGTAGAGTCAGAAAGTGTCACAGTCGATCTCAGAGAGTGTCACCGTGCGTCACCGTCTGTCAGAGAGTGTTACAGAGTGTTTCAGATGTGCTAGGAAGTGTCACAGTAGTCACAGTGTGTCTCAGAGAGTGTCACAGTGTGTCTCAAAGAGTGTCACAGTGTGTTGGAGAGTGTCAGAGAGAGTCACAGTCTGTTACAGAGAGTGTCAGAGAGTGTCACAATGTGTCTCAGAGAGTGTCACAGTCTGTCAGAGTCTCTCAGACATTGTTTCAGTGAGTCACGGTCTGTCAGAGAGTGTCACAGTGTGCCTCAGAGAAAGTCAGAGAGAGTCACAGTGTGTTTCAGTCTATCACAGTCTGTCAGAGAGTGTCACAGTGCGTCTCAGAGAGTGTCACATTGTGACAGTCTGTCAGAGAATGTTACATTGTATTTCATAGTGTGTCAGAAAGGGTCAGAAAGTGTCACAGTGTGTCATACTGTGTCTCAGAGAGTGTCAGAGAGTGTCAGAGTGTCAGCATGTGGCTCAGAGAGGGTCACAGTATGTCAGAGTGTCACAGTTTTTCCCAGAGAGTGTCAGTGAGCGTCACAGTGTATCTCAGTGTGTCAGAGAGAGACACATTGTGCCTCAGAGAGAGTCAGAGAGTGACGTCACATTGTGCCTCAGAGAGAGTCGGAGAGTGTGAGAGAGCGTCAAAAAATGATACAGTGTGTCTCAGAGAGTGTCACAGTGACTCATAAAATGTCACCGTCTGTCAGAGAGTGTCACAGTGTCTCAGAGAGTGTCTCAGTGTGTCCCAGAGAGTGTCGCAGTCTGCCGGAGTGTGTCACAGTGCGTCTCAGAGAGGGGCAGAGAGTGGCACAGTGTGTTCCAGTGTGGCAGATAGAGTCACAGAGTGTCACAGAGTGTCTCAGTGAGTGTCACAGTGTATCTCAGACAGTGTCAGAGAGTGCCACAGAGAGTTTCAGAGAGTCAGAGAGTGTCACAGTGTGTCTCAGTGAATGTCACAGTGTGTCTCAGAGAGTCAGGTAGAGTCAGAAAGCGTCACAGTCGGTGTCAGAGAGTGTCACAGTGTGTCACCGTCTGTCAGAGAGTGTCACAGAGTGCTAGAAATTGTCAGAGTATGTCACAGAGAGTGTCACAGTGAGTCTCAGAGAGTGTCACAGTGTGTTGGAGAGTGTCAGAGAGTGTTACAGTGTGTCTCTGCCTGTGTCTGAGAGTGTCACAATGTGTCACAGTCTGTCAGAGAGTGTCACAGTGTGTCTCAGAGAGTGTCACAAACTGTCACAGTCTCTCAGAGAGTGTTTCAGTGTGTCACAGTCTGTCAGAGAGTGTCAAAGTGTGTCTCAGAGAGTGTCACAGTGTGTCACAGTCTCTCAGAGAGTGTAACAGTGTGTTTCAGAGAGAGTGAGAGAGAATGTCACAGTGTGTCTCAGAGAGTCAGAGAGAGTCGGAAAGAGTCACAGTTTGTCTCAGAGAGTGTCACAATGTCACAGTCTGTCAGAGAATGTTACATTGCATTTCAGAGTGTGTCAGAGAGAGTCAGAAAGTGTCACAGTGTGTCATACTTTGTCTCAGAGAGTGTCAGAGAGTGTCAGCATTTGGCTCAGAGAGGGTCACAGTCTGTGAGAGAGTGTCACAGTGTTTCTCAGAGAGTGTCAGAGAGCGTCACAGTGTGTCGCAGTCTGTCAGAGAATGCCACAATGTGTCATAGTCTGTCAGAAAGTGTCACAGTGTGTTGGAGAGTGTCACAGTGTGTCTCAGAGATTGTCGCAGTGTGTTGGAGAGTGTCAGAGAGTGTTACAGTGTGTCTTTGCCTGTGTCAGAGAGTATCACAGTCTGTTTCAGAGAGTGTCAGAGAGTGTCACAATGTGTCACAGTCTGTCAGAGAGTGTTTCAGTGTGTCACAGTCTGTCAGAGAGTGTAACAGAGTATTTCAGAGACAGTCAGAGAGTGTCACAGTGTGTCACTGAGAGTCAGAGAGAGTCAGAAAGAGTCACAGTTTGTCTCAGAGAGCGTCACAATGTGACAGTCTGTCAGAGAATGTTACATTGTATTTCAGAGTGTGTCAGAGAGAGTCAGAAAGTGTCACAGTGTGTCATACTGTGTCTCAGAGAGTGTTAGAGAGTGTCAGCATTTGGCTCAGAGAGGGTCACAGTCTGTGAGAGAGTGTCACAGTGTTTCTCAGAGAGTGTCAGAGAGCGTCACAGTGTGTCACAATCTGTCAGAGAATGTCACAATGTGTCATAGTCTGTCAGAAAGTGTCACAGTGTGTTGGAGAGTGTCACAGTGTGTCTCCGAGAGTGTCACCGTGTGTCACAGTCTCTCAGAGAGTGTGTCAGTGTGTCACAGTCTGTCAGAGAGTGTAACAGTGTATTTCAGAGAGAGTCACAGAGTGTCACAGTGTGTCGCAGAGAGCGTCACAATGAGACAGTCTGTCAGAGAATGTTACATTGTATTTCAGAGTGTGTCAGAGAGAGTCAGAAAGTGTCACAGCGTGTCTTACTGTGTCTCAGAGGATGTCAGAGAGTGTCAGCATTTGGCTCAGAGAGGTTCACAGTCTGTGAGAGAGTGTCACAGTGTGTCTCAGAGAGTTGTCTGAGTGAGTCAGGGAGTGTTACAGGATGTCATACTGTGCCTCAGAGTGTCAAAGAGAGTCAGACTGTATCACAAAGTGTCTCAGAGAGAGTCAGAGAGTGTCACAGTGTGTCTCAGAGACTGTCAGTGTAAGCCAGAGAGTGTCACAGTACGTCATACTGTGCCTCAGAGAGAGTCAGTGAGTGTCACAGTGTGCTTCAGTGTATCACAGTCTGTCAGAGAGTGTCACAGTGCGCCTCAGTGAGAGTCAGAAAGTGTCACAGTGTGTCTCAGTGAGTGTCACAGTGCGTCTCAGAGAGTCAGAGAGTGTCAGAAAATGTAAGATTGTGTCTCAGTGAGTGTCACAGTGTGTCTCATAGAGTCAGAGAGAGAGAGATAGAGTCAGAAAGTGTCACAACCTGTGTTTGAGAGTGTCTCAGTGTGACACAGTCTGTCAGAGAGTGTCACAGTGTGCCTCAGAGATTGTCAGAGAGTGTCACAGTGTATCTATGAGAGGATGACAGTGTGTCTCAGAGAGTCAGAAAGAGTCAGAAAGAGTCACAGTTTATCTGAGAGAGTGTCACATTGTGACACAATCTGTCAGAGACTGTTACATTGTATTTCAGAGTGTGTCAGAGAGTCATAAAGTGTCACAGTGTGTCATACCGTGTCTCAGAGAGTGTCAGAGAATGTCAGCATTTACTCAGAGAGGGTGACAGTCTGTCAGAGAGTGTCACTGTGTTTCTTAGAGTGTCAGAGAGCGTCACAGTGTATCTCAGTGTGTCAGAGAGAGTCAGAGAGTGGCATAGGGTGTCTCAGAGAGTGTGAGAGAGTGTCGAAAAAAGTCACAGTGTGTCTCAGAGAGTGACCGAGTGTCTCAGAGAGTCAGAGAGAGTAACAGCAAGTGTCACAGTGTGTCTCAGAGAGTGTCACAAAGTCTCAGAAAATGTCACCGTCTGTCAGAGAGTGCCACAGTGTGTCAGAGAATGTCTCAGTGTGTCCCAGAGAGTGTCGCAGTCTGTCAGAGAGTGTCACAGTGTGTCTCAGAGAGTGACAGAGAGTGACATAGAGTGTTCCAGTGTGGCAGATAGAGTCACAGAGTGTCACAGTGTGTCTCAGCGAGTGTCACAGTGTGTCTCAGACAGAGTCAGAGAGTGCCACAGAGAGTTTTACAGAGAGTCAGAGTGTCACCATGTGTATCAAAGATTCAGGGAGAGATATAAAGTGTCGCAACCTGTCAGCGAGTGCCACAGTGTGTTTCAGACAGAGTCAGAGAGTGTCACAGTGTGTTTCAGAGATTGTCAGATAGGATAAGAGAGTGTCACAGTGCATCTCAAAGTGTCAGAGAGAGTCAGAGAGTGTTATAGTGTGTCTGAGAGATTGTCAAAGAGTGTCACAGTGTGTGTCTAAGAGATTTTCATAGAGAGTCAGAGCGTGTCACAGTGTGTCTCGGTGAGTGTCACGGTGTGTCTCAGAGAGTCAGGTAAAGTCAGAAAGGGTCACTGTCGGTGTCAAAGAGTGTCACAGTGTGTCACCGTCTGTCAGAGAGTGTCACAGTTTGCCTCAGAGAGTGTCACATTGTGACAGTCTGTCAGAGAATGCTACATTGTATTTCAGAGTGTGTCAGAGAGAGTCAGAAAGTGTCACAGTGTGTCATACTGTGTCTCAGAGAGTGTCAGAGAGTGACAGCATTTGGCTCAGAGAGGGTCACAGTCTGTGAGAGAGTGTCACATTGTTTCTCAGAGAGTGTCAGAGAGCGTCACAGTGTGTCACAGTCTGTCAGAGAATGTCACAATGTGTCATAGTCTCTCAGAAAGTGTCACAGTGTGTTGGAGAGTGTCACAGTGTGTCTCAGAGAGTGTCACAGTGTGTCTCAAAGAGTGTCACAGTGTGTTGGAGAGTGTCAGAGAGAGTCACAGTCTGTTACAGAGAGTGTCAGAGAGTGTCACAATGTGTCTCAGAGAGTGTCACAGTCTGTCAGAGTCTCTCAGACATTGTTTCAGTGTGTCACAGTCTGTCAGAGAGTGTCACAGTGTGCCTCAGTGAAAGTCAGAGAGAGTCACAGTGTGTTTCAGTCTATCACAGTCTGTCAGAGAGTGTCACAGTGCGTCTCAGAGAGTGTCACATTGTGACAGTCTGTCAGAGAATGTTACATTGTATTTCAGAGTGTGTCAGAAAGGGTCACAGTGTGTCATACTGTGTCTCAGAGAGTGTCAGAGAGTGTCAGAGTGTCAGCATGTGGCTCAGAGGGGGTCACAGTATGTCAGAGAGTGTCACAGTGTTTCCCAGAGAGTGTCAGTGAGCGTCACAGTGTATCTCAGTGTGTCAGAGAGAGACACATTGTGCCTCAGAGAGAGTCAGAGAGTGACGTCACATTGTGCCTCAGAGAGAGTCAGAGAGTGTGAGAGAGCGTCAAAAAATGATACAGTGTGTCTCAGAGAGTGTCACAGTGTCTCATAAAATGTCACCGTCTGTCAGAGAGTGTCACAGTGTCTCAGAGAGTGTCTCAGTGTGTCCCAGAGAGTGTCGCAGTCTGTCAGAGTGTGTCACAGTGCGTTTCAGAGAGGGGCAGAGAGTGGCACAGTGTGTTCCAGTGTGGCAGATAGAGTCACAGAGTGTCACAGAGTGTTACAGTGCGTCTCAGTGAGTGTCACAGTGTGTCTCAGACAGTGTCAGAGAGTGCCACAGAGAGTTTCAGAGAGAGTCAGAGAGTGTCACCGTGTGTCTCAGAGATTCAGGGAGAGTCATAAAGTGTCACAATCTGTCAGCGAGTGCCACAGTGTGTTTCAGAGAGAGTCAGAGAGTGTCACAGTGTGTCTCAGAGATTTTCATAGAGAGTCAGAGAGTATCACAGTGTGTCGCAGTGACTGTCACAGTGTGTCTCAGAGAGTCAAGTAGAATCAGAAAGGGTCACAGTCGGTGTCAGAGAGAGTCACGGTGTGTCACCGTCTGTCAGAGAGTGTCACGGAGTGGTAGAATGTGTCAGAGTATGTCACAGAGAGTGTCACAGTGTGTTGGAGAGTGTCAGAGAGTGTCACCGTGTGCCTCAGAGAGAGTCAGAGAGTGTCACAGTGTGTTTCAGTTAGTCACAGTCTGTCAGAGAGTGTCACAGTACGCCTCAGAGAGAGTCAGAGAATATCACAGTGTGCCTCAGAGAGAGTCAGAGAGTTTCACAGTGTGTCTCAGAAAGTGTCTCAGTCTGTCTCAGAGAGTGTGAGATAGGATCGGAGAGTGTTGCAGTGAGTAGGAGAAAGTGCCAGAGAGTGTCACAGTGTGTCTCAGCGTGTGTCAGAGAGTGTCACAGAGAGTTTCAGAGAGAGTCAGCGAGTGTCACAGTGTGTTTCAGAGAGAGTCAGAGAGTGTCACAGTGTGTCTCAGAGATTTTCAAAGAGAGTCAGAGAGTGTCACAGTGTGTCTCAGTGACTGTCACAGTGTGTCTCAGAGAGTCAGGTAGAGTCAGAAAGGGTCACAGTCGGTGTCAGAGAGTGTCACAGTGTGTCACCGTTTGCCAGAGAGTGTCTCAGAGTGTTTCAGATGTGCTAGAAAGTGTCACAGTATGTCACAGAGAGTGTCAGAGAGTGTCACTGTTTGTCTCAGAGAGTTTCACTGTGTGTTGGAGAGTGTCAGAGAGTGTCACAGTGTGTCTCAGATAGTGTCACAGTGTGTTGGAGAGTGTCAGAGAGTGTCTGTGTGTCTCAGCCTGTGGCTGAGAGTCTCACAGTCTGTGTCAGAGAGTGTCAGAGAGTGTCACAATGTGTCACAATCTGTCAGTGAGTGTCACAGTGTGTTTCAGAGAATGTCAGAGAGTGCCACAGTGTGTCTCAGAGAGAGTCACAGTCTGTCACAGTCTCACAGAGAGTATTTCAGTGTGTCACAGTCTGTCAGAGAGTGTCACAGTGCGTCTCAGAGAGAGTTAGAGTGTGTCACTGTTTGTTTCAAAGAGTGTCACAGTGTGTCTCAGAGAGTGTCACAGTGTGTTGGAGAGTATCAGAGAGTGTCACATTGTGTCTCGGAGAGTGTCACAGTGTGTTGGAGAGTGTCAGAGAGTGTCACAGGGTGTCTCAGAGAGTGTTTCAGTGTATCACAGTCTGTCAGAGTGTCACAGTGTGCCTCAGAGAGAGTCAGAGAGAGTCACAGTGTGTTTCAGCCTATCACAGTCTGTCAGAAATGTCACAGTGTGTCTCAGAGAGAGTCAGAGAGTGTCACAGTTTGTCTCAGAGAGTGTCACGTTGTGACAGTCTGTCAGAGAATGTTACATTGTATTTCAGAGTGTGTCAGAGAGCATCAGAAAGTGTCACAGTGTGTCATACTGTGTCTCAGAGAGTGTCAGAGAGTGTCGGATTGTCAGCATGTGGCTCAGAGAGGGTCACAGTTTGTTAAAGAGTGTCAAAGTGTTTCCCAGAGAGTGTCAGAGAGCGTCACAGTGTATCTCAGTGTGTCAGAGAGAGTCACATTGTGTCACAGAGAGAGTCAGAGAGTGATACAGTGTGTCTCAGCGAGTGTGAGAGAGCGTCAAAAAATGTCACAGTGTGTCTCAGAGTGTCACAGTGTCTCAGAAAATGTCACCGTCTGTCAGAGAGTGTCACATTGTGTCAGAGAGTGTCTCAGTGTGTCCCAGAGAGTGTCGCAGTCTGTCAGAGAGTGTCACAGTGCGTCTCAGAGAGGGGCACAGAGTGACATAGTGTGTTCCAGTGTGGCAGATAGAGTCACAGAGTGTCACGGAGTGTCACAGTGTGTCTCAGACAGTGTCAGAGAGTGCCACAGTGTGTTTCAGAGAGAGTCAGAGAGTATCACAGTATGTCTCAGAGTTCCAGAGAGAGTCAGATAGTGCTTCAGTGTGTCACAGTCTGTCAGACAGTGTCACAGTCTGTCTCAGAGAGAGTCTGAGAGTGTCACAGTGTGTCTCAGAAAGTGTCACAGTGTGTCTCAGAGAGTCAGGGAGAGTCAGCAAGTGTCGCAGTCTGTCTCAGAGAGTGTCACAGTGTGTCTCTGTCTGTCAGAGAGTGTCACAGAGTGTTTCAGATGTGCTAGAAAGTGTCACAGTATGTCACAGAGAGTGTCAGAGAGTGTCACAGTGTGTCTTAAAGAGCATCTCAGTGTGTTGGAGTGTGTCAGAGAGTGTCCTAGTGTGTTTCAGAGAGTCTCAGAGAGTGTCACATTGTTTACAGTCTGTGAGAGAGTGTCACAGTGTGTCTCTACCTGTGTCAGAGAGTGTCACAGTGTGTTTCAGAGAGTGTCACATTGTTTCACAGTCTGTCAAAGAGTGTCACAGTGTGTCTCTGCCTGTGTCAGAGAGTGTCATAGTGTGTTTCTGAGAGTGGCAGAGAGTGTCACATTGTGTCTCAGAGAGTGTCACAATCTCTCACAGTCTCTCAGAGAGTGTTTTAGTGTGTCACAGTCCGACAGAGTGTCACAGTGTGTCTCTGACTGTGTCAGAGATTGTCACAGTCAGTTTCTGCCTGTGTCAGAGAATGTCACAGTGTGTTTCAGAGAGTGTCAGAGAGTGTCTCATTGTGTCACACTCTGTCAAAGAGTGTCACAGTGTGTTTCAGAGAGTGTCAGAGAGTGTCACAATGTGTCACAGTCTGTCAGAGAGTGTCACAGTGTGTTTCAGAGAATGTCAGAGAGTGTCAAAGTGTGTCTCAGAGAGTGTCTCAGTCTGTCACAGTCTCTCAGAGAGTGTTTCAGTGTATCGCAGACTGTCAGAGAGTGTCACAGTGTGCCTCAGAGAGAAGAGGAGAGTGTCACAGTGTGTTTCAGTGTATCACAGTCTTTCAGAGAGTGTCACAGTGCGCCTCAGAGAGAGTCAAAAGCGTGTCACAGTGTCTCTCGGTGAGTGTCACAGTGTGCCTCAGAGAGTCAGACAGAGTCACAGTGTGTTGGAGAGTGTCAGAGTGTCACAGTGTGTCTCAGCGTGTTAGAGAGTGCCATAGATAGTTTCAGAGAGTGTCAGAGAGTGTCACAGAGAGTTTTAGAGAGAGTCAGAGAGTGTCACAGTGTATCTCAGCATGTTAGACAGTGCCATAGACAGTTTCAGAGAGTGTCAGAGAGTGTCACAGTGTGTCTCGGAGGGAGTCAGAAAGTGTCACGGTCTGTCTCAGAGAGTGTCAGATAGGATCAGAGAGAGTCGCAGTGTGTTTGAGAAAGTGCCAGAGAGTGTCACAGTGTATCTTAGCGTGTGTCAGAGAGTGCCACAGAGAGTTTCAGAGAGAGTCAGAGTGTCACAGTGTGTCTCAGAGATTCAGGGAGAGTCAGAAAGTGTGACAATCTGTCAGCGAGTGTCACAGTGTGTTTCAGAGAGAGTCAGACAGTGTCACCTTGTGTCTCAGTGAGTGTCGGAGTGCATCACACTCGGTCAGTGAGTGTTACAGTGTGTCAGGGAGTGTCACAGTCTGTCAGAGAGTGTCACATTGTGTTTCGTAGAGTGTCAGAGAGAGAGTCAGAGAGAGTCACAGTATGTCACAGTGTGTCTCAGGGTCTCAGTGAGAGACAGAGAGTGTCACAGTGTGTCACAGTCTGTTAGAGAGTGTTACAGTGCGTCTTAGAGTGACACAGTGTGTCCCAGAGAGTCAGAGAGAGTCAGCAAGTGTCGCAGTGTGTCTCAGCGAGTGTCACAATGTCTCAGAGAATGTCAACTTGTGTCAGGGAGTGTCACAGTCAGTCAGTGTCACAGTGTGTCAGAGAGTGTCGAAGTATGTCTCAGGGAATCAGAGAGAGACGGAACGTGTCACAGTGTCACAGAGAGCATCACAGTATCTAAGAATATGTCACGGTGTGTCAGCGATTGTCACAGTCTGTCAGAGAGTGTCACAATGTGTCTCAGAGTGTCAGAGAGAGTCAGAGAATGTCACCTTGTGCCTAAGAGAGTGTCAGAGAGTGTCACAGTGTATCACAGTCTGTCAGTGAGTGTCACAGTGTGTTTCAGAGAGAGTCAGAGAGTGTCACCGTGTGTCTACGAGAGGGTCAGAGAGCGTCAGAGAGAGTCACAGTCTGTCTCAGAGAGAGTCAGAGTGCGTCACAGTGTGTCACAGTCTGTCAGGGAATGTCACAGTTTGCCTCAGAGGGTGTCAGAGAAAGACAGAGAATGTTAGAGAGGATCATAGTGTGACTCAGAGATAGTCAGAGAGAGTCAGAGAGTGTCACAGTGTGTCTCAGAGTGTCAGAGAGAATCACATAGTCTCACAGTGTGTCTCAAAGTGTCAGAGATAATCAGAGAGCGTCACAGTGTGTCTAAGAGAGTGTCATAGTGTGTCACAGTCTGTCAGAGAGGGTCACAATGTGTCATAGAGAGTGTCTGAGAGGGTCAGAGAGTGCCACTGTGTGTCACAGAGAGTCTCACACTGTGTATCAGCGAGTGTAACAGTGTGTCACAGTCTGTAAGAGAAGGTTACAGTGTATTTCAGAGTGTGTCAGAGAGTCACAGTGAATCATACTGTGTCTCAGAGAGGGTCAGTGTTTGTTTCAGAGAGGGTCACAGTCTGTCAGAGAGTGTTACAGTGTTTCTCCGAGAGTGACAGAAAGAGTCAGAAAGTGTCACAATCTTTCTCAGAGACTGTCAGAGAGTGTCACATTGTGTCACAGTGTGTCTCATAGAGTCAGTGAGTGTCACTGTGTGTCTAAGAGAGTGTCAGAGAGCGTCAGAGTGTCACAATATGCCTCAGAGATTGTCAGAGAAAGTCAGAGAATGTCATTGTGTGTCATCGTCTTAGAGAGAATCATAGTGGGACTCAGAGATAGTCAGAAAGTGTCACAGTGTGTCTTAAAGAGTGTTACAGTGTCACAGAGAATTTCACCATGTGTCAGAGTGTGTCACAGTCGATCAGAGAGTGTTACAGTGTGTCAGGGAGTGCCACAGTCTGTCACAGTCTGTCAGAAAGTGTCACATTGTGTCTCAGAGAGTGTCAGTGAGGGTCTGCGAATGTCACAGCGTGTCTTAAAGTCTCAGAGAGTCACAGAGTGTCACAGTGTGTCTCAGAGTGTCAGAGCGAGACAGAGAGTGTCACAGTGTGTCTAGGAGAGCGTTACAGTGTGTCTGAGAGCGGGTCAGAGTGTGCCACAGTCTGTCAGAGAGTGTCACAGTGTGTCAGCGCCGGCCACACACCGGCGCCTGCCTGACCCTCACTGCCATCCACACACCGCTCCCAGCCTGACCCTCACTGCCATCTGCACACCACTCCCAGCCTGACCCTCACAACCATCCACAAACCGTCCCCAACCTGACCCTCACCGCCGTCCACACACCGCTCCCAGCCTGACCCTCACTGCCATCTGCACACCGCTCCCAGCCTGACCCGCACAACCATCCACTAACCGTCCCCAACCTGACCCTCACTGCCGTCCACACACCGCTCCCAGCCTGACCCTCACAACCATCCACAAACCGTCTCCAACCTGACTCTCACCGCCGTCCCACACCGCCCCAGCCTGACCGTCACTGCCATCCACACACCACCACCAGCCTGTCCCACACCGCCATCCCGCACCGCTCCAGCCTGACCCACACTACCGTCGACCAACACCCCCAGCCTGACTCCACCGCTGTCCACCAACCGCCGCCAGCCTGACCCCCACCGCCGTACAACACTGCCACAGCCTGACCCACACCACCGCCCATACTCCGCTCCTAGCCTGACCCTCACCACCGTCCACACACCGCCACCCACACACCGTCTCCAGCATGACCCTCATTGCCACCCGCACACTGCCCATGGCCTGAAACCCACTGCCGTCCACACACCGCACCCAGTCTCACCCTCACCGCTGTCTACACACCGCCTCCAGCCTAGCATTCTCCACCGTCCACACACCATCCAAAGCCTGACACTCACCACCGTCCACACACAACCACCAGCCTGACCCTCATCACCACCCACACACTGACCCCAGCCGGATGCTCAACATCGCTCACACACCATCCCCAGGCTTACCCATATTGACGCCGAACACACCGCCCCCAGCCTGACCCTCACCACCTCCCACACACTGACCCCAAATTGACCCTCACCGCCATCCAACACCGCCCCCAGCCTGAACCTCACCACCATCCACACACTACCCCCAGCCTGACCACCACTGCCGTCCACTCTCTGCACCAAACCTGATCCCCACCGCTGTCCACTCACTACCCCCAGCCTGACCCTCACCACCATCCACACACCGCCCCTAGCCTAACCCACACCGCCATCAATGCACCACCCCCAGCCTGACCCTCACCACTGTCCACCAACCGCCCCCAGCCTGACCCTCACCACCGTCCACACACTGCCCCCAGCCTGAACTTCACCACCATCCACACACCGCCCGCAACCTGACCCTCACCGCCGTCCACACACCACCCCCAGCCTGACCCTCACTGCTGTCCACACACCGCCCCCAGCCTGACCCTCACCACCATCCACACCGCCCCCAGCCTGAACCTCACCACCGTCCACACGCCGCCCCCAGCCTGAACCTCACCACCATCCACACGCCGCACCCAGCCTGACCTGCACCATCATACACACATCAACCCCAGCCTGACCCTCACTAACATCCACACGCCGCGCCCAGCCTGACCCGCACCATCGTACACACACCTCCCCCAGCCTGACCTGCACCGCCATCCAAACGCCGCCCCAGACTGAACCTCACCACGATCCACACACTACCCCCAGCCTGACGACCACCGCTATCCACTCTCTGCACGAAACCTGATCCCCACTGCTGTCCACACATCACCCCCAGCCTGACCTTAATCACTATCCACACACCGGCCCCAGCCTGAACCTCACCACCATCCACACGCCGCCCCAAGCCTGACCCGCACCATCGTACACACACCGTCCCCAGCCTGACCCTCACTACCATCCACTCACCGCCTGCAGCCTGACCCCCACTGTCATTCACACGCCAACACCAGCCTGATCCTCTCCTCCGAACACACACCAACCCCTGCCTGACACCCACCGTCACACCACACTGCCACCAACCTGACACCCACCACTACCCAACTCCACCTCTAGCCTGAACCTCACGGCCATCCACACACTACCCCCAGCCTGACACTCACCGCAGTCCACACACCGCCCCCAGGATGATCCTCACCAACATCCAGACACCGTTCCCAGCCTGACACTCAATGCCGTTCACACACCGCCCCCAGTCTGACCCTCAACGCCATCTACACACCACCCCCAGCCTGACCTTCACTGCCGTGTATACGCCGACCCCAGTCTGCCCCTCACCACTGTCCACCAACCGCCCCCTGCCTGACACCACCGTTGTCCAACACTGCCACAAGCCTGACCCACACGGCCGCCCACACACTGCCCCTAGCATTATCCTCATGCTGTGGCCCCACACACTACCCACAGCATGATCCTCACTGAGAATACACAACGCCCCGAGCCAGACCTTCACCACCGCCCACACGCCGCCCCCAGCCTGACGCTCACTGCCGTCCAACACTGACCCCAGCCAGACCCTCACCACCGCCCATACGCCGCCCCCAGCCTGTCCCTCACCGCCGCCGAAACACCGCCCCCAGCCTGACCCTCACTGCCGTCCACACGCTGCCCCGAGCCTGTCCCTCACTGCCATCCGCACACCGCCCCCAGCCTGACCCTCACTGCCGTCCACACGCTGCCCCGAGTCTGACCCTCACTGCCCTCCACACACCGCACCCTGCCTGACCCTGACTGCTGTCCACACGCTGCCCCCAGCCTGTCCCTCACAGTCATCTGCATGCTGCCCGAGCCTGCCCCTCACTGCCGTCAACACACGGCCACCAGCCTGACCCTCACTAGCATCCAACACCATCACCATCCTGTCCCTCACCACTGTCCACACACCACCCCCAGCCTGACCCTCAACGCCACCCACACACCGTCACAAGCCTGACCCCCCACCGTCATTCACGCATCGACCACAGCCTGACGGTCCCCTCCAATAACACACCACCACCTGCCTGACATCCAACACTACTCAACATCGCCCCCAGCCTGAAACTCACCGCCGCCCACACACCACCCCCAGCCTGAACCCCACCGCCGTCCACACACCGCACCCAGCCTGATACCCACCGCCACCCAACACCACCCCCAGCCTGACCCTCACCGCAGTCCACACAACAGCCCCAGCGTGAAGCACACCACCGTCCAGACACTGTTCCCAGCCTGACACTCAACGCCGTTTACACACCACCCCCAGCCTGACCTTCACTGCCGTGTACACGGTGACCCCAGCCTGACCTTCACCACTGTCCACCAACCGTCCCCAGCCTGACACCACCACCATCCAACACTGCCACAAGCCTGACCCGCACCAACGCCCACACAACGCCTCTAGCTTTATCCGCACTGCCGTCCAGGCACCACCCACAGCATGACCCTCACCAAGAACACTCAACGCCCCAGGCCAGACACTCATCACCGCTCACACACCGCCCCGAGCCCGATGCTCAATGTCGTCCAACACTGACCGAAGCCTGAAGCTCACCGCTGTCCACACACCGTACCCTGCCTGACCCTTACTGCCATCCACACACTGCACCCAGCCTAACCCTCACTGCCGTCCACACACTGCACCCTGCCTGTCCCTCAATGCCTTCCGCACACCACCCCCAGCCTGACCCTCACCGCTGTCAACACACCGTCCCCAGGCTGAATCTCACAGCCGTCCAGCACCGCCCCAGCCTGACCCTCACTACCGTCAACACACCGCCACCAGCCTGTCCCTCACCGCCGTCCAACACCATCAGCAGCCTCTCCCTCACCACCATCCACACACCGCCCATAGCCTGACCCTCACCGCCACCCACACATCGCCTCCAGCCTGAACCCCCCCCGCCATCCACAAACCGCACCCAGACTGACCCTCACCGCCATCTACACACTGCCCCCAGCCTGACACTCTCCACCGTCCACACACCACCCCAGCCTGACCCTCACCACCACCCATACACCGCCCACAGAATGACCCTCACTACCGTCCACACACCGGCACCAGCCTGACCCTTACTGCCGTCCACACACCACCCCAAAGCTGACCCTCACTACTCCCCACACACCGTCTCCAGCCTGTCCCTCTCCGCCGTCAACCAACCACCCACCGCCTGATCCTCACTGCCGTCCAATAACGCCCCAGCCTGACCCACACTGCCGTCCAATAATGCCCCAGCCTGAACCTCACCACCGTTCAATAATGCCCCCGCCTGAACCTCACCACTGTCCAATAGTGCCCCAGCCTGACCCTCACTGCTGTCCAATAATGCCCCAGCCTGACCCTCACTGCCGCCCAAACACCGGCCCTAGACTTATCCTCACAGCCGTTCACACTCCACCCCCAGCCTGACCCTTACCTCCATCCACACACAGTCCCCAGCCTGTCCCTACTGCCATCGGCATACCACCCCCAGCCTCACCCTCACCACCGTCCAACACCATCCCAAGCCTTTCCCACACGCTGCCCCCAGCCTGACCCTCACTGCCGATCAAAAACCGTTCCCAACCTGACCCACACCACCGTCCACCAAACATCCCCCGCCTGACCCCACCGCTGTCCACCAACCGCCCCCAGTTTGACCCTCACCACCGTCCAACACCGCCACAAGCCTGACCCTCACCGCCGCCCACACACCGCCCCTAGTCTTATCCTCACTGCTGTCCACACACAAAGCCCCGAGCCTGACCCTCACCACCGCCCATACACCGCCCCCAGCTTGACCCTCACCGCCACCCACACACCATCTCCAACCTGACCCTCACTGCCGTCCAACAATGACCATTCCTGACCCTCACCACCAGCCACACACTCCCCAGCCTGACCCTCATCGAGGTCGAACACACCCTCCCAAGCCTGTCCCTCACAGTCGGCCACATGCTGCCCTCAGCCTGACCCTCACTACCGTCCACAAACCGTTCCCAACCTGAACCTCACCGCCGTCCCTGACCGCCCCAGCCTGACACTCACCGCTGTCCACACACCGCCACCATCCTGACCCTCACTGCCGTCCACACACCGCACCCAGCCTGCCACTCACCGCCGTCCACACGCCGCCACCAGCCTGTCCCTCACTGCCATCCACAAACCGTCCCCAACCTGATTCTCACCGCCGTCCCACACTGCCCCAGCCTTACCCTCACCGCCGTCCAACAACCGCCCCCAGCCTGACCCTCACCGCTATCAAACAACCGCCCCCGGCCTGACCCCCACCGCTGTCCAACACTGCCACAAGCCTGACCCTCACTGCTGTCCAATACTGCTCTAGCCTGACGCTCACTGCCGCCCACACACCGAACCTAGCCTTATCCTCACAGACGTTCACACACCATCCTGACCCTCAAAGCCGTCCACACACTGTCCACAGCCTGACTCTCACCGCCAGCCAGCTACGCCCCAGCCTGACGCTCACCGCCGTGCACACTCCGCCACCAACCTGACCATCACCACTGATCAACACTGTCCTGAGTCTGACCCTCACCGCCGTCCACACACCGCCCCCAGCCTGACCCTCACCGCCATCCACACACCAACCCCAGCCTGACCCTCACTGCCATCTACACACCGCCCCCAGCCTGACCCTCACCACCATCCACCAACCACCCCAAGCCTGACCCCACCGCTGTCCGCCAACTGCTCCAGCCTGACCCCCACCGCCGTCCAACGCTGCCACAAGCCTGATCCTCACGGCCGCCCACACATCGCCCCTAGCCTTATCCTCACTGCCGTCTACACACCGCCCCCAGACTAACCCTCATTGCCATCCACACACCGCCACCAGCCTATCCCTCACTGCCGTCCAACTCCGTCACCAGCCTGTCCCTCACCGCCGTCCACACAATACCCCCAGCCTGACCCTCACTGTCATTCACACAACGACCTCAGCCTGACCGTCCTCTCTGAACAAACACCACGCCCTGCCTGACACCCAACAGTAAGCGAGATATGCGGCTGTCCGGCCCCATCTCCGGCACTTTTATTTTCCCTGCCCAGGAACAAAGACACGGAGGAGTCTGTCCAAAACTTTTTCATTCAACTTTGCAAAGTCGGGTGCAGTTTCCCGTAGGTACACACACATGCATAATAATCTCCACACATTATATACACGTATATGTGGGCTGGGTCTCCTACTGCTGTCTTGACCAATGAGTGCTAGGGTTCCCCATTGTTTTCCTTATTTGGGTTCTGGTGCCTGCGATTATTTTGTTACTCACTTGGCCAATCAGTGTTCGAGCTCCCCGTTCTTTCCTTATATGGATGATGTTGTACAACTGTGGTTAAGGGCGGTCTCTCAGCTATCGAGGAAAGCTGTTACAATTGTTTCATTCATAAAAACATGGGGGAGGTCCGGCAACAGTTTCGAGTGTCTGCTTGTGTTTACTATAAGGTAGAAAAGACTAAAATGCAGCTAACCGTTTAAAAATTACACTACCCCCTACAAATCCCCCGTGTCTTTTCTTATGGCCTGTAATTTTTAAACCGTAAGTTTCTTCTCCAGGGCGTTTAATAACTCCCGACCTTGTTCATCAAACTGCCCGTCTCTAATACTACCCCCGCCCAAGAGGGATTCACGTTGTTCCATCTCGCGATTCATTCGTTTAACCTTCCCATAGGGAAGATCCCTCTTAGTAAGGGCGGTTTCGATCAGTCGTTGAGTTAATCCCCGGACGCAGGGAATAACACAACACCCAATGGCAGTGAGTACCCCTGCCACCACTATACATGAGACAAGAAAGGGAACGACCACCCCCGTCCATTTACCGAACCATGCTTCCAACCAGTCCGTGAGGCCAGAGTCGATGCCCGAGTTTTCGGCCAGTTCGTCCGCCAATGTGGTGAGTCAATCCAGGGCGCGGGTGATGGACCCATCAGGGGCTGTGTTGTTGCGGATGAAAGTGCAGCACTGAGTGCCTATCATGACACAAACACCCCCCTTCTCTGCCAACATCATGTCTAAGGCCAACCTATTTTCCCACGCCATCCTACTAGTGGCGTCCAGTTGTTCTGCTATTCCTTTCACTGCATCCCGGGTATAATTAATGAACCTCTGCTGATTGTAGTAAATATAATTAATCCAATCCACGTTCTTATTGATGGTCACCCACCAGAACAGTGACGACTCAAAACCCGCCGCTATCTGGTTCCTAGCCTTGTATTCATCAGGAACACCCCTGGGGACCCCTATGGCATCTAAATATATGTTATCATCGAAAGAGGTCTCCAAAGCTCTCTCAGTTCTTCCACTGGAACGGGGTTGCTCTTGTTTTTCGAATGCCAGGGTGAATGGGATGGCCAATTGAACGATTGCACAAGTGCCCGTCCATTTTCGGGGCAAAGTCGGTCGCAGAACCCTCCCACCACAGTACCACAAGAGGTCTGCCCTAGGCACTTGAATGTGGGAGTAATTCCCGCCCCCGGTAGTTTCATTGACCAGCCGAATTGATCCGCTGCACTTGTCAAATGTCCCCACATCGTTGTCCCACTGTAGTCCCGTCCGAGAGACGCAGGCTTGGTGCGTACCCGTTACCCCTGAGAATGATGGCGGGCGGGGCGCCCCCTCAGACCTGACGGGCGGAAACTTCAAACTCAAGGGTCGACAAGTGGAGTCGTTCCAGGCCTCTCGGTCCTGGTACAGCCTTATCAGGCAGTCCAAGGCTCGTGGGTGTTTCTCCCATCCCAGCGGGAATGGGACCACCTGAGGGTTAGGGCGGGCACTCGTGCATGCGTAGCAATCACTCTTTTTCATGCTTCTCACAGTATATTTGACCCATTCCATCCAGGCATTCGCCTCCCCGTATCCCGTTTCTATTTCAAAGGTCTTTTCCAAATCCGTCACCTCAATTATTCTAATCTTTTCCTGCTCATCGGTGGCGGATGAGCCCCCAGACTCAGCTTCAATGATCGTGATATACGTGCAGCACAGCTGCAACCCCTCCTGTCCTGCCTGGCCCCCAACCCTAATACCCAGTATTGTTCCATTAAGGCTCGCTCCGTTGTTTCCCAAGTTCTTTATGGTCAGATAGAGCGGATTGCACTGATTCTGCCCACAATCCCGTCCAGGGGTGATGGGATCACGGACAACTGACACCATAGCCTGGACCCCGGGGCTGGAGGCCTATGTATGCCTTCCCTACCATGCAATTGTAATACTAACGTCTGACCCTGGAATCCCCTTTCTCTCTCTAGGTTCCGTTTAGTTTGATTCAGTTCACTTTTAGTCCTGCAGGGCACCAACCCACATAGGTCTAAGCTAAATGTCTGTGTTGGCTTGTTGGCAAGCACGGAGATGGAGAACCACTGACGGTCCTCTACTTGTTTTATCCGGAGGCCAAATTGGGTAACACGCACACTATGACCCAGCCCAAGGATAATGGCATAGCAAGTTAACAATACGATTGACTGCATTTTGTCGCGACACCTGTAGCCAGAGGGCACAGTTCCTTTAGACTCGCCAAAGTCCGATTAGTTTGTTCTCAGGGTCTCTGTTCCTTAGATGCCTTTGTCAGAGAGGTCCGTTCGTCCTCCGTCGGTTGTGGCACTGGTCCCTTGACTCGAGTGTAATGTGTCCAGCCCTTTTCGGCTGTACGGACAGCCGTTTCGGTCGTCAAAAGTACCAGGAAGGGACCGTCCCAACTTGGTTCGAGGGTACGTTGCTTCCAGCTTTTAATCAGGACCCACTGACCCGGCTTGACGGTGTGCACCGCAAACTCGAGGGGCGGCGTCTGTGCCAAACGTCCCTGTTGGCGTAAACGAGATAGAGCAGACCCCAGAGCCACCACATATTTTTGCACAAACATATCCCGAGACTCGAATACAGGGGGTTCCCCCTTCGGCCCATGGAACGGGAGGTCAAACAGCATTTCGAAAGGGGAGACGCCCAAATCCCGCCTTGGCTGGGTGCGAATTTGCAATAGGGCAAGGGGTAGGCATTTGGTCCAAGGCAGGCCGATTTCACTAGTGAGTTTGGTTAGCTGCTTTTTGATGGTCTGGTTCATTCTTTCGATCTTGCCCGAGGAGGGGGGATGCCAGGGGGTGTGCAAATCCCAGTTAATCCCCATTGCTTGCACTACATTCTGGAGGACGGTCGAGGTGAAGTGGCTCCCCTGGTCAGAGTCAATAGCGCGGCATAGCCCAAATCGTGGGATGATTTGTTCGAGTATAATTTTGCTAACCTGAGTTGCCGTTGCCGTGGCAGTGGGGAAAGCTTCCACCCATCCTGTCAGGTGATCTACTATTACTAATAGATACTTCAGGCGACCTATGGGGGGGGAGCTCAGTGTAATCTACCTGGACATACTCAAACGGCCTATAGGCCGGACTCCTACCCCCTTGTCTTGCATGCTGCTGCAGCCCCCTTTTGTTAATCTTTCGACATGTTATGCAATCTCCTGTGACCTGCTTGGCTACCGTGTACAGACCAGGGTGGGCATATCGGCGCAGGAAGGCATCACACAGTGCCTGGGCGCCCCAGTGACCCCCTTGGTGTAGACGGGCAATAATGTCCCGCGTCAACGGTCGATTTAGTAGCTGGCGGCCATCGGGTAAGGTCCACTTCCCTTCCCTATCCTTTCTACCCCCCAGAGACGCAAGAAGAGTTTCTTCTTTGTCAGTAAACGTGGGGACTTCGGTAATTTCGGATATCTGGGGAATCCTTACCAGGCAGTTTATTACTTCCTTCCCCATCCCGGCCAATTTTGCTTGTTCATCTGCCAATTGATTCCCCAGGGTCTCTATTTTATCGTCTTTCTGGTGCCCTTTCACATGTACTACAGCAATCTCTTGTGGCAGCAACAAATCCTCCAAGATCATGGCTACTAGTTCCTCGTGGACTAACTCCTTTCCTCTACTATTTATCATTCCCCTTTCCGTCCAGATCTTCCCAAAGGTGTGTTCTACCCCAAAGGCATACTTAGAGTCAGTGTAGATTGTCCCGGCTATTCCTTTTAAATTCCTCAGAGCCCGGTTCAAGGCGTACAATTCGCACGTTTGTGCGGACCAGGCATTCGGTAGCCGTCCACTTTCCACTAATTCCCAACCAGTCTCACTAATGACTGCATAACCGTTGTGTCTGTTCCCATCTATCACTCGAGAGGACCCGTCAATGTACCACCGCCTTCCTGCATGTAAGGGGGTGTCCCTCAGATCTTCCCTCACTTTACTCTGGTACTCTATTATGTCTGAACAGCAGTGTTCCAGTTCCTCCTCCCCTTCCCCTTTCCAAAGGAAGTCCGCCGGGTTCTGGCAGCCCCCGACTTCTATTCGGAGGTCTTCTCGGTCTAACAATATGGCTTCATATTTCAGAATTCTCGAGTCAGTCAGCCACCTCCCGGCCTTCTGATTCAGGATGGCTCTAACCTGGTGGGGAGTAGTGACTGTCAAGGGGGCCCCGAAAGTCAACTTCCTGCTTTCCTCTACCAGCTTTGCCGTGGCTGCCACCGCTTGGACACACTCCGGCCACCCTCGGGAGACTGGATCCAGAATTTTTGACAGGAAAGCCACGGGCTTCCTTTCTCCCCCCCAATCCTGGGTCAATACTCCAAGAGCGGTTCCCTTTCTGGAGTTCACAAAGAGACGAAATGTCTTACTAAAATCTGGCAAGCTTAAAACAGGTGCGGTCATCAATTTTTCTTTTAGAATTCCAATTAACATTTTCTCCTCCTCCTCCCATTTTATTCTATTGGGTGCCTCCTCAATGAGTTTTAGGTACAAGTCTTTAGTAAGGGGGGCATAGTCATCTATCCATAACCGACAATAGCCTAAGAGTCCCAAGAACTTCCGCAACTCCCTCTTGGTTGTTGGGAGGCCTAGTTCGATTATTGCCCGCACTCTTTCTGGACTTATTCGTTTCTGTCCCTGGTTTATCAAGTGTCCCAGGTACTTAACCTCTTTCTCGACATATTGGAGCTTCTTCTGACTCACTCTTAACCCCTTCTCAGCTAGGTAATTTAACAGGGCATTAGTCCCAAGTAGGACATCCTCCTCCGTGGGCCCGGATAAAAGGAGATCGTCCACGTATTGTATAAGCTTAAGGGCCGGGGACAAGGTTAGTCCCTCCAATAATTGTTCCAGAATCTGCCCGAACAGAGTCGGGGACTCAGTGAATCCTTGGGGGAGCACGGTCCACCTGTACTGCTGTTTTCTACCAGTATCAGGATCCTCCCATTCAAAAGCAAAAAGATCCCTACTGTCCTTGTCCAGGGGACACGCCCAGAAGGCATGCTTTAAGTCTATAACACTAAACCAGCCGTGGTCCGGGGGTATTCGCCCCAGAATAGTGTATGGGTTCGGTACCACAGGGTGCCGTACTTGGACAATTTTATTTACTTCCCTTAGGTCTTGGACCATTCGGTAGCTCCCGTCCGACTTCCGGACCGGCAGGATGGGGGAATTGTATCGTGACATACAGAGCTCTACCAATCCATCTTTTATTAGGTCTTCCATAACTGTCTTCAGGCCCTGCCTCCCTTCCCAAGAGATGGGGTATTGGCGCACTCTGACGTCGGGGCTCTGGGGCTTTAATTTTACCTCCACCGGATGTCGAATTGCGAGTCCCCCCCGGTTCCCTTTGGCGACCCAAACCCTAGGGTCTATCTCTGTCAATCGGGACTCACTAAGGTATGACATGGTAACGGCTAATTCATCCTCTTCTCCCACTTCTGTTCGTAATCCGAAACGGACTATCAAATCCCGTCCCAACAACCCATAGGGAAGATGGGGGAGGTGAAGGAGTTCCACCTGGAGCTCCTCTTCCTCCAGCCGCAAGGGTTGTGGTTCGAATATTTTCGCACTAAAAACCCCACCCTTAACTCCTGAAATGTTTAATGTTTTAGCTTGGAAGCCAATCCCCCTAGGATGGAGGGGAATTGAGAACCTGCCGGCGCCTGTGTCAACTAAGAAGGTAACATCTTGTCCAAATGGGCCCACCTGTAAATTTACCAGGGGTTCTTGGTAGGCCCGTGTTCCGATCCTCCCCTGACTTCCCTAATCCATTTGTTCACGCTCCATTTCATACATCCCTTCTCTTTCCCTTTTAAACTCTGGACAATCCCTTTTGAAGTGTCCCAGTTTCCCGCAATGGTAACATTCGGCCACATGAGGCCGCTCAATTCCATAAGATCCTCCTCTCTCACTTCTGCCCCGTCTCGCTTCTCTCCCTCTCCAACTTTTGTTCGACGTTCCTCTTTCCACTCCATAACCTCCCTCCCCCATTCCGGTGGACTTACAAGCTTCCCGTACGGCTGCCACCATCATTTTTGTCTTCTGTTTCTCCCTTATTACATCCCTCTGAACGTACAACTTCTGTGCTTCCCGTAATAAGTCTGCAACATCTTTTTCAGCCCTATCCTCCACTTTCTGTAATTTCTTCTGAATGTCAGGCCATGACTTAGTCACAAAGTGCACCTTAAGCATGCCCTTGCCTATTTCCCCATCAGGGTCTAAACCTGAATACTTCCGCATGGACTCCCGCAAACGGTCTAAAAACTCACTCGGGGATTCATCCTTTTTCTGTCCAACTTCGAATGCTTTCGCTAAATTCCGCTGTTTGGGCACGCAGGTTTGGATCCCCCTGATTATAAGGCTTCTGAGATCTGTCATATTGGCCCGTCGCCCCGCCTCGTTATGATCCCACCGGGGGTCCTCTAAGGCGTACTTCTGCTCTCCACGCTGAGGGCCGTCCTGATGCTCCCTATCCCAAATGGCCATTGCACTATTCCGGATCATAACAATTTCATCGTAATTAAATAGTATTCTCATCATGGCCTGCAGTTCAGCCCATGTGTATATACTGGGCCCCATAAATTGGTCCAGTTGTTATCCCACACTGATGGCGTCGTCCAGTAGACGGGTAGTTCATTACGGAGTTGCCGGATATCCCCAGAATTTAAAGGTTGTACTACGAACCCGGTCCGTTCGTTCCCAAACGGCACCTCTCGTAAGGGGTTCAGCTGTTCAATATTGTCACTCCTACCAGCTCTCAATTCCTCTTCTCGACCTTTCCGCATCTCGAGTCGGACTGATTTCCTAGTGCCTGGGGTGGGTTCTGCGCCGCCTCCTGTGCCCCCCCCCCCCACCAGCAGTCCCTGCCTCACTGGTCGTAGCCTGCTGGGAATCGGATTTATCCGTCGCAGGAGGGAGGTCCGCGCTGGACGCCTGGTCGTGCGCGGGTGGTATATACGGCGGCGGGGCGGACGGTGGCAAACTGTCGGTGAGGATGTCCCAAGACTTCTGGGGCTTCCTCGGGTCTGTTTGGGGAATCAGAGGATAGAGACGCATGGGACTCTCGCCGTCGCCCGCCAACCAGGCGGCGGCGTATTTGCTCTCTTCTGGGTCAAACGGTTGTTTTCTGTTAACATATACATTTAGGATTTGACACACCCAGTCTTCATCAGACCCATACTCGGGCCAAACTACCGAGGGGGCGCGGATAGGTTCTTTGGTCCATATAAAACAACAATATTTTATCATGCTCTCTTTCTTTAAGTCCTTCGTTCTACTACTGTGCGTCCATAGACTTAACTTCCGACCTAATGGACTATCGGGGGGTATTTCTTTCCCATTTGCAGTCTTCCCTGACTTCTCCTTAGTAAATCTAGAAGTCTGATTTCCCATGGTCTATCTTCGGTCCTGGTCTTAAACGCCTAAAACGTTTTCACAGATGACCGTCAAAACCACAACTTCCCGTGGTTTATCTTCGGTCCTGGTCTTAAACGCCTAAAACGTTTTCACAGGTGACCGTCAAAACCACAATTTCCCGTGGTTTATCTTCGGTCCTGGTCTTAAATGCCTAAAACGTTTTCACAGATGACCGTCAAAACCACGCGGTCAACAAGGAAGAACAAAAGAAACTCTCTTACCTTGATCCGTGCACGGAGTTGTCTGGTCTTTTTAAATGTGTGTACCCCCGTGTATAGTCACTAACCGGTCGTCCCAACACTCGTCCGTGTGTTCCTTTTCCAGGATTCAAAATTATTTTTAAATGAGCCGGGTCACATCCTCTCTTGGCCGACGGCCAACAGACCAAGCTGATCAGTGAGAAGTATAAATATATACTAGACGCGTCTTTGTTGTGATCAGACTTGATCCGTGAGCCGAAGAGACTTCCCCCCCCCCCCCGGCAATAATTATTTCATCCCGGACGAGCCCCCAATTGTGCGAGATATGCGGCTGTCCGGCCCCATCTCCGGCACTTTTATTTCCCTGCCCAGGAACAAAGACACGGAGGAGTCTGTCCAAAACTTTTTCATTCAACTTGCAAAGTCGGGTGCTGTTCCCACAGGTACACACACAAGCACAGTAATATCCACGCATTATATACACGTATATGTGGGCTGGGTCTCCTACTGCTGTCTTGACCAATGAGTGCTAGGGTTCCCCACTGTTTTCCTTATTTGGGTTCTGGTGCCTGCGATTATTTTGTTACTCACTTGGCCAATCAGTGTTCGAGCTCCCCGTTCTTTCCTTATATGGATGATGTTGTACAACTGTGGTTAAGGGCGGTCTCTCAACTATCGAGGAAAGCTGTTACAATTGTTTCATTCATAAAAACATGGGGGAGGTCCGGCAACAGATTCGAGTGTCTGCTTGTGTTTACTATAAGGTAGAAAAGACTAAAATGCAGCTAACCGTTTAAAAATTACACTACCCCCTACAAAACTCCACACACGTAGTCGCCTGAGGCGGGAAATGAACCCAGGTCTCTGGCGCTGTGAGGCAGCAGTGCTAACCACTGTGCCACCGTGCCGCCCACTAGGTGTAAGAGAGAGAGAGAGGGGGGTGAGAGAGAGAATGGGTGAAAGAGAGCGTGGGCCTGAGAGAGAGGGGGTCAGAGAGAGAGAGGGTGAGAGAAAGAGGGGCTGAGTGAAAGAGAGGGCCTGAGAGAGAAGGGGTGAAAGAGAAGGGGTTAGAGAGACAGGTGTAAGAGAGAGAGAGAGGGATGAGGGAGAGAAAAAAGTGAGATAGAGAGAGGGGGTGCGAGAGAGAGAGGGGTGAGAGAGAGGCGGGTTGAGAGAGGGGTGAGAGAGAGGGTGAGAGAGAGAATGGGTGAGAGAGATGGAGGGCCTGAGAGAGGGGGGTGAGTGAGAATGGGTCAGAGAGAATGGGTGAGAGAGAGGGGATGAGAGAGAGGGGAGAGAGAGGAGGGTGAGAGAGGGTGTGTGTGAGAGTGAGGGGGTAGAGCGAGAGAGAGATTGTGAGAGAGAGGGGAGAGATGAGAGAGAGAGCGGGATGAGAGAGAGGGTGGGAGAGAGAGAGGGTTTTGAGAGAGGGGGTTGAGAGAAAGGGGGTGTGAGAGAGGGGAGAGAGAGAGGAGGGTGAGAGAGGATGTGTGATAGAGAGAGAGTGAGGGGGTGAGAGCGAGAGAGATTGTGTGAGAGAGAGGGTGTGAGAGAGAGGGAGAGATGAGAGAGAGAGCGGGGTGAGACAGAGAGGGGGTTGAGAGAGTAACAGTGAGAGGGTGAGAGATAGAGGGTGTGAGAGTGAGGAGAGAGAGAGAGTGAGGGTGTGTGTGAGAGAGAGGGAGGGTGAGAGAGTGAGGGGGTGAGAGAAAGAGGGGTTGAGAGAGATGGTCTGAGAGAGAGAGAGGGTTGTCAGAAACGGGAGGTGAGAAAGAGCGGGGTGAGAGAGTGAGGGGTGAGAGAGAAAGGGGGCTGAGAGACAGAGGGGTTGAGGAGAGAGGCTGAGAGAGAGAGGGATGACAGAGAGAGGTGAGACAGAGGGGTGAAAGAGAGGAGATGAGAGAGAGGGGGTGAGAGAGAGGGGTTTAGAGAGAGAGGGTGAGGGGAAGAGAAGGGGAGAGAGGGGGAGTGGGGAGAGGGGGAGAGGTGTCAGAGAGAGGGAGTGAGAGAGATAGAGGTGAGAGAGTTGGGGGTGAGAGAGTTAGAGGGGGTGAGGGGGCGAGGTGAGAGTTGGAAGGGTGAGAGAGAGACGGGTGAGAGAGAGGGGTGAGAGGGAGGGGTGAGAAAAGGGGGGATGAGAGAGGGGATGAGAGACAGGGGGGTGAGAGAGAGAGAGTGAGGGGGTGACAGAGACAGAGTATGTGAGAGAGGGGAGAGATGAGAGAGAGAGTGGGGTGAGAGAGAGGAGTGTGAGAGAGAAAGAGGGCTGCGAGAGGGAGGGGAGTGAGAAAGTGAGAGACAGTGAGAGGGTGAGAGAGAGAGGGTGTGAGAGAGAGAGGGGAAAGAGAGAGAGAATGGTGGCGAAAGAAAGAAGGGATGAGAGAGAGGGGTGTGAGAGAGAGGGAGAGAGATGTAGAGAGAAGGGGAGAGAGGGGGAGTGGGAATGGGTGGAGAGGTGTCAGAGGGAGGGGTGGAAGAGTTAGAGGTCAGAGAGAGGGGGGCTAGAGAGTTAGAGGGATGATGGAGGGTTAGAGGGGTGAGAGAGAGAGTGGCGAGAGAGAGCGGGGAGGTGAGAGAGGAGGGGTGAGAGAGAGAGAGGTGAGAGACAGAATGGATGAGAGAGAGGTGTAAGAGAGAGAGAGGGTGAGAGAGAGAGAGGGAGTGAGAGAGAGAGGTGCAAGAGACGAGATGAGAGAGGGGGGTGAGAGAGACAGGGTGAGAGAGGGGAGAGAGAAGGGGAGAGAGGGGGGAATGGGGAGAGGGCGGAGAGGTGTCAGAGAGAAGGGGTGAGAGACATAGAGGTGAGAGAGTTAGAGAGATGAGAGAGTTAGAGGAGTGAGAGAGAGGGGGCGAGGTGAGAGATAGAAGGGTGAGAGAGAGACGGGTGAGAGAGGGAGACAGGTGAGAGAGAGGGGTGAGAGAGGGGTGAGAGAAAAGGGGGTTGAGAGAGGGGATGGGAGAGAGAGGAGTGAGAGAGAGAGGGGCTGACAGAGAGAGTGTCAGAGAAAGAGTGTGAGAGCGCGGGGAAGAGATGAGAGAGAGAGAGAGCGGGGTGAGAGAGAGAGTGGTGTGAGAGAGAAAGGTGGCTGACAGACGAGGGTAAGAGAGAGAGGGGTGGTGAGAGAAAGAATGGATGAGTGAGAGGGGGTGAGAGAGGGAAAGAGAGAGCGAGCGAGAGAGAGGGCGAGAGGATGGGAGTGGGGAAAGGGCGGAGAGGTGTCAGAGAGAGGGGGTGAGAGAGTTAGAGGTCAGAGAGAGGGAGCGAGAGAATTAGAGAGATGAGGGAGGGTTAGAGGGGTGAGAGAGAGAGAGAGGTGTAAGAGAGAGAGAGGAGTGAGAGAGAGAATGGGTGAGAGAGATAGAGAGCCTGAGAGAGAGACGTGAGAGAGAGAGAGAGGCTGAGAGAGAGGGGGTGATAGAGGGCGTGATAGAGAAAGGGTGAGAGAGAGGTGTAAGAGAGAGGGGTGTGTGAGAGAGAGGGGCTTGAGAGAGAGGGGGAGAGAGAGGGGGTGGAGAGAGAGGAGGTTGAGAGAGAGGGCGTTTGAGAGAGTTGGGGGTGTTGAGAGGGGGTGAGAGAGAGGTGGTGTTGGAGAGACAGAGGGTGAGAAAGTGGGTGTGGGGTGGTGTGAGAGATAGGGGGCTGAGAGAGAGAGAGAGAGAGAGGTTGTGAGAGAGTAAGAGAGAGAGACGAGTAAGAGAGGGAGAGATCGGCGTGGAAGAGAGCGCGGGTGAGAAAGAGACATGGGGTGAAAGAGAGAGACAGGCTGAGAGAGAGAGAGGGTGAGAGAGGGTGTGAGAGAGAGGGTATGAGACAGATGGGATGAGAGAGAGTGTAAGAGAGAGAGAGGTGAGAGAGAGGGATGGGAGATAGAGCGAGGGGTGCGGGGGGGGTGAGAGGGAGGGGATGAGAGAGAGGGGTTGAGAGAGAGGGGGTGAGAGAGACAAGGGTGAGAGAGAGGGGGGTGAAAGAGAAGGGATGAGAGAGAGAGGTGTAAGACAGAGAGGGGTGAGTGAGGAAGGGGCTGAGAGAGAAGGGGTGAGAGAGATGGGGTGAGACAGGGAAAGGTAAGAGACAGAGGGGTATGAGAGAGCGAGGGTGAGAGAAAGGAAGGGTGTGTGAGAGAGGGGTGTGTGTGAGAGAAGGAGTGTTAGAGAGAGAGAGCCTGAGAGAGAAGGGGTGAGAGAGAGAGGATGAGAGAGAGAGGTGTGAGAGAGAGGGGTGTGACAGAGAGAGGGGGTGAGAGAGAGGGGGGAGAGAGAGGGGATGAGAGATAGAGCGGGGAGAGAGTGAGAGAGGGGGTAACAGTGAAAGGGCGTGGGGAGAGAGAGAGACGGTGAGAGAGAAGGTGTGAGAGAGGAGGGGTTAAAGATTGGAATGTGAGAGAGAGAGGGGGCTGAGAGAAAGAGAGTGCCTGAGAGACAGGGGGTGGGGGGGAGGGGTGAGAGAGAAGGTGTGTGAGAGAGAGGTGTGCGAGAGAGAGACGGTTAAGAGAGACAAAGAGTGTGTGTGAGAGAGAGAGAGGTGAGAGAGAGGGGAGTGAGAGAGAGGTGTTGAGAGAGAGAGGGGTGAGAGAGAGGGGGTGAAAAAGAGAGGTGGTGAACGTGAGAGGGGGTGAGAGAGAGAGGGGTGAGAGAGAGGGGAGTGTGAAAGTGAGGGGGGTGAGAGAGGGGTGTGACAGAGAGAGTTGAGAGAGAGGGGGATGTAGAGAGAGGGGTGAGAGACGGGGGTGAGAGAGCAAGAGGGATGAGAGAGAGGCGTGAGACAGCGAGAGGGATGAGTGAGAGAGAGGGTTAAGAGAGAGAGGGTTGAGAGTGAGGGGGTGAGGGAGAGGGCGTCGGAGAGAACGGGTGAGAGAGAGAGTTGCGTGAGAGAGAGAGGTTAAGAGAGAGAAAGGAGTGAGAGAGGGGGTGATAGAGAGAGAGGTGTGAGAGAGAAGGGGGGTGAGAGAGAGGGGTGAAAGAGCGAAGGGGTGAGAAAGAGAGGTGAGAGAGGGGGCGTGTAAGAGTGAAAAGGGTGTGAGAGAGGGGTGTGAGAGAGAGGGCTGAGAGAGAGAAGGCGTGAGAGAGAGAGTAAGGTGACAGAGGGGGGAGTGCAAGAGTGAGAGGGGTGAGATTGGGGTGTGAGAGAGTAGGCTGAGAGAGAGGCGGGTGTGTGAGAGAGAGGGTTGAGAGAAAGAGGTGCGAGAGAGACAGAGGGGCTGCGAAAGAGAGGGTGAGAGAGAAGGAGTGAGAGAGAGGGGCATGTGAGAGAGTGGTGAGAGAGAGGGAGGAGCTGAGAGATAGAGCGGGACTGAGAGAGGGGGTGAGAGAGAGAGGGTGAGAGAGAGAGGTGTGTGAGAGAGTGGGGACTGCGAAAATGGTTGAGAGGGAAGGGATGAGAGAGAAGGGTGTGTGTGAGAGAGAGAGGTGAGAGGGGAGTGTGAGAGTGAGAGGGGTGAGAGAGAGGCGGGTGTGAGAGAGAGGGTTGAGAGAAAGAGGTGTGTGAGAAAGAGGGGGCTGCGAAAGAGAGGGTGAGAGGGAAGGGGTGAGAGAGAGGGGGTGAGAGAGAAGGGGTGAGAGAGAAGGTGTGAGAGAAAGATGTTGAGAGAGAGGTGTGTGAGAGAGAGATGGGTAAGAGAGACAAGGGGTGTTTGTGAGAGAGGTGAGAGAGAGAGGGATGCGAGAGAGAGGGGTGAGGGAGAAAGAGGGGTGAGGGACAGAGTGAATGTGAGAGAGATCGGGGTGGAAGAGAGAGCGGATGAGAAAGAGACAGGGGGTGATAGAGAGAGACAGGCTGAGAGAGAGGGTGAGAGAGAGGGGGTGAGCGAGAGGGGGTGAGAGAGAGAGGAGTAAGAGAGAGAGACGGTGAGAGAGAGATGGGTAAGAAAGAGAGAGAGGTGAGAGAGAGGACTGAGAGAGGAAGGGGCTAGAGAGAAAGAGGGGTGACAGAGAGGGGGTGTGAGAAAGAGGGAATGAGAGAGGGGTAAGACAGAGAGGGTGACGAGAGAGAGGTGGTGTGAGAGAGAAGGGGGTGAGAGAGAGGGGGTGAGAGAGAGGGGAGTGTGAGAGTGAGGGAAGAGAGAGGGGGTGAGAAAGAGGGTTGAGAGAGAGTGGGATGTGAGAGAGAGGTGTGAGAGAGATGGGGGTGAGAGAGCGAGAGGGATGAGAGAGGCGTGAGAGAGAGGGGTAAGAGAGAGGGCCTGAGAGAGAGGGGGTGAGAGAGAATGGGTGAGAGAAAAGGTGAGAGAGAGAAGGGGGTGAGAGACAGAGGGGTAAGAGAGAGAGGGGTGAGAGAGAGAGAGGGGGGGGCTGACAGAAAGAGAGGGCATGAGGGACAGGAGGTGAGAGAGGGGATGATAGAGAAGGGGTGAGAGAGACGAGTGAGAGAGAGGCGTGCGAGAGAGAGAGGTGTGTGTGTGAGAGAGAGAGGGATAAGAGACAGAGGGATGAGAGAGAGTGGGTGAGAGAGAGAGAGGGCTGTGAGAATGGGTGTGAGAGAGAATGGGTGTGAGAGAGAGGTGTGAGAGCAGGGAGAGAGCAGGGAGAGAGAGACAGGTGTTAGAGAGAGAGTGTGAGAGAGAGGGTTGAGAGATAGAGAGGTGAGAGAGAGATGGCTGAGAGAAAGAGAGGGATGTGAGAGAGGGAGTGAGAGACAAGGGGTGAGAGAGAGAGGGTGAGAGAGAGAGGATGAGAAAGAGGTGTGTGTGAGAGAGAGACGGGGAAGAGACAGAGGGGTGAGAGAGAGGGGTGTGGGAGAGAGAGGAGAATGAGAGAGAGAGGGAGGAGAGTGAGGGGGATGAGAGAGAGAAGGGTAAGTAAGAGAGTGGTGAGAGAGAGAGTTGTGAGAGAGGGGGATAAGAGTGAGAGAGAGGGATAAGAGCGAGAAGGGTGTGAGAGAGTGAGAGGTGAGAGAGAGGGGCTGAGAGAGAGGGGCTGTGAGAGAGATCAGGGCGGGAGAGACTGGGAAGAGAGAGAGGGACTGAGAGAGAGAGAGTGGGTGCGAAAGAGAGGGTGAGGGAGAAGAGGTGAGAGAGAGGTTGAGAGAGAGAGAGAGATATATGAGAGAGAGACGGGTAAGAGAGAGAGGGGAGTGTGAGTGAGAGAGGGGTGTGAGAGAGAGAGAGAGGGTTGAGGGAGAGAGGGATGAAGAAGAGAGAGCAGTGTGCGAGAGTTCGGGGTGGAAGAGAGAGCTGGTGAGAAAGAGAAGGTGGTGAGAGAGAAAGAGAGACAGGCTGAGAGAAAGGGTGAGGGAGAGGGGGTGAGAGATAGAGGGGGGTGAGGGATCGGGGTAAGAGAGTGAGGGTGAGTTGGAGAGACGGGTAAGAGAGTGCGACGGATGAGAGAGAGAGTGAGGGGTGAGAGAGGAAGGGGTTGAGAGAGTAGTGACAGAGAGTGGGTCTGAGAGAGAGGGGTGAGAGAGAGGGGGTGAAAGAGAGGGAATTAGAGAGAGAGGGGTGAGAGAAGGGGGTGAGAGAGGGAGCTGAGAGAATGGGGTGAGAGAGCAGGGGTAAGAGAGGGGTGTGAGAGGGGGGAAGAGAGACGGCGGAGAGGTGTCAGAGAGAGGGGGTGAGAGAGTTAGAGGGATGAGAGAGTTAGAGGAGTGAGAGAGAGAGAGGAGGTGAGAGAGAGGGGAGGAGAGAGGGAAGGAGTGAGAGAGGGAGGTGGTGAGAGAGGGATGTGGTGAGAGTCAGAGGGGTAAGAGAGAGGGGTGAAGAGAGAGGGGTAAGGGGGTGAGAGAGGTGGGTAAGAGAATGGGGAGAGATAGGCGGGGAGAGAGGGTGAGTGAGTTAGAGTGGTGAGAGAGGAAGAGAGAGGTGATGAGATGGTGCTGAAAGAGGGCGAGAGAGTTAGAGTGGTGAGAGAGGGAGAGGGGAAGGAGAGAGAGGGGTGTGAGAGAGAGAGATAAAGAGGGATGAGAGATAGGGAGGTTGAGAGAAAGGGGGTGAGAGAGAGGGGATGGGAGAGGCGGGTGGGAGAGTGTGGGTTAGAGAGGGAGGGGTGAGAGGGGTGAAAGAGGGGAGGAGATGGGGTGCGTGAGAGGGGTGTGAGGGGGTGAGAGGGGGTGAGAGATGGAGTGTGAGGGGTGATGTGAGAGAGAGGAGGTGAGATAGAGGGGTTTGGGGATGTGAGAGAGGGGGGTGAAATGGGGTGAGAGAAAGGGATGTGAAGAGAAAGGGTGGTGAGAGAGATAGAGAGAGTAAGAGAGAGCGGGGAGAGAGAGGGGGGTGACAGAGAGAGGGGTTCAGAGAGAGAAGGGTGAGAGAGAGGGGGTGAAAGGGAAAGGGGGCTGAGAGAGAAGGGGTGAGAGAGATAGAGAGTGGGGAGAGCGAGAGGGGGTGAGAGACAGACCGGGGTGGGAGAGAGAGTGAGAGGGTGAGAGAGAGGGTGTGAGAGAGGGGAGAGAGCAGGGTGGGATTGAGAGGGGTATGAGCGAGAGGGAATGAGAGAGAAAGGGGGCTGAGAGAGAAGGGGCTGAGAGAGAAAGGAGTCTGAGAGAGAGAAGGGCTGAGAGAGAGAGAGGGGTGAGAGAGCGAGGGGGTGAGAGAGAGAGAGGAGTGTGTGTGTGAGAGAGAGAGAAAGCGGGTGAGAGAGCGAGGTGGTGAGAGAGAAGGGGTGTGAGGGGGTTTTGAGAGAGAGGGGGAAGAGAGAGGGGGAAAGAGAGAGGGGAAGAGACGAGGGAGGGGAGAGTGAGGGGGAGAAAGAGTGTGGGGAGGGGAGAGGGTGGAGAGTTCGAGGGGGAAAGAGAGAGGGGTGAGACAGAGGGGAGGTGAGAGTATGGGGAGGTGAAAGATGGGGTCGTGAGAGAGGGTGGTGAAAAGGGAGTGAGAGAGAGAGATGTGGGGGAAGAGAGAGGGTGGGTGAGAGAGGTGGGCTGAGGGGGGTGAGAGATGGCGAGAGAGAGGGGATGCTGAGAGGGGGTGTGAGAGAGAGGGTGTTGAGAGACAGGGGAGTGAGAGAGGGGGATGAGAGAGGGTGGGTGAGAGTGAGAAAGGGGTGAGAGGGGGTGTGAGAGAGTTGGGGTTGAGAGAGTGGGGTGAGAGAGAGGGTGTGAGAGAGAGTTGGGGAATGAGAGAGGGGGTTAAGAGTGAGGGGTTGTTAGAGAGAGAGGGGTGAGAGTGAGAGTGTAGGGGTGAGAGACAGGGGGCAGAGAGAGAGGGGGTTGAGGGAGAAAGAGAGTGGTAAGGGTGGGAGGGGATAAGAGAGTGAGAGGCCTAAAAGAGAGAGATGTGAGAGAGTGAGAGAGAGTGTGGGTGACAGGGAGGGAATGACAGATTGAGCGGGGTGAGAGAGAGAGAGAGAGAGAGAGAGAGGAGAGAGAGAGAGCATGATATAGAGCGGGGTGAGAGAGAGAGAGGGGGTGAGAGAGACAGAGGGGTGAGAGAGAGAGAGACAGGGGTGAAAATGAAAGGGGGTGAGAAAGAGGGGTGACAGAGAGGGGTGTGAGAGAGAGGGGGTCAGAGAGAGAGGGGGTGAGAGATGGAGGGGGTGAGAGAGTGAGAGGTTGAGAGACGGGGTGAGAGAGGGGTGTGAGAGAACGGGGGTGTGAGAGTGAGGGGGTGAGAGAGATGGGCGTGAGAGGGACAGAGGGAGAGAGAGTGTGAGGGGTGAGTGAGAGAGGGGTGAGGGGGTTGAGGGAGGGAGGGGGTGAGAGAAAGAGGGGTGTGAGAGAGAGGGGTGTGAGAGAGAGGGGTGTGAGAGAGAGGGGAGTAAGAGAGAGAGGTGTGTGAGAGAGAGAGGGGTGAGAGAGAGAGAGAGGGCCTGAGAGACAGGGGATGACAGAGTAGGTGAGAGAGACAGGGTGAGCGAGAAAGGGTGAGAGAGAGAGGGAGTGATTGAGAGAGAGATGGGTGAGAGAGTGGGGTGAGAGGGAGGGGCTGCGAAAGAGAGGGTGAGAGAGAAGGGATGAGAGAGAGAGGTTGAGAGAGAGGTGTGAGAGAGAGAGGGGTGAGAGATAGGGATGAGAGAGAGAGAGGTGAGAGAGAGAGGAGTGAAAGAGAGGGGTGATGGAGAGAGAGTGGTGAGGAAGAGGGAGTGACAGAGAGGGGTAAGAGAGAGAGAGGGGTGAGAGAGAGAGACGGGTAAGAGAAAGAGAGGAGGGAGAGAGAGCGGGTGAGAAAGAGACAGGGGATGAGAGAGAGAGAGAAGCAGACTGAGAGATAGAGAGATAGAGAGGGTGAGAGAGGAAGTGAGAGAGAAGGGACGAGAGAGAGGCGGTGAGAGAGAGGGGTGAGAGAGAGGAGTGAGAGAGCGAGAGAGACGGGAAGGAGAGAGAGGGGTGAGAGAGATAGGTGTGAGACAGGGGTCTGAGAGAGAGAGAGGAGTGAGAGATAAAAAGAGTGGTGAGAGTGGGAGGGGGTAAGAGAGTGAGAGGCCTAAGAGAGAGAGATATGAGAGCGTGAGAGAGAGTGAGGGGGTGAGAGAGAGGGGAGACAGGGAGGGAATGACAGATAGAGCGGGGTGAGAGAAAGAGGGGGTGAGAGAGTGAAAGGGGGAGGTGGTGAGAGAAACGGGTTGAGAGAGGGTGGGTGAGAGTGAGAGAGGAGTGAGAGTGGGGTGTGAGAGAGAGGGGGATAAGAGAGAGAGGGGTGAGAGAGAGAGAGGGATGAGAGAGAGAGAGAGAGGCCTGAGAGACAGGGGATGACAGAGGGGGTGAGAGAGACAGGGTGAGAGAGAGAGGGTGAGAGAGAGGTGTGAGAGAGAGAGGGATAAGAGACAGAGGAGTGAGAGAGGGAGAGGGTGAGAGAGAAAGGGTGTGAGTGAGAGAGAGAGAGGGGTGAGAGAGAGAGGGGTGAGAGAGAAGGGATGAGAGAGAGGGGTGTGAGAGAGAGGGGCTGCGAAACAGAGGGTGAGAGAGATGGGGTGAGAGAGAGAGGTTGAGAGAGAGGTGTGTAAGAGAGAGAGGGGTGAGAGAGAGGGGTGAGAGAGAGGAGTGAAAGAGAGGGGTGATGGAGAGATAGTGGTGAGGGAGAGTGGGTGAGAGAAAGGGTTAATAAAGAGAGGGGTGAGAGAGAGAGAGAGACGGGTAAGAGAAGGAGACGAGTGAGCGAGAGAGCGCGTGCGAGAAAGAGACAGCGGTGAGAGAGAGAGACAGACTGAGAGAGAGAGCTAGATAGGGTGAGAGAGGGGGGTGAGAGAGAAGGGATGAGAGAGAGAGGCGATGAGAGAGAAGGGTACGAGAGAGAGGAGTGAGAGAGCGAGAGAGACGGGAAAGAGAGAGAGAGGTGAGAGAGAGAGAGAGAGGTGAGAAACAGGGGCTGAGAGAGAGGGTGGAGAGAGAAAAAGAGTGGTCAGAGTGGGAGGGGTAAGAGAGTGAGAGGCCTAAGAGAGAGAGGTGTGAGAGAGTGAGAGAGTGAGAGAGAGTGAGGGGGTGAGAGAGAGGGGAGAGAGGGAGGGAATGACAGATAGAGCGGTGTGAGAGAAAGAAGGGGTGAGAGAGAGAGAGTGGGGAGGTGGTGATAGAGAGAGGGTGAGAGAGAGGGGAGAGAGAGGGCATGACATAGAGAGGGGTGAGAGAGAGAGAGGGGGTGAGAAAGAGAGAGAAAGGGGTGAGAATGAGAGGGGGTGAGAGAGAGGGGTGAGAGAGAGAGGGGGTGAGAGAGAGAGGGGGTCAGAGAGTGAGGGTGTGAGAGAGGGAGAGGGTGAGAGAGGGAGGGGGTTTTGAGAGTGAGGGGTTGAGAGACGGGGGTGAGAGAGGGGTGTGAGAGAACGGGGGTGTGAGAGTGAGGGGGTGAGAGAGACGGGCATGAGAAGGAGAGAGGGAGAGAGAGAGAGAGAGAGAGTGAGTGGTGAGAGAGAGAGGGGGCTGAGGGAGGGAGTGGGGTGAGAGAGAGAGGGGTCTGTGAGAGAGAGGGGAGTAAGAGAGAGAGAGAGAAGGGTGAGAGACCGAGGGGTGAGAGAGAGGGCCTGAGAGAGAGGGGGTGAGAGAGAATGGGTGAGGGAGAGGGTGAGAGAGAGAGGGGGATGAAAGAGAGAGGGGTGAGAGAGAGAGAGATGGTGAGAAGGAGAGAGTGGTGAGAGAAAGAGAGGGCCTGAGCAACAAGGGATGACAGAGGGGGTGAGAGAGACGGGGTGAGAGAGAGGGCGAGAGAGGGATAAGAGACAGAGGAGTGAGAGAGAGAGAGGGTGAGAGAGAGAGAGAGGGTGTGAATGAGAGAGAGAGAGGCGAGAGAGACGGGTGAGAGAGAGAGGGGCTGCGAAAGAGAGGGTGAGAGAGAAGGGGTGAGAGAGAGAGGGTGAGGGAGAGGTTTGAGACAGAGAGGGATGAGACAGAGGGGTGAGAGAGTGAGAGAGAGGGGTGAAGGAGGGAGAGGGGTCTGGGAGAGGGGATGAGAGAGAGGGGTAAGAGAGAGAGGGGTGAGAGAGAGACGGGTAAGAGAGAGAGGATTGCGGGAAATAGAGATTAGGTGAGAAAGAGACAGGGGATGAGAGAGAGAGAAACAGACTGCGAGAGAGATAGAGAGAGAGTGCGAGAGAGGGGGTGAGAGAGAAGGGATGAGAGAGTGGCAGTGAGAGAGAAGGGTAAGAGAGAGAGGAGTGAGAGAGCGAGAGAGCCGAGAAAGAGAGAGAGGGATGAGAGACAGGGAGCTGAGAGAGAGAGGGGTGAGAGAGAAAGAGAGTGGTGAGTGTGGGAGGGGATATGAGAGTGAGAGGCATAAGAGAGAGAGGTGTGAGGCAGTGAGAGAGAGTGAGAGAGAGTGAGGGGGTGAGAGAGAGAGGAGACAGGGAGGGAATGATGGGGCGACTTAGAGTCAGGGGAGGTAGAGTCAGTGTGGATGGAGCTGAGAAATACGAAGGGTAAAAAGACCTTCTTGGGAGTCATCTACAGGCCCCCACACAGTAGTCTGGAAGTTGGATGTAAATTGAATCAGGAGCTGAAATTGACCTGTCGCAAAGATGTTACTACAGTTGTTATGGGGGATTTTAACATGCAGGTAGGCTTGGAGAATCAGGATTGTATTGGACCTCAAGAAAGAGACTTTGTGGAGTTCCTCAGAGATGGATTCTTAGAACAGCTGGTGCTGGAGCCGACCAGGGAGAAGGCAATTCTGGATCTGGTGTTGTGTAACGAACCGGAACTGATCAGGGACCTCGAAGTGAAGCATCCATTGGGAAGTAGTGACCATAATACATTAAGCTTCAATCTGCAATTTGAGAGGGAGAGGGTACAGTCGCAAGTAACTGTACTTCTGTTAAATAAAGGGAACTATGGAGCTATGAGGGAGGAGTTGGCCAAAGTTCAATGGTGCAATACCTTAGCAGGGATGACCGTGGAGGAAAAATGGCGGATACTTCTGTGTATGATGCAGAAGCTGCAGGATCAGTTCATTCCTAAAAGGAAGAAAGATCCTAGGAGGAGGCATGGATGGCCGTGGCTGACGAGGGAAGTTAAGAAACATATAAAGTTAAAAGAGAAAAAGTATAACGTAACAAAGATAAGTGGGAAAACTGAGGACTGGGAAGCTTTTAAAGAGCAACAGAGGAGTACTAAGAAGGAAATACGCAGAGAAAAAATGAGGTACGAAAATAAACTAGTCAATAATATAAAGGAGGATAGTAAAAACTTTTTTAGGTATGTGCAAGGGAAAAAAAATGTTCGGACTAAAATTGGGTCCTCGAAGACAGAAACAGGAATATATTACGGGGAACAAAGAAATGGCAGAAGAATTGAATTGGTACTTCAGATCTGTGGTCACTGGGGAAGACACAAGCAATCTCCCTGAGGTAACAATGGCTGAAGGACCTGAACTTAAGGGAATTTATATTTGGCAGGATTTGGTGTTGGAGAGACTGTTAGGTCTGAAGGTTGATATGTCCCCGGAGCCTGATGGTCTGCATCCTAGGGTACTGAAGGAGATGGCTCGGGAAATCGTGGATACATTGGTGATTATTTTCCAGAGTTTCATAGATTCGGGGTCGGTTCCTGAGGATTGGAGGGTGGCTAATGTTATACCATTTTTTAAGAAAGGTGGGAGAGAGAAAGCAGGAAATTATAGACCAGTTAGTCTGACCTTAGTGATGGGAAAGATGCTGAAGTCTATTATAAAGGATGAAATTACGGCACATCTGTTTTGTAGTAACAGGATAGGACAGTTCACCAGTCAATGAATGCAGGTACAGGAGGTAGTGAAGAAGGCTAACAGCATATTGGCCTTCATAACAAGAGGAAATGAGTATAGAAGGAAAGAGGTGCTTCTGCAGCTGCACAGGGCCCTGGTGAGACCACATCTGGAGTACTGTGTGCAATTTATGTTCTCCAAATTTTAGCAAAGTCATTCTGGCTATTGAGGGAGTGCAGCGTAGGTTCACAAGGTCAATTCCTGGAATGGCGGGATTACCTTACAATGAAAGACTGAAGCGACTGGGCTTGTATACCCTTGAGTTTCGAAAACAGAGAGGGGATCTGATTGAGACGTATAAGATTATGAATGGATTGGACACTCTGGCAGCAGGAAACATGTTTCTGCTGATGGGTGAGTGCCGAACCAGAGGACACAGCTTAAAAATACGGGGTAGACCATTTAGGACAGAGATGAGGAGAAACTTCTTCACCCAGAGAGTGGTGGCTGTGTGGAATGCTCTGCCCTAGAGAGCAGTGGAGGCCCTTACTCTCACTCCATCACCTTCACCCTGATCCTCTCAGACTCACTCCATAACTGTCATCCTGACTCCCTCACACTCACTCCACCACTCTAACACTGATCCCCTCACAGTCACTCCATCACAGTCACCCTGACCGCCTCATACTCACAGCATCACCATCACCCTGACCCCTTCACACTCTACTCCATCGCCGTCATCCTGACCCCCCTGACACTCACGCGATCAGAGTCATACTTACCACCTCACACACACTCTATCACTGTCACCCTGACACACTCACACTCCCTCCATCACCATCACACTGACCCCCTCACTCTCACTCCATCACTGTCACCCTGACCCTCTCAGACTCACTCCATCACTGTCACACTGACACCCTCACACTCACTCATTCACCGTCATCCTGACCCCTCACACTCACTCCGTCACTGTCACCCTGACCCCCACACACTCACTCCAACACCATCACACTGATCCGCTTACCCTAACTCCATCGTCGCCACACTCATCCCCTGACACTCACTCCATCACTGTCACCCTGACCTCTTCACTCTCACTCCATCACCGTCAGACTGACCCCCTCACACTTGCTCCATCAATCTAACACTGATCCCCTCACTCTCACTCCATCACTGTCACTGTTAGCCTCTCACACTCATCCCGTCACCATCACCATGAACCTCTCACACTCACTCCATCACCATCACCATCACCATCACCATGAACCCCTCACACGCACACCATCATCGTCAACCTGACCACTGCACACTCACGTGATCACATTCACACTGACCCTTTCACACTTACTCCATCACCATCACAGTTATCCCCTCACACTCACTCCAGCACGATCACACCAATCCCCTCACACTCACTCCAATATGGTCACACTGACACCCTCACACTCACAGCATCACTGTCACCCTGCCCCCCTGACACTCACGCCATTACAGTCACACTGATCCGTTCACACACTCCATCAGTGTCACCCTGACCCCCTCACACACACTCTGTCACCGTCACACGTACCCCCACACACTCACTCCAACATCATCACACTGTTCCGCTCACCCTCACTCCATCATCGTCACACTCATCCCCTCACACTCACTCCATCCTCACCACTATGAACCCCTCACACTCATTCCATCACAGTCACCCTGACCTCCTCACACTCACTCCATCACTGTCTCCCTGCCTCCCACACACTCACTCCATCATCCTCACCCTGCCTCCCACACACTCACTCCATCATCCTCACCCTGACCCCCTCACATTCACTCCATCACTGTCACACTGACCCTCTCACTCTCACTACTTCACCGTCACCTTGATCCCATCACGCTCACTCCATCCCCACCACCCTGAACCCCTCACACTCATTCCATCACTGTCACCCTTACCCCCTCACACTCACTCCATCACCTTCACACCAATCCCCTCACACTCACTCCATTTCAGTCACCCTGATCCCTTCATACTCACTCCATCACCGTAACCCTGACCCCCCACTCTCACTCCATCACCGTCACCCTGACCCCCACACACTCACTCCAACACCATCTCACTGATCCCATCACCCACACTCCATCACTTCACACTCATCCCCTCACACTCACTCCAGCTCCATCATCCTGACATCCTCAGACTCACTCCATCACGGACACACTGAACACTTCACACTCACTCCATCACCGTCACCCTGACCCCCTCACTCTCACTCAATCAATGTCACACTAACCCCCTCACACTCACTCCTTCACCGTCACCCTGATCTCCTCAGACTCACTCCATCACTGTCACAGTGATCCCATCACATGCACTCCGTCACCATCACCCTGACCCCCACACACGTACTGCAACACCATCACACTCATCCCCTCACTCTGACTCCATCTCCGTCACCCTGACATCTACCACACTCACTCCATCACCATCCCCCGACCGCCTCACACTCATTTCATCACTCTAACACAGATCCCCTCACACTCACTGCATAAATGTCACCCCAACCCACTCACTCTGACTCCATCACCATCACGCTTAACCTCTCATAATCATCCCGTCACCATCACCATGACCACGTCACACTCACTCCATCACAGTCACTCTGACCGCCTCATATTCACTCCATCACCGTCACTGTGATCCCCTCACACTCGCTCCATCACCGTCACCATGACCCCCTCACAGTCACAGCAGCACCATCACCCTGAACCCTTCACACTCACTCCATCACCGTCACCCTTACCCCCTGACACTCACGCGATCAGAGTCTCACTTACCCCCTCGCACACACTCTATCACTGTCACCCTGACACACTCACACTCCCTCCATCACCATCACACTGGTCCCTTCACTCTCACTCCATCACTGTCACCCTGACCCTCTCAGACTCACTCCATCACTGTCACACTGAGCCTTCACACTCACTCCATCACCGTTACCATGACCCGCTCACACTCACTCCTTCACCGTCACCCTGAAACCCTCACACTCACGCCATTGCAGTCACACTGATCCGTTCACACTCACTCCATCAGTGTCGCCCTGATCCCCTCACACTCACTCTGTCACCGTCACACTTACTCCCACACACTCACTCGAACACCTTCACACTGATCCGCTCACCCTCACTCCAGCATCGTCACACTCATCCCCTCACAATCACTCCATCACTGTCACTCTGACCCCCTCACACTCACTCCATAACCAACCCACTGACCCCCTCACACTCACTCCATCACTCTAACACTGATCCCCTCACACTCAGTCCATCAATGTCACCCTGACCCACTCACTCCCACACCATCACAGTCACCGTTAAACTCTCACATTCATCCCGTCACCGTCACGATGAAACCCTCACACTCACACCATCCCCGTCAACCTGACCACCGCACACTCACGTGATCATAGTCACACTGACCCCTTCACACTTACTCCATCACCGTCACAGTTATCCCCTCACACTCACTCCAGCACCATCACACTGATCCCCTCACACTCCATCACGATCACACTGACCCCCTCACACCCACTCTGTCACTGCCACCCTGACCCCCTCACAGTCCCTCCATCACTGTCACAATGAACCCCTCACACTCACTCCATCACTGTCACCCTGACCCCCCACACTGACTCCATCACCGTCACCTTGACCCCCTCACACGTACTCCATCTCTGTTTTACTGTCCCCTCACTCTCACTCCTTCACCGTCACTCTGACCCCCTCACACACACTCTCCCTCACCGTCACCCAGACCGCCTCATACTCACTCGATCACCATCACCCTGACTCCCCACACTCACTCCATCACCGTCACCCTGTATACCTCACACTCACTCCATCATCCTCACCCTGTCCCCCTCACACTCACTCCGTCACTGTCACACTGAACCCCTCACTTTCACTCCATCACCGTCACCCTGATCTCCTCACCCTCACTCCATCACCATCACACTCATCTCCCCACACTCACTCTATCCCCACCGTCGTGACCCCCTCACAGTCATTCCATCACAGACACCCTGACCTCCTCACACTCACTCCATCACGGTCACCCAGACTCCCACACACTCAATCCATCAGCATCACACAGAAAATCGCACACTCACTCCATCAATGTCTCCGTGACGCTATCACACTCACTCCATCAACTTCACACTGAATCCCTCACTCTCACTCCATCACCAACACCCTGACCAGCTCACCACTCACTACGTCACACAATGCCCTGAACGACTTCCACCGTCACGCTCACCCCACACACTCGACCACCATCACACACACTGCCCAAACACAACCCCCATCGTCATGCTCACCCCCACACAATCCACCACCGACAGACACACTGCCCAACACCACCCCCACCGTCACGCTCACTCCCACACACCACCACTCTCAGACACACAGCACCACACCACCCCCAGCTTCACGCTCACCACCACACACTCCACCACCCTCACACACGCTGCCCCACACCACCCCCACCGTCCCGCTCACCACCACACACTCCGCCAAACTCACACATACTGCCCCATACCACCCTCACCGTCACGCTCACCCCTTCACACTCCACCACCATCAAACACACTGCCCCACACCACCCTTACCGTCACGCTAACCACGACACACTCCACCCCCTCACACACACTGCCCCACATCACCCCCACACACTCCACTACCATCCCATACACTGCCCCACACCACCCCAACCGTCACGCTCACCCCCCACACACTCCACTACCAACACACACACTGCCCCACAACACCCCCACTGTCACGCACACCCCCTCACACTCCACCACCATCACACACACTGCCCCACACTTCCCCCACCGTGATGCTCACCCCCACACAATCCAACACCGTCGGACACACTGCTCCTCACCACCCTCACCGTCACGATCACCCCCACACTCTCCACCACAATCACGCACACTGCCACACACCACCCTCACCGTCACGCTCACCCCCCACACACTCCACTACCAACACACACACTGCCCCACACCATCCCCAGCGTCCCGATCACCCCCACACTCTCCACCATCATCACACACACTGCCCCACAACACCCTCACTGTCACGCTCACCCCCACACACTCCAACACCATCACACAGACGGCCCCACATAATCCCCACCATCACGCTTACCCACACACACTGCACCACACCACCCTCACCGCCACGCTCACCCCACACACTCCCCCACCATCACACACACTGCCCCACACCATCCCCAGCGTCACGATCACCCCCACACTCTCCACCATCATCACACACACTGCCCCACAACACCCTCACTGTCACGCTCACCCCCACACACTCCAACACCATCTCACACACACGGCCCCACATAATCCCCACCATCACGCTTACCCCCACACACTGCACCACACCACCCTCACCGACACGCTCACCCCCACATAATCCCCATTCTCCCACACACTCACCTACCATCACGTTCACTCTCCTGCACAGTCGCCCAGCATCATATTCACTCCCCCACACATTCCCCCACCATCACGGGCACTCCCTTGCAGACTTCCCCAGCATCACGCTCACACACCCACGCAGTCACCCATCATCATACCCCTCACATACCTTAAACTGAGCTCCTGTCTGTGAACACCAACCCAGTTGATCTCCTCTAAATGGCCTTTAGCCCCATCCCCATTCTATTCCCTGGTTAACACACAGTATGTCCCACACAATGTGTTCTGTTTGTGACATCCTGTTGTACCATTATCAGCCACAGCCAAAGGTTTGACCCAAGCATTATACTGTGGCCCTGGCAATGGCCTGATATGCCATCCCCATCTCTATTCCCTAGCATCGGCCTGAAGATCGACAACCCTCTTCTGTTCCCCCAGCACCGAAGGATTCCAGGAAGACAGTAAGATTAGGAGGTTATGATCGCAAGATGTAGAGAAAGGGAATGGGATTGGGGAAGGCAAGGACTGTGGAAGTGAATGTGTAAATTGGAAAAGGAGAGAGAAATAGCAGTGCACTGTGAGCGTGGGAGGGATATATGGAGGGAGAGGGACAAAGGGAGCAAGGTGAATTCTGCTGATAGCCAAGTTGGAGTGGCAGACCCAGAAGCGAAAGTAAGGACAGAGGGAGTTAAACCCAGCTCCTGAGCTCAGGGCGCGGTGCCCTCCCCTTCCCTGAGAACCAGGACTTGGGGCTGAGTCTGTCTCTCTCCAGCTCAGCTTCTCCAACACATAGACACACAACAACATCAGTCACTCTGCTGCTCGGCATGCTATAATTAACATTTTTATTGTTTACAAATGGAAGTGATGGATACAATCAGTGGGATGGTGCCTTTTCTCACTGGCCCCTGAGTTGTGAGAAACATTGAAATGTTTCCCTGTAACCCCCCCTGTGGGATAAGGATGGACAACCCAGCGCTACCCTCAGTCTGTTACCATAGCGACAGTCTGCTCCATCGCTGAAACATTGAACTGAAATGAGAAAATCCCCGACGGTGTGATTAATGAGGGAATTTGATGGATGGATGGATTTGGGTGAAGGGATATTTCAGCACATTCTTCAGCTGCTGCCTGAACTTAGTCTGGGTCACGGCATAAATCGCAGTGTTTGTGCAGCAACTGAGGAGCTGCAACATGAAGCCTAATTCCCCCACAAAGCCATGCAGATACACAGACTTATACCCAATATCACCCATCCGGTACCATATAGAATACAGCATGAACGTTGACCATAACAGGGTGAAATTGGCCGAGATCACAAACAGTAAAATGATGGATTTTTTTCGGTTTCTCATTTCTGTGTCAGACTGAGCGTCCCCATTGGTGTGAGCGCGGAGTCTCCTGCGGGCTCTGCTGGTCACTACAATGTGTCTGACGGTGAGAACATTGAACAGCAGAATCAGGAGAAATGGGATACACGGGTTTAGAATGTGGTGGAGGAACTCGATTGTGACCCAGACACTGGAGAAACGAACAGCGGCTGTTACCTCACAAAACCAGGGGGTGTTCATCAGCCAATACCGAGCCGAGAGCATAAAATACCAGGAAATGTTCTTTAAACAGCTGAGCGCAGTCATTGCTCCCAGAACCACAGCCGCCGTTTTCTCACTGCAATATTTACTTTTCAGCTTCTGGCAACAAATGGCCACAAACCGATCAAAGGTGAAAGTGACGGTGAACCAGACAGAGCAGTCAGTGGCTGCATAAAGCAGGACGGCGTGGATATTGCACACGGGGACGGAGACCCTCAGGAAATAAAACTGTACCCAATAAACAATGGGAATGTGTCTCAGGATCAGGTCGAGGATAATGACCAGGAGATCCGCCGCTGCCATGGCCCCCAGGTAACGTCTGACACATGGAGACAATCCACAATCTTGATAAAGCAGGACGTAGATGGTCACTGCGTTAACTGTGAGGAAGGAAAACAAATCCATTATCCATCAGCCTGGAGGAAAAGGGACCCGTTTGATTGGGGACCCAGTGAGATTTTCAAATGTGTCCCTATGTTCAATGATACCCTCCCTCCCCAAACACAGAGAGACACATCCATATGGACAGGTGGTTTCTAGAACATTCCCAAACACTCAATCACTCGAGAGCAGACACAGGTCACTCCTTCCCAGTTCCTAATACGGAGGGTGAAAACGTTGCTGTCCTGAAGGATTCTCTCCCAGTTTCCTGAAGACAAACGGAGTTTGGGAATTCCTTTGTTTTGGTCTAAATTATGGTTGACCCTGTTTCGGGAAGAAATGTAAAAGCAGGGAAAACGTATTCATCCCTTTAACTGCCTGAAGTGCCTTCGGAACAGTGTCTCCTTCTCCCTGGAACGGGATCTCTTCCCTCGGGATCTTATCATTTGTTCAATTCACTGACGTCCGGCCGTTCACAAACAATCTCAGGGACAGAACGTTCCGGGGAATGTCGGTTATAGAATGTCAGGGACAGAACGTTCCGCGGAATGTCAGTTATAGAATGTCAGGGACAGAACGTTCCGGGGAATGACAGTTATAGAATGTCGGGGACAGAACGTTCCGGGGAATGACAGTTATAGAATGTCGGGGACAGAACGTTCCGGGGAATGGCAGTTATAGAATGTCGGGGACAGAAAGTTCCATGGAAGGTTAGTTATAGAACGTCAGGGACAGAACGTTCCGGGGAATGTCAATTATGGAATGTCGGGGACGGAATGTTCCAGGGGACTCCTTGACCTGTCCATCACCTCCCCCTCCCCCCCACCATCCACCCAACCAACATGATGTATTGTGCACAGGGCTACATATCTGTCCAGCACCGGGAGCTGCACTGACCACATCATTGCATTATTTATAAAACTCAACCGAAGAGTCTGACCAGCACAGCAACCTATGCACTGAACACCCGTGAATTAAACTGTAAACCAGGAGCAGTTACCCTACCAGCATGTAGGGCTGCGTACCCCACCCCAGTGCATTGGTCTGTAAACATGCAGCAGATAGCACCTCCCCTCCAGCATGTAGGACTGTGTACACCACTCCAGTGCATTGATCTGTAAACCAGGAGCAGTTACCCTCCCAGCATGTAGGACTATGTACACAATTCAAGTGTATTGATCTGTAAACCAGGAGCAGTTACCCTCCCAGCATGTAGGACTTTGTACCCCACACCAGTGCATCAGTCTGTAAACCAGGAGCAGTTACCCTCCCAGAATGCATGACTGTGTACCCCACCCCAGTGCATCAGTCTGTAAACCAGGAGCAGTTACTCTCCCAGCATGTAGGACTATGTACACCAACTAAGTACATTGATCTGTAAAACAGGAGCAGTTACCCTCCCAGCATGGAGGACTGTGTACCCCACCCCAGTGCATTGATCTGTAACCCAGGAGCAGTTATCCTCCCAGCATGTAGGACTGCCTACCCCACCCCAGTGCATTGATGTGTAAACCAGGAGCGGTTACCCTCCCAGCAGTTTGGACTGTGTGCACCACCCCAGTGCATTGATCTGTAAACCAGTAGCAGTTACCCTTCCTGCATGCAGAACTGTATACACCACCCCAGTGCATTGATCTGTAAACCAGGAGCAGTTACCCTCCCAGAATGTAGAGCTGTGTACCCCACCCCAGTGCAATGCTCAGTAACACTGTGTTAGATCACTGCCCAGTGCGGGGAAACTTGCTGCCCGGGCTGGAAGTGACAGGATGTCCAGCTCCCACCCATTTACAGCTCCATATCTCCATTGTTGCCCAGACAAGGGGGTGCTGAGGGTGTGAACATCACTGCCAGAGAGAGATGGCGGGGGCATCAGTTTAAATATCAACACATGGGAGGGGTTTGGGAAATAGACAGAGAGGGGGACACTGATAGACAGTGTCATGGAAGGATGTGTTCCCAGTTTGCAGAATGCTGAAACGTAGACACTTCCATTGAATCCTGTAACATGAGCCTGGCTTCCCAGGAAAGATGGGAAAAAGTGATATTGGTGTGAGGTCAGATCTTCCTGGATGATCATTTGTTCTCCAGCTTTGTAAATGGAGTCCTTCGTGGCTGGAGGTACACACCATCACCCAGATGCCCCTGGATATTGCGTGATCCCTGACACTGATGTCATCTTTAAAAGCCCAATGGGCACACGATTGAGCTTTCTCAGTTTGGAGCTATCCTGCATAGTTTACCCCGAGTAGGGCAGATAAGGGACAATTACACCACGGTTTGTCAACAGGGGCACGGAGGTCCTGGTGGATGGGCTAGTACAGGGGGGGACCGTTCTCTTCCCAGAGGGAGCAACACCACCAGACGCACCGAGCATGGTCTGAGCTCACCACCCAGCTCAGTGCAGTATGTGCGGTCTGAAGAAATATCCAGCAATACAGGACAAACATCAATAACCTTCCCCGCTCTGTCAGGATAAGGGTCACCATATTCTCTTTGCTCCCTCACATTCACTGTATATCTGTTACAGCACCGACCCTGAACAAGGCTCATGGTCCACCACTCTCACTGCTGCATGCTGCACCTTCTCTCTCTGTCTCTGTCTCTCTGTCTCTCTCTCTCTCCCTCTCTCTCCCTCACTCCCTCCACTTCACCCCCCACTAATAACACTGCATGGATACAACACTGTGGACTGACTCCCTCCGGACACCTCACCATGACCCCCTCCCCACCTACACTAACACTAACAGCAGGACCACCCACTCCCACCCTCACTCCCACCCTGGCCTTCTCCCATTCCAGGAGAAACAGCCTGGAATAGGACAGGAAGGGCCTATCCGGTTGGTGGAGTGCCCGGTATCCGTTCCCTCAACCCCCCTTCCCCCGCCATGTGGTGAGGACCCTGGCACACGTTAGAGAGGACAGGGACACCTCGTGTGGAGATTCTGTAACATCCACGTCCCACCGACCAAGTAAGGAGCAATGTTCAGTGAAGGGCAATTCTCACTTTAAATCCACTGGCAGCTCTGCTTCCCGCCGTCACAACTTAGAAGCCGTGGCCCTGATACCATGTCGCTTTTGTGTCGAGCTAGTATAAATGGAATCCCCACGGTCTCGGTGGGCAGGAGGGTGGGCTCACATCACATCGTCACCCCCACCTCCCAGGAAGGGAGCATGGTGACTTCCTCCTACACCTCCCCCTGTAAACAGCTCAGATACTGAAACAAATCTGTGATAGTTTCTGCCCTACTTGTCCTGAAATCTTCAACAATCTGTACTCATATACATGCAGAGCCCTCTGCTTCTACACCCCCTTTATAATGGCACAGCCTGTTTTAAACTGTCTTTCATTGTCTTTCCTACCAAAGTGCATCACCTCAAACTACTCTGCATTCATCCCCATCTGCCATAAACCTGAACAATACATCAACGTGTGATTGTCCTGTTAGAGTTCCACACTGTCCGCCATAGAATTCAGAGTGCTTCCAGGTTCGGTGCCATCTATAAACATTGAGATTGTTATAGCGTCACAGTCCCCATGAAACAGCTGAAATCCTGCCCACATACACGAGTGTGAGCAAGTGAAATACTGATATATTCCCACGGACAGAGTCGAATAATGACATGCTGTCAATGGGGCAACAAAAATCCTGACACACACCAGACGGAGCAAATTAAATATTGGCAAACGACAGACCAAACGAAATCCGGAGAGGTCCCACTTATCGATATTCATCAGGGTATAATGTGATGAAGTTGAAAGTGTGTACTATGCCTTTGAGAGAGAGTAAATGCTGGTCTGAACTGAGAGCTTACAAGCATTGCTGAGTGATGCTAGTCTCCCTACCTCTGGGCACAAAGGTCCAGGCGTAAAGTCCACAGAAGTGTCTCAGGATATATCTGAACAAACTGATTAAAATGGATTTAGAATTGTGACTTGATGGAGAAGGAACAGGTGTCAGTATTGCATTTCAGAATTTAGGCCCAGTATGACTGAAAGTACAGCCATTCGTGTTGATTGGGGTCACATTTTGCAGCAGTAAAAGTTTATAAAATCAAAATGGCCATGGATAGGGTGAGTAGTCAGGGGTTTTTCCCCAGGTTAGGGGCGTCCAAAACTAGAGGGCATTGGTGGAAAGTGAGAGGGGAAAGGTTTTGAGGAAGCCTAAAGGGCACCATTTCACACAGAGGGTGGTGTGCTTATGAAAGGAGCTGCCAGAGGAAGTGGTGGAGGCTGGTACAAATACAGCATCTGGGTACTGAGAGACCTGCCGAGCCTTTCCAGCAATTTCTGTATTTCTTTAAAAAATGCATTCAGTTTAACACAGATATTCTGAATAAATTAAACATTTTTATTTTTTAATGACGCAGGAACATATATGAAACTTATCTTCAAATTGACCGAGACCATTTTCTGCGAAGGGTATGGCTCTGTGTATGACAGCAGCAATGATGCACCTAAATGGAACAGGAAATGTGATGGAGACATAGTTTGGACAATGTACAAGGAGACCTCACATGGTCCAGTTTGGAAAAGGGTGACATGGCTGTGTGATTCAACTCAGAGAGGGAGAAAATGCAATCTGCCTGAGAAGGAATGGCCTATTGCACTCGCTCTCTCCTTCACTGTCCCTCATCACAGCAAAGTATGCGAGCGAAAAATAACTCTAAAGTCATCGTTACCATTCTTATTTTTATAGAATCCCTGCAGTGTTGAAACAGGCCCTTCGGCCCAACAAGTCCACACCAACCTTCCCAATGCATTCCCCGATATTTACCCCTGGCTATTACACATAACCTAGAAATCCCTGAACACTACGGACAATTTAGCATGACCAATCCACCGAACCTACACAGTTTGTGGTAGGAAACTGATCACCCATAGAAGTTCACACAGACAAGGGGAGAATGTGCAAACTCCACACAGACAATCACCCAAGGATGGAATCGACCCCAAGTCCCTGGCGCTGTGGGGCAGCAGTGCTAACCACCGTGCTACCCTTTGGGTGATCCCTGACCAGAATTCACTCTACTCACTGCCTAAAGCAAAGGGAATTCAGCCAAATCCAAACTCTCCCAGGATGAAATCCCATTGCTAGCAGCTTGTGTGAGTACAATATCTTCAGAAGAAGAATAACGTTTTGTGTGTGTGTGTCTGTGTGTGTGTGTGTGTTTCAGCACTTTTAGAAAGGGAAATATTGATAATATAATTGCAATAATCAGTTTGCCATTCATCTTTCCATCATAGTTTGAGTAACATTGCTCTGGATCATAAACATGTTGTTTTAGCAGATTAAAGAAACTAGCCTGACTTGTTTCTGAAATTGACCCTGACCCAGTCTGAGACCGATATGATCGGCCATATCACTGACCTGGTCACATTTAACATTTGTTGTGAGGAGTGGAGGAGTGGGACTAGAAAAGGAAACAGTGACCCAAAAAGCCGGGGAACTATAGACCAGTGAGACTGATGTCAGTGGTGGGTAAGTTGTTTGAGGGGATTCTGAGGGATAGCATTTACATACATTTGGGAAGGGGTAGATAACGTGGCTTTCTGCATGGGAAATCATGTCTCATTAATTTGGTTGAGTTTTTTGAAGAAGTACTAAGAAGATTGATGAAGGGAATTTGGTAGATATTGTCTATATGGACTTCAGCAAGGTGTTCTTTTTAAGAACAAAGTCCAAAGAAAATTTACAGCCCAGGAACAGGCCTTCAGCCCTCCAAGCCTGAACCGATCCAAATGTACTGTCTAAATCTGTCGGTCAATTCCTAAGTATCTGTATCCCTCTGCTCCCCACCTACTCATGCATCTGTCCAGACGCATCTTAAATGAATCGACCGTGTCTGCCTCTACCACCTCTGCTAGCAACACGTTCCAAACGCACACCATCCTCTGAATGACGTACTCACCGCATGTATCCCCCTTAAACTTTCCACCTCTCACTTTGAAAGCACGACCTCTTGTTACTGAATCCTTCAACCTGGGAAAAAGCTTGTCTCTATCCACCCTGGCTATACCCTTCATGATTTTGCAAACCTTAATCAGGTCCCCCCTCAATCTCCTTTTATCTAGTGAAAATAAACCTGACCTACTGAGCCTGTCTTCATAGATAGTATTTCATTCCGATTGGTAGACAGATTAGTAAGTTTCAGTCACATGGGATATAGAAGAAGCTACTCACAAATGGATTGAAGGAAGAGGGATATTTTTCAGACTGGAGGCTTGTGAGCAGCAGTGTGCTGTAAGAATCAGGACTGAGTTCACTGCATTTCATCATTTATGTAAAGTATTTAGATGTGAATATCGGGGCAATAGTTAGTAAGTATACAGATGACATCAGAAATGTGGTGTAGTTGAATATCTCAGAGTACAACAAGACCGCAATTAGATGAGACAAAGAGGCAAGGAGTAACAGATGAAGTTTAATTTAGATAAATATGAAGCTTTGCATTTTGTGAAGGCAAATCAGGGCAGACATTATATACTTCATGGTCAGGTCCTGGGGCATGTTGTGAAACAAAGGGGCATAGGGCTGCAGGTACATTGTTCCTTGAAAGTGGAGTCGCAGGTAGGCAGTGTGGTGCAGAACACATTTGGCACATTTGCCTTAGTCAGTCAGAGCATTGAGCATAGGAGTTGTGGTGGTATGTTGCATCTGTACCGGATGTTGGTGAGGCCACTTTTAAAATACTGCGTACAACTCGGTTTTCTGCAGAAATGAGTTACATGGATGTTCCAGGACTGAAAGTTTGAGCTTTAGGGACAGGTTGAGCTGTTTTCTCCTGGAGTGTCAGAGGTTGAGGAGTGACATTATAGAGGTTTATAAAACCATCACGGGCATGGATATTCTGAACAGACACGTTCTGCTCTCCAGGGTAGGGGAGTCCAGAACAAGAGGGCATAGGTTGAAGGCGAGGGGGATTGGTTTAGTAGGGACCTGAAGATAAATGTTTCACACAGAGAGTGGTGTGTGTACAGAAAGTGCTGTCAGAGGAAGTGTGAAGGCGGTTACAATCGCACATTTAAAAAGTATCTGAAAGAGGAGGGATATTTACCAAATGCTGGCAAATGGGACTGAATCAGATTTGATATCTGATCGGAGTGAACAGATTGGACTAACGGGTCTGCTTTCATTCTGCGTGACTCTGGTTCTATAAGAGGGATAATGAAAAATTCTTTCAAGTTGTACTTCTCTTCTCGTGACTATATGTTTACATTGATTGAAAGCTGCATTAGTTAAATATTTGACAAATAAGTGAGTCACGGATAATGGGATACAGACAGGAAAGTGGGGCTGAGACCACAACCTGATCAGCCACAATCTTACTGCCTGGTGGAGAAGGCTCAAAGTATCTAATGACCCACTCCTGCTCCTCAGTCCCATGTTCCTGTATTCCATTCAGCCCCTCATTCCTGCTAGACCGGAACATTTGGAGGCCACTTACTCCTATAACCTGGTGCACAGAAACAGAGGACACTATTCAGTCCCTCAAGACTGTCACACACGCTTTGAGGTGATTTGGGAAATATGATTGGAAAATCGAGGTTGGGTATGAAAGAGGCCCCTCATCTCTCTTTAGAAAGCTTCCCCTATCTGCAGCTTGTGCTCCATTTGTTGGTCATGTTGTGGACCCAGATTCACTGTGAATATAGCCCCTATAACTCACCCAGAGATGGCTCACAAAATCATCTGCTCTCCCTGACTGCAATATGCAATACCAGAACATTCATTAAAATAACACCCACTAACTTTCCAATAACAGAATGTGAGAACATCAGAAACAGGGGCAGGTAGTTCACCCCCCAAAACTGCCTTGCCCTTCACTAAGATCGTGGCTGATCTGCTCCAGGCCTCAAATCCTCTTTCATACCCAATTCTTCATAGCCCTCAACTCTCTGACAGGTCAATATCCATCTATTTCCTCTTCAAATGCTTTCAGTCATCTAGCTCCCCGAACACTCTTGAGAAGAGAAATCCTGACATTCAATACCCCCTGTTTGAAGAAAACACTTGCTTGTCCTATATCATGGGTTATTGATGCGAACAAAAGAGGTTGAGACAAGGGTTCAGGTAAAAATGACTGACCCTAATATCAAGGCAATGGTTGACTTCTGTTGACATCAAGGAGCTGGACTAAAAGGGAATCAGAGTAAACTGTCCAGTGTTTGGTGTCAAACATGGCACAAAGGAAGATGTTCATCATCTCGGTCCTGGGTCACCTCTGTAGGAGATCCTCAGGGTAGCTTCCTCTTCACAAACATCTTTAGCTGCTTCATCAATATCTGCCCACCCCCTACCCTCCCCACCATAAACAGAAGTGGGGATTCAAAGTTTGTGAGAAGATTTGTAGCTCGGGTGCTCTTTGTTGTGGTTGTGTTCGCAGAGCTGGAAATTTGTCTTGCAAGACAAATTTCCAGCCCGGCGAATAGAACCACAACAGAAGTGGGGATGGTCACTGGACATTCTCAATGTTCAGAACGTTTTGTACCCCGTCAGCTCCTGAACTGGTCTGTGTCCAAGTGCAGCAAGACCCAGGCTCCATTCAGGCTTGTGCTGTTAAAGTATCAGTAACATTCATGTAACAGCACTGCCTGTCACTGCACATTGCCACAGTAAAACATGAGTTCATTCATCACCTCACGCTGGTTTCATAGGAATATGAGGAAGCCATTCAGCCCATTGATACTATTGGAGAAGAACAGGGACAGCACATTCAGTTCCACCAGCCTATTACTCAGGAAGTCAAGGAGTCTAGTGTGATGGACCACACCAGAGCCCCTCGAAAATACTTGACGGCAGTAACCTAGACTCTAATGTTTTCTTATTTTAGAGGAAATGTAAAGTGTCTGTTCCAGATGCAATGTGACTGGCCAAACTACTCGGTGTGAAGCAAAACACCATCTACTTAAACACAAAAGATAAAATGAAACCAAAGAAAGGGGAATTTAGCATAATGTAATTCTACTGGACAGCTTAACAGAACAATAGAATTAGGAGTTATTACTAATGAACTGTTCCAACATAGGAAACTCCCATAAACACAGCCCCTGGCAAAAAGGAAAATTCAGACACAGAATGTCACAAATATTTCTCCAATCCAGGAATTGAAAACAGCATCAAGAGAAAATTCAGAGAGAGTAGCAGCCAGGAGATATTCACTAACGCTTCCAACTCTGTGGAGACCCCTATAATTTTTGATGTTACTGAGAAACCAAAACCCAGAGATCCTAATCTGTGAGAGCTGGCCACACCCATTCAGGCTGCATTAAAATAAACCTAAGTCCTCGCTAGCCGTTTACTCAAGTGGTCTGAACTAGCCAGCTTGGTAACAATCGTTTAATCTCTCTCTTAAAATAAACCAGGACAAAATAACCTCTTAAAGCTGCAGCATTGTCACACTTGTCAGCACATCGAACTGTCAAACAGGAACCGGGGTAACCCAGTCAGGCCCTTGGCCCTGTCAAATTGGACGATGAAGAAGCCAGTCAGTCCCTTGAGACACTTACACAGGAACAGTAGGAAGCCATTTCCACTTCAATGCACTTACAAGGAGGCAGAATTAGGTAATTGATGCTGATTCCTGATGAATGTCTTATGCCCAAAACGTTGATTCTCCTGCTCCTCGGATGCTGCCTGACCTGCTGTGCTTTTCCGGCAATCCATTCTCTACTCTGATCTCCAGCATCGGCAGTCCTCACTGTCTCCTAATTGATGCTCTAACATGATGAATAAGTGGAGCAGAGGCTGCACAGACAGACTGCTCCACATTGTTCCTCTTGGCTCCGTTGCTCATGATACACACGTGGGACTTTAACATGGTTTTCTCGCGGTGAGCAGGGAGGCCATATGTCTAGTGTGAAGTCTCAAGAAGGCATCTTTCATCTCCGAGAAGACAGCCTGGTGTTCTCTATGTAGGGTGGAAGCTGTTGGGAAAGGCTACCTGTTTCAGATGGAAAACTATTGTGGCTGCTTTTGGGGATTGTGAGAAACCTGATGTTCAGTACGGGTTCACATGCCGACTGCACAATAACTTGTGGAGAGTTAATGTAGCCATATAAACTATTAGGAAAGTCACGTTAGACAGATGAACGGACTCTCTATGTTCAAATAATACTGATCGTGTTCATGTTGATCTTGTCGAGTGCACGTCCTGTTCAGTGTAACCTGTATGCCTTACTCTGTCCAAGTCAATTTCCAACCTATGATCTGCCTGGCCATCCTTACTATGATCTGCCTCCACTGCTCATAAATAAAGTGTTTCCCTCTACTGAGGGTTCGCGTGGCAATAAATGAATCCAATCAATCCTTGTTAATGTATGGAATTTCTCACCCTATCAACATCTCTTTTGGAAATAAGTGATCGCTGCCACTCCTCGTGTTTCAGCATCACCATTTCTTCTTCTCTCACAGCTCTACAGATTAAACACTCAGCTTCTTTACTCTATCCTCATGTTACTATCACCCGTGTCTGTGGTAAGGAGCTCATTCCTTACAAAGGAGATCAAATCAGTGCCCCTAATGCGCTCTCAGCAAGGCTCTACAACAACAGGAAGCTGGCTTTACTTATGTACTCGAATCATCTTACAATGAAGCACAGCATACCATTGACTGGACCCATTACTTACACAGGGTTTGATTCGGACCGGTCAGCATACACTTGTGAGTGGGAGATCATGCTTCCCAAATTTGTTAGAGTTCTTTGATTAAGTGACCAAGAAGGTTGACGAGGCAGAGCGGTAAACGTAGTCTGTATGGATTTCAGTAAGGCCTTTGATAAGTTTCCACATGGCAGCATGTTCTGTATGGTTGCTGGAATGCTGGGGAAACTGGCCAATTGGATACACAGTTGGTTTGATGGTAGGAAGCAGAGGGTTTAGTGGAAGGATGCTTTTCAGCCTGGAGGCTGGGTCCATAGCTGTTTGTTATCTATGATTTGGTTGAGAATGTACAAGGCATGATCAGTAAGTTTGCAGATGACGTTAAAATAAATGGTAGCGTGATCAGTGAGGAAGTTTATCAGAAATTGCAGAAGGACCTTAATAAGGTGGGAAAGTGGGCTGAGAAAAGGCAAATGGAATTTAATATAGATGTGTGAGGTCTTGCATTTTGGAAACTCAATTCAAGGTAGGAGATTCATGGTGAATGGGAGCGCCCTATGGGGTGTAGTGGGCAGAGAGACCTTGGTGTTCAGGTTCTCTGAGATTGGAGTCACAGGTAGACAGGGCAGTAGAAAGGCATTTGGGACACTGGCCTTCATCAGGCAGGACATTGAGTACAGAAGTTGGGAATTTATGTTGCAGTTACACAGGACTTTGGTACGACCGCACTTGGAGTATTGTGTTCAGTTTTGTCACCTTTGTTATAGGGATGATGTTATAAAATTAGAAAGAGTGCAGAAGAAATTTACAAAGACGTTGCCAGGACCCAATGGTCTGAGTTATAGGGAGAGGTTGGACAAACCAGGACCTTTTCTTTCGAGTGTAGGAGACTGAGGGGGGACCTTATGGAGCCGTATAAGATCATGAGGGATATGGATAGGGTGAATGCTCTCAGTCTTTTCCAAGCTTTACAGAATCTAGGACGAGATGGAATAAGTCTAAGGTTAGAGGGAAAGGAATAAATGGGAACCTGAGGGACCACTTCTTTACACAGAGGGCTGGTACGTGGATGAGATGCCAGCAGATGTTGTTGAGGGGGTACATTAACAACATTTCAAAAGGATTTGGATAAATATGTGGAAAGGAAACGACTAAAGGATATGGGCCAACTGCAGGTAAATGGAGCTAACGTGGATGGACATTTACAAGGTGGAGTCGAACCCCTCTGTTAATTAAAACCAAACACCCAGAAAAGCTCGCTCACCTCGTAATCTGTTAAAATATGAGTGACACAGATCTCCGACATTCCACTATTTAAACAAACATTAACAAGTTAGTTTCTTAACTTTAATAGCGAACACTAAACAACAACTATTCACAAATCCAAGCCCCGCTTGTCTTAGCTACTTACTATCTGACTCCAACTCTGTAAGAATATGCTGTTCCAACAACCCACATATTAAACATTATAATTTCAAGACCAAACCGTCTCCATATTCCCCGCTTTGTTCACTCTTCCAGCTGCAGATCTGCCTGGGTCTTTTTTTTTTCACTGCAAGTAGGTTTTACATGAACATATATCTTTGATAGAGAGTGTTTGAAATGGCCAGTTAGCACTCCTGCTCTACAGCAGTTACTCTGCTGTTGGATGACAGTGGCTCTCCCTCTAGTTCCAAAATGCTGGGTTTATATACTCCCCATGATACAATAATTCTTACAATTCGATTGCTTCCAGATGTCCAACCAATAATATTCACATTCTGTTGGCTTCTGGTATCCTGAGAGTTATTTAAACTCATTGATTGCATTTGAATTGTTGTCAAAACAGCAACCAAAACTCAGGTATCCAATTCCCAGCTAATGGTGACATGTGTAACAGTCTGACCTTTAGCAGGCATCTGTAGCTGTACTTTCTATTCACCAAAACCCGTTCTGTCTTAAAGTGACCAGACATGCTTTCGGCTTCATAACATCTCCCCCCTTCAGGAAAAAAAATATGAACCAACAGAATGAAAAGATGACTTAATTTCTTTTCCTCTAATTCTTAATCCCATTTTTATGAAATTCGAAACTATTAGTCTCAGTTATACCAATTCATATTGTTTCTGCACACATATATGACACTGGAATAAGTCAAATTTTATCAACACTTATTCCTTTAAATTCATGATAAAACATCTGCTATAACAATTTTACGACACACAACATACCCATTTTGTGAGTTTAAAATCGGTAACATAAGACGCCAATGAAATAGTCTCATATTTTGGTCTTTAAATATCTCAAACAATATGAGAGGATTGTCGTTGTTGTCCACAACTGTCTCCGACAATTTGTTGGTTATGTAAACATTAAAATGCTGTCAGGCCAGTAAGAAACTCAATTCTTCTTGTTCAATAATGGGGATGTTGTATTTATTTCTGGTGGACATTGAGCATTTTCGAAAAGTAGCCAATTGGTCATTCAATTCCATCATCATTTTTCTGCATCAATACATCTCCGACCCCTATATCCCGAGCATCAAACACAATTTTCAAAGGGTTTCAAAATATTTGGTGCAGATAAAACTGGTGCGGTGATTAAACCTGCTTTAAAATTCTCAAATGCCTCCTGGCATTGTTCTGTCCACCACAATTCCGTGTTCATCTTTGATAAATCAGTGGTGCCAATATGTTGCTGAAGTTTGCAACAAACTTCCAATAGAATCCAGTCAGTTCGAAAAACTGAACCACCTCTTTCTTCGAGGATGGTCGTGGAAATTCCTCAAAGCCCTTCGTCTTTGTGTTCCATGGGGTCAACCTTCCATGTCCAATGTAATGTCCCAAGAACGTCACCTCTGCCTTCGCGAATTCTGTTTTCTTTAAGTTTATTACCAAGTTTGCTTCTGGTAATCGATCAACATGCTCTGCCAGCTGTAACATAGGAGCTTTCACTCACTTGCTAAAGATCACTACATCATATAGATAAAGTGCACAATTTGTGCATCTGGCCGCAACTCTGTTCCTGAGTCTTAACTGTGGCTGAAGCATTATTCATTCACATGACATACTTGATAACGTTTTTGTCATATCCGGTATCTTTACCAGATAGTTTAATTGACTCAACATTTTTTTTTTATTTGAAAGGGGCCACTAAACCTTGCTTTGAAGGGATTTCCTACCACTGTTGGCAATACTAATATGTCATCCACACATACTTTACTCTATGCCGTGCCCACTTCAGGTGCTGTTGAGCTAACTCACCTACTCCATTTAAACTCTCCCTCATCTAATATACATAATCCAAGTGTGAGAGCTCCGACTTTGGTCCTGTCAAATTATACTCAATAAATTTCAAAGGACCTCTCACTTCATGTACGAATATTAACACAAAGGAAGTAAATGGGGTAGATTTATTTGGGGCATCTTCGATGATAAGCAATTTAATGGGACACTTTTATCCCAATCATTTGGCCAATCCCGACAGTATGCTGTTAACATGGTCATCAGTGTCTGATGCCAACTTTTCCTGGGATTCAGGGTGGGGCGCACTTGATTTGAAGTGCTGTATGCCGAAGCTTTCCATGACTTCCTTAAACAGCTGAGTGGTAAAATGAGACCCTTGGTCCGACTGACTCTCTCTGGGTAGGCAACAGCGAGAAAAGCAAGCTACCAACCCCTCCACCTCCCGTTTTGCCTTCACACTCCGTAATGGAATTGCCTCTGGAAATCTGGTAGACACATCCATTATGGTCAGAAAATATTGGTTTCCACTATTATTTTGGAAAGGGGAGCTACACAATTAATCATAACCTACGTGAAAGGAATTGGTAACAAATGTTTTATTACTGTCTGTGACAAATTTGGTATGTATGTCATGTATAACAAAAATTAACCACGTCCTTGTGCATTCCAGGCCACTAGAAATGCTTCTGTACCTTCGCCTGAGTCTTCCATACACCGAGGTGACCGTCTGCAGTTCGTTCGTGTGCTACCCATAACACAGTATGCTCCCAGTAACATGATCTACTGCACTTCGGCCCATTTCCCTTCTGAACTAACCAACCATTTCTCTCCACGTTCAGGTATCTTCCTGCACCATTACATCAAACAGGGTGTCAGTTAACGGAACATCAACTCATTTGTCTTTTTCTTTTGTTTTTCCTTCCTGCTGTAACTTATGACAGTGGGATCATGTTAGTACACAGTGAGGAAAAATTCCTGGGTATATTTTTTTAACTGCTCAGTTCCCTAGTTTTCACTTGCCTTCTCCACCACAAGGGGTGTCTCTCCCACCTTGGACACTGCTAAACTGTTCCCAAGAATAAAGCGTATTCGTGGAACTGACAGTCTGTCACTCACTCTCACTTTTACTTCCCCAATCTTGATTTGGAACTCCAAACTGATGTTTCTATCACCCAACCTTAATTTACACAAATTATCACGCTGTTGAGTAACATGTCAGAAAGAGTGAAAATACTTCCATCTCTTACAGTTAGGGGCTGCAAGAAAGTGAGGACTGCAGATGCTGGTGATCCGAGTTGAAAACTGTGGAGCTAGAAAAGCACAGCATGTCAGGCAGCATCCGGGAGGCAAGAGAGTTGACGTTTCATGCACAAGTCCTTCATCAGGAAAGTGGGGGTAAGGGAGGGGGAAGGGGGCTGAGAAACAAATAGGATGGTGGGGGTGGAGCTGTGTGGAAGGTAGCTTGGAAGGTGATTGGTATATGCAGGTGGGGTGTGGTGTTGATATGTCACAGAGGAGGGTGAAGTGGATAGGTGGAAGGACAGCTGGAACCCCCAAACTATACAGCATCAACATAGACTTCACCAATTTCCAAATCTCCCCACCCCAACCTCATCCCAGATCCAACCGTTTAATTTATCACCGCCCTCTTTAACTGTCTTAATTATCCATCATCCTTCCCATTTATCGACTCCACCCTCCCCTCCGACATATCACTATCACTCCCACCTACATCTTCGTATAGCCTTCCCAGTGACCCTCCAGCCTGCCCAGCTCCTACCCTCCTATTTATCTTTCAGCCCCCTTGTCCCCAAGACACATTCCTGAAGATGGGTTTATGCCTGATATGTCGATTGTCCTGCTCTTCAGATGCTGCCTGATCTATTGTGCTTTTCGGGAGCCTCACTTCTCAATTATTAGAGACTGAGCAGGTCTCGCATCTCAAAAAATAATAATTTCTTTTCCTTCCCCTTATCCCCCCCCACCCCCGCCCTTTCTGAGTAAATTTTATCCATAGAGGCAAATTCCTTACAGAGATCAGGTACTAACTCCATACCTAGACCTTGCCTCGGCTGTTCACTCTCCTGCAGCTCCTCAGCTCCACTTGGAGTCTCCTTTACCAGTTTCACTAATGTCACTGGGCTTAGCCTCGTCTACCACATCTTTTCCCAAAATGTCTCCCTTCAATGCCCAGTACTGTGTGTCCCAGCTTACTGCAGTGAAAACACCTTTTTCCCATTGCCCTTCTTAAACCATCGGCACTGTAATTTTCTGTGTTCCACTGCCTTGAGGCCTTTCACCTCCTTTCATCCCCCTTGGGCTTCTTTTTTTCACCTGTGCTAAACTATTGTCAGTGCGCTCTACTGTTCACTTTGTAGTGTAGGATCTCCCCTTCACCCAATTTCTATCCCTCACCGGATGAAAATCCTCCCAGAAGCTAAATTTCATCTCATACACAAATGCATATTTATCTGCCATTTCTGCTGTACTTCTCACTTCTTCAACTTTTTGTTCATTCATATGAATTCTTACCCTCTCTGGAAGTGAGTCTTTAAACTTCTCCAGCAGAATAATCTCCCTTCGAGCCTTACAGGTCTTATCCATTTTTAAGGCCAGCACCCATCTATCAAAGTGACTGTGGTTAACTCTTTCAAATGCAACATAAGTCTGACCTAGTTTCGTCTCTATATTTCGGAACCTCTGTACTAATGCATAACCACTCAAAATAGCCCGTTTGACATCTGCATAATGTCTTGACCCCCCATCTGACAGCACTGCACATACCTCACCAACTGTGCCCACCCACTTAGTCTGAACGAGCATTACCCACAAGTTCACTGGACACGCCATCTACTGAGCCATTTTTTAAAATGACATAAAAACAGATTTTGACATTTTTTTTCACCGAAAAATGGCAATGTATTAACATAGCCGTCTACATCCCGACGTTCTCCCTTCATCTCTCTTCTGTTAATTTAACTTTCTTGTCTAATTCCCAACTTCGGAATTTCAAATTTTCTCTCTCTTTTTCCTATCTTTCCCTTTCACTCTATTCTGTCTCTGTTTCTATCCCCTTTTTACATCTTCTAATTCCAGTTGCCATATTTGCAATTTAAGCTTTTTCTAACTCTTGCAGTTGCCTGTTTCTCTGACACACTAAAGTGCTTGACCATCTCAATTACAAATTCAGCTTTCCTTTTCTCCCTGGTTAAACCCAATTGGAACCTATTTGCTTATTCTAAAAATATTCCTTCTTCTGTCTTTGTAAACTTCCTTGGCAAATTTGGCAACCTCTTTAGTAATGTTAAAAGCCATTTCTCTCACTCTTAATTTAGCCAACCACAAGTTAACAAAATTAAATGAATTTTTCCACCGGTTTTATTTGAAGATCTAGGTCACTAATTGCAATGAGTTGGAATTTGCTGGGACCTTTTGTACCCCAAATCAGTTAAAGTCTGTCCAAGTCCCATTTGGCAAAACCTCAAACTGTTATGACATCAACATCGAACCCCTCTGTTAATTAAAACCACACACCCAGAAAAGCTCACCTCACATTAAAATCTGTTAAAACGTGTGTGACAGAGAACTCCTAAATTACACTAATTAACAAATAATAACAATTTATGTATGTGCAAGGTAGCTCGCTGAACATGAAGGTTTGTTTTCAGACGTTTCGTCACGATGACTAGGTGACATTATCAGTGAGAGTCCCGCTGAAGTGCTGGTGGTATGTCCCGCCTCTCTATTTATAGGTCTTGGTTTCTTAAGGTGGATGATGTCATTTCCGGTTTTTTCATTGCAAGAGAAGGTAGACAGGATCTAAATTGATGTGTTTATTGATGGACTTCTGGTTAGAATGCCATTCCTCTAAGAACGTCCTTGCGTGTTTTAGCATGTCCGTGTGTTGTTCCAGTCAAAGTGGTGCCTTTCTTTGTCTGTATTATGGTACATAGTGATAGTGGGTTGTGTCTTTTGGTGGCCAGGTGGTGTTCATGTATCCTGATAACGAGACAACAGGACCATTTTAATGGCGGAAAAATGATTTTTTTATACATTGTTTCATCAATGTCTGTGTGCAGATATTTTTAATATGTGAACAACACATTCTAAATGAATAATGGAGACACAGTTATCGAAAAATGATGCACATGATGTATAAAATTTATAAAACATTGTTCGATGCTCATCTTAAGTGTTATGTTCCCCTTCTCTCAATGTTCCCTCCTTTTCTGGAATTCTCCACTCTAATCTCTCATTCTTATCAGGATATGTGTGATAAACTCTTGTTATTGGTATATCAACTTATTTCAGTTAATCACCTTTCTACCGGCAATTCAATATATTGGTTTGCTGGGTCCTTTCCAAAGCTAGTATCTGTCATATTATTGGAGATTAAAATTCTGGCATCAGACCCAGCATTTGAACAGATTACTCTGTCGTATATGCACTGTACAAAGGACCACAGCACACAGGAATTGCCAAAACATTAAGGGATGTGCATCTACTTCTTTCAATAATCTAATTTTCTCATCTTGCACATTTCCTCATCTATATCCTCTCTCTCGTTCTCTCTTTGTATATAGTTAAGAAATTTGCCAATTATTCTTTACGTCCCATCTCTCAAAACTCTTTTTTTCGGTTCATATCTATTGCTGTATTATTGCATAATGTGATTATAATTAAGCAATGTAACTACAAAGACATCTGGGAGGAGCTGGCTATAGTTAATTGGAAGGAGAGCCGAGCAGGGAAGACAATGGAGCAACAAAGGAATTTCTGTGGATAATTCGGAGGATATCAGAAATTCTCCCAAAACAGATGAAACATACTTATGGGAGGACAAGGCAGCCATGAGTGATATGGCATCAAACCAAAAGAGGAAACATACAATGTGGTGAAAATGTTTGGGAATCCAGAGAATTCATTGGCTCTGAAACTACATAAGGCTGGCATCACTGACCCTACAGAGCTCTTAATCATGGTCAGGGAGAGAAACAGAGGGAAACACATTCAATTTAAACGCAGAAGATGGTATTACTCAAGGAAAAAGATTTAAATGAATTGAGCAATTGAATTAAAATCAGTTAAGTGTTTTTATGGAATGTGTCAGATTGGAAGCGTGACCTCATCAGAATGAGAATATGAAAATGAAAGTGTTACCACATCAGAAACCAGATTCGGTCACTGAGTACAAGGCTGATGGGTGAAAGGGTCTCAGTGATAATTGGGGAACAGACAGCAAAATTGCATTTCAGATATTGCAGCTCAAAACTGCGTATCCATGTAGTGATGTAGACAACAGCAGCAGGAGAAGCAGAACACCATTCAACTGCCACCGTGACATTTTGGCCCGGGGATAATTTCATTAGTCTGCTATTACCATCAACACGATCTATGTTTCAGTAATGACTGTGGGTGAACATGTCAGGGTTATAACCATGTGAACCTAAACCTAATGGAAGCTCCGCAGTCCTGTTACATTCAGTCAGAAATGGTGGTGGATGATTAAACAAATGACTGGAGGAAAGGGATTCACAAACGTCCCCATTCCAAATAATCGAACAGACCTATACATAAGAGCAAAAGACAAGCATGCTTTATCTGCAACATGCTCAGCTAGAAGTGCTGAGTGGATGATCCAACTCACCCTCATCATGATGCCCACAGAATCACAGATGCCAGTCTTTAATCAATTCGATTCACTGCACGTGACATGAAGAAACAGATGAACACTGTAGATTCGACAAATGCAATGGACCCTGACCCCATTCCTGCATAGGACTGAAGATTAGGTGAGATTACATACAGTGTGGAAACAGGCCCTTCGGCCCAACAAGTCCACACCGACCCGCCGAAGCGTAACCCACCTATTCCCATATATTTACCCATTTACCTAACACTACAGGCAATTTAGCATGGCCAAGTCACCGGATCACCCGGAGGAAACCCATGCAGACACGGGGAGAATGTGCAAACTCCACACAGCCAGTCACCGGAGTCGGGAATTGAACCCGCGTCTCTGGCGCTGTGAGGCAGCAGTGCTAACCACTGTGCCACCGTGCCACCCACAAGCAAGCTGCACAACAAGCCGTGTCCCTGGGTAAGCTGTTTCATTCCAGATCCAACTCTGACATCTCCCTGGAAATGTGAAAAATTGCTCAGCTATGTCCAGTCCCCTAAGAGGAGAATAATTACAATCTGACTAATTGCCACTCCCTCAGGACAATCACGATCGTCAAATTGGTAGGAGTTATTTTTGACAGAGCTGTCAAGCAGCACAGAAATAACTTGCTCAGTGTGGTTTCTGACAGGTCTCCATGTGGAGATAATCCAGACCAGACTAATGTTCTGGCAGATTGTGGAAGTTAAAAATAACTAATAAAATATTAAGATACAAAACCTGGTGTCAGTAACAGTGACCTTGAAGCCAATGTCGATTGTAAACACCAATTTGCTTTCCCAAAGTACTTTCAGGAATTGAATCTCGGGTGCTTTCCTGGTCTGGACTAAAAGTGACTCTAGACACACAGATATTCGATAAACTTTTCAATGGTCTCTGAAATGGCCAAGCAAGATACTCAATTGTATCAAACTTTTCCGAGGTCTTAAATGATAAAACCAGACAGAACACCCGGCACCAGCCTCGGTATCGGAAAAGGGAACGGTAAACACAATCCTGTCGCCCCTGCAGAGACCTCCTTCCTAACATCTGGGAGTTTGTGACAATTTTCCCACAGACAACACAGAATCGTGAGGAAAGGAGGAGGCCAGGCAACACATTGAGCCTCCCCCATTCTAGTTCATGTTCAAACATCTCCTCAATGCATTTATCCCACACAATGAATATATCCGTTCATGTGAATAACCTTGTGAAGCGATAAAAATAGGAAGTACAGTCGTCCCTTCGGTCCATCGAGTTTGCTAAACAATTCAGCATAATGATGGCTCGCCTTTTATTTCCACACCGTACTCTTGCTCTCCCCTCATCCCTTTAGTACCTCTAAATCCTTATTTATATTCAGTGCCTTGGCTTCCAGGTGTGAGCGAATTCCCCGGGTCACCAGTTTCTGAGTGCATTTATTCTCATCCCGATGCAGAATGCCCTACTTGTAACTAATACTGTGGGCCCTTAGTTTAGACACCACAGCCTGGGGAATCATCATCCCTGTTTGCAATCTGTCTCACCCTGTCAGAGTTTTGTATATCTCACTGAGATCACCACTCATTTTCCTAAAGCCCATGAAATACAGGCCCAGTTGCCTCAAACACTGTTCCCACAACAAGCCTTTCATCCCAGAGATCAGTCTGGTCATCCTTCACTGCTATCCCTCAATGTCAGGTTTGTCCTTTAAACGTTAAGGAGAACAAAACACAATTCTGCACAATTTTCGAGATTGGGTCTCTCCAAGGGTCTGTACAGTTGCAGTAAGACTTCCTTACTCCTGGATTCAAATCCTCCTGAAATGAAGGTAAACGCACCACTTATAACCCTAACTGCTTTCTGTTCCTGTAAAATTGCTTTCAGTGACTAGTGTACAGGGAGATCCAGATCCTTTTCAATGTTACAGCTCCCCACTTTGCGGGTCTACGTACACTGGTCAGCGTGACAATGTCATTCCCAGTGTTGACCTCTGTGTTGAGAACTCACTGCGCTGCAGGGACCGTGGAGCGCTGCTCAGAAGGAAACAACAAAAAGGAGCATACATCGCTTTGTAGATCAACATGTTTCAAACATAGGCTGACAATCTCTTGTTCCCACCAAAAGGCACACCGTCACCTCTACCCACCTGGCTCTCCATCTGCCACGTATTTGCCCATTCACTCCACTTGTCTCAGTCACTTTGGAGCTTTTTTACATCCTCCTCACCCACTCACAATCCCACAGCCTTTAGTGCTGTCAGCAGGCTGGGATATATTGTATTTGATTCCCGCAACCAAATATTTAATGGGTATTGTGAGCAGCTGGGGCCTGAGCACCGGTCCATGCGGTACCTCAACCTTCCTCTGTTATTTGTTTTCCAATTTCTTTATTTCGTGAATCTGTGTGTCTCTGGCTCGGCCAGCATTTATTGCCTGTCCCTTGTTGCCCTTGAGAAAGTGGTGGTGAGCTGCCTTGTTGTACCACTGTCGTCCACCTGCTGTGGTTGACCCACAATGCCATTAGGGAGTGAATCCCAGGATTCTGACCCAGTGACTGTTAAGGAATGGTGATATATTTCCAAATCAGGATGGTGAATGGCTTGGAGGGGAACTTTAAAATGGTGGTGTTCCCATACATCTGCTGTCCTTGTCCTTCTGGATAGACGTGGTCGTGTGCTGGGAAGATGGTATCTGAGGATCTTTGGTGAAACATATCAGTCCATCTTGTAGATAGGAACACACTACTGCTGCTGAGCGTTGATGGTGGAGCATTGTGGATGAAACTACACTCAAACTCAATGCTTAGTCCTAGATGGTATCAAGCTTCTTGAGTGTTGCTCGGGCTGCAATCGTCCAGGAAAATAGGGAGTATTTGAGCACACTTCTGACTTATTGTAGATAATGGACAGGCTTTTGGAAGTCAGGAGGTGAGTTACTCGACGCAGTATTCCTAGCTTCTGACCTGCTCTTGTAGTTACTGTGTTTATGCGGTGAGTTCAGTGAGTTTCTGAGCAACGGTTACCCCCCAGGATTTTGATACTGGGGGATTCAGTGATAGTAACAACATTGAATGCCAAGGGGCAGTGATTAGATTGTAAGTTAGTGGTGATAGTCACGGTCTGGCATTTGTGTGGCGTCAATATTACTTACCAAGTGTCAGTCTGGATACTGTGCAGAAATTGTCGCATTTGGATATGGACTGTTTCAGTATCTGAGGAGCCACAAATGTTGCTGAACATTGTGCAATCATTGGCAAACATCCCCACTTCTGAACTTATAATAGAGGCAAGGCCTGAAGATATTTGGGCATAGATCACTGCCCGAGGGTCTCCTACAGACTTGTCCTGGAGCTAAGTTGACTGACTTTTATCAACCATGACCATCTTCCTACGTGTCAGGTATGATTCTAACTAGCGGGGAGTTTCCCCCTGATACCCATTAATTCCAGTTTTGCTAAGGTGCCTTGATACCACACTTGATCGAAGGCTGGATTGTTTTAAAGGGCTGTCACTCTCACCCCCCTCTGGAATTCAGCTCTTTTGTCCATGTGTGAACCAAGGTAATGAGGTCAGGAGCCGAGCGACCCTGGTGGAGCCCAAACTGGTCGTCATTGACCAGATTATTGCTGAGCAGATGCGGCTTGAAAGCACCGACACCTTCCATCACTTTACTGATGATAGGGAGTAGACTGATGGGGAGGTAATTAGCCGGATTGGATTTGTTCTGCTTTTTATGTGTAGGAGATACTTGGGTAGTTTTCCACATAATAGGGTAAATGTCGTTGTTGTAACTGTATTGGAACAGGAAAAAGTGAGGACTGCAGATGCTGGAGATCAGAGCTGAAAATGTGTTCCTGGAAAAGCACAGCAGGTCAAGCAGCATCCAAGGAGCAGGAGGGCTCATGCCCGAAACGTCGATAATTTCCTGAAGAAGGGCTCATGCCCGAAACGTCGATTCTCCTGCTCCTTGGATGCTGCCTGGCCTGCTGTGCTTTTCCAGTTACACATTTTCAGCACTGTATTGGAACAGCTTTGCGAGGGCAGTGACAAGTTCTGGAGCACAAGTTTTCAGTACTATTGCCAGAATGTTGAACAGCATGAATAACCTAGTGTCTCCAACCGTTTGTGGATATCGCGTGGACCGAATCGAATTGGTTGATGACTGGTAACTGAATCGCTGCGGACCACTGGGAGGAAGCTGAGATGGATCTTCCACACAGCATTTCTGACTGAAGGTTGTTGCGAATGCATCAGCCTCATCGTATATACTGAAGTGCTGGGCTTTTCCACCATTAAGGATGGGGATACTTGTGAAATCTCTTCCTCCAGTGAATTGTTTCATTTCCCCAGCGTTTCTCAATGAGAAGTGGAAGGACTGCAGAACTTAGACCTGATCCATTGCTTGTGGGATCACTTAGCTTTGTCTGTCACTTCCTGCTTCTGCTGTTTAGCGCACAAGTAGTCCTGTTTGGTGGCTTCACCAGGCTGACATCTAAATGTCAAGTGTGCCCAGTGCTGCTCCTGCCCTCCTGCACACTCCATTGAACGAAGGTTGATCCTCTGGCTTGATGGTAATTGTTGTGAGTGGGATATGCCAGGCCATGATGTTGTGCGGGAGTACAATTCTGTTGCTATTGATGACCCACAATACCTTATGGAAACCCAGACTTGAGCTGTTAGATCTGTTCAAAGTCTGCCTTATTTAGCACCGTGAGAGTGCCACTTAAAATGATGGAGGTTATTCTCAATGTGAAGATGTGACTTATCTCCACAATGACTATGCAGTAGTCACTCTTACCAATATTGTCATGGGCAGATACTTCTGCAACTGGCAGAAGAGTAAGGATGTGGTCAAGTATGTATTTTCCTCTTGTTCGTTCCTTCACCACCTGCCACAGACCCAGTCTAGCTGTTATATCCTTTAGGATCCGACCAGCTTGATCAGTAATGCTGCTGCAGAGCCACTCTTGGAGGTGGACATTGAAATCCCCCACCCAGAGTACATTTTGCGTACTTACCACCACCAGTGTTTCCTTCAAGTGTTGATCAGCATGGAGGAGTACTGATTCATCAGTTGAGAGAGGTTGGTACATGGCAATCAGCAGGAGGTTTCCTTTCCCATATGTAAACTAACCTCATTGGACTTCATGGGATACAGAGTCACTATTGAGGACTCCCAGAGGAATTCCTTCCAACTGTATCCCACTGTGACGCCACTTCTGCTGTGTCCATCCTGCTGGTGAGACAAGAGATATTCGGGGAAGATGATGGGGTGTTTGGGACATAGTCATACTCAGAGAATCTTACACTGACTAAATACTTAACTACACCAGCAACCATCCCAACACACACAAACGAAGCTGTATCAGAACACTATTCCAATGAGCCATCGCGCACTGCAGCACAGACGAACTTCGGAAAACAGAGAACACCTATACAATGTATTCAAGAAGAACGCATACACAAAAAATACAATTCGCAGACTTCTCAAGAACAAACCACAACAAGCAGACCAAACACAGCCAGATACCCTAACCACCTTACCATACATCAAAGAAGTTTCAGAAATGACAGCCAGACTACTAAGACTCCTCGGAATCCTAGTAGCACACAAACTCACCAACATTCTCAAACAAAAACTAACAAGCTTAAAAGGCCCAGTACAACCCATGGACAAAACCAACGTTATCTACAAAATTCCATGCAAGGACTGCCACAAACACTACGTAAGACAAACAGGAAGAAGGTTAGCCACCAGGATACACGAACACCAGCTAGCCACAAAAATACACGACCCCCTCTCCCTCGTAGCCCTGCACACGGAGAAAAAAAAACACCATTTTGAATGGGACAACACATCTATCCTTCGTCAGGCAAAGCAAAGATATGCCAGAGAATTCCTAGAGGCCTGGCACTCCAACCACAACGCCATAAACAAACAAATTGATCTAGATACCATCTATCAACCCCTCAGAATATGAACAGGAAATGGCATCACCACAAACCCCAGGAACACCATCCATGGCAAACATATAAATAGAAAGCAGGAGACAACAGCTTCGCTTCACTTGGAGGTCGCCACTGATGATGTTACCTAGCCAGGTAATGAAATGTCTAGATATCAAACTTCAGCTCAACGAGCAAATCTACACCCTATGCCTTACAGATTATGTCAGACTGCTGCTTGATGAGTCTGTTTATTTCTATTAACTGTTTCCTGCCAGCTGTCCTATTCTCGAAACACGGCCATATATTAGCCCCAATCCACAAAGATTTGATTTTGCAAATTGGGCTTGGCGCTTTACCAATGTTTTTTGAAAATCCAAATGTATTACATCCATTGCTTCTCTTTCATGTCTCTCAGTCTGTTTCTCAATCATAATTCCCATTTTATAAATCTATGTTAATGTTGTCCATGACCATTATTTTCAGTCCCAATAATTTCTGCTAAACCATTTACTTACTATGTTCTATGTTCCATGTACTATATCATTTTCCCACACCAGACTTGGTTTTCCTAGTCTTGTTAGAAATTTCTGTGAAGACAGAACTGAAGTAATGGCCTCATAGTTCTGCCATTTCACTGTTCCCCATTGCCCATTCTCTGGTTTCAGACTGTAAGGAAGCTGCACTTATTTTTTCATGCTTCTCACATTTACATGATTCAACAAGCTATAACAGTTCACTCTTCTAACCCTTGTGAATATACTCTTCAGAAACCGATCAATTTCTGCCATCAGATGCTCAATACTTGAAACCATACACTCACAGGAGAATAGACTCTGTGCCAACTGAAATACAGCACAATCTATATTAGTCCCACTGTCCAACACCAGGTCCATAGCCGGGAATGCTATGACACTTCCAAGTGCTCGAACAAACACTTTCTAACTGTTATGGGGTGACCTATGATAACTCCCCTCTCAGCAAGTGCATTCCAGACCCCAACACCCTCTGTGTGAAAAAAATAAATCCTCTCTGAACCTCAAACACTTCACTTTAAAAGAGTGCTCCCTTGTTCTTGACCCTCTGAGTAAAAGGAACAGCTGCTGTCTATCCACCCTTTCCATGCCCCTCGTTATCTTATCCTTCTGAATCACATCCCCCTCAGCCGTCTCTGCTCCAAAGTAAACAACCCGAGCTTATCCAGCCTCTCTCCATAGCTGATATGCTCCATCCCAGGGAGCATCCTGGTGAATCTCCTCTGCACACCCTCCAGTACAATCACATCCTTCTCGTAATGTGGCTCCCAGAACTCCACACAGTATTCCATCTTGGTATAACCAAAGCCCTGTGTAGCTCTTATAATCTACTCCCTGATTAATAAACGCTCCACCCAAGGTCCAATTCTTAACTAGTCAATTACCTCCAACCAAATTCAGGGATGTGTGGACGAGCATACTCTGAGCTTCCTAGAGTGGTGTCATTCATTGAGTACTCTCCTGTCTGGTTCCTTCTTCCAGGTTTACATTCCATCTGCCATTGATCCACCCATATGACCATTCCTTCTGTATCTTCCTGCAACATAAGGTCTTCCTCCTCACTGCCAATCACCCGCCCAATCATTGTATCAAACGCAAACTTATTTATCACAACTCCCACCTCCTCTATCCACCTCCCTGCAGATTTCATCTACACCATTTATGAATACCACAAACAATAAGGGACGGAGCACTGATCCCTGTGGTACACTAGGGGACACTCGTCTCCAGTCACACAAGCAGCCTTCTCCCACCACCCTCTGTCTCCTGACACTAAGACATCTTTTGTTCATAACTTGTCAAGTTATCCTTGATACTGTGAGAGTTCACTATATTTTTCAGTATCCCATGTGGAACTTTGTCAAAGGCCTTGCTGCAAAATTAAATAAGCGACCTCCTCAAACTAATTCAATCCAATTCATTAGATGTGACTTCCCTCTGATAAAGTCATGATGATTATCCCTGAGCGAACCTTGCCACTCTGATTGGAGTTCAATTTTCTCCTTCCATAGTTTCTCCAGTAGTGTCCCTAGCAATGATCTGACACTCGCTTGTCTATAATTCCCTGATCTATCTCTACCACCCTTACTGTAAAGTGGAATAATATTAGCTGTTTTCCAGTTCTCTGGCACCTCCCCTATGGTCAGATTCTCATTAAAAATTTTCAGTTAGGGGCTTTCCTCCTTTGACCCCGACAACAGCCTGTGATACAATTCATCCAGACCGGGGGATTGGTCCAATTTTATACCGGACAAAGCCTCAAATCCCTGCTCGTATTTTACGTCAATCTGTTCAAGAACTTTCCAGTCCATCTTCTTGAATTCTGTACCTGCATCCTCCTTCTCCCAAGTAAAACAGATGTGAAGGTCTCATGTAACAATCCATCAGTGTTCACCAGCTTCACACACAGATTGTCCGCTTGGTTTCTAATGGACAGTAATTGTTGGCTGATTATTCTATTCTACTTGTACGTGCAGAATATCGTGGGATTCTCGGTAATCTCGCCTGTTTGCACTTCTCCGTGTCCCTCTTTATTCAGTCCCCTCGATATTTCTAAGTTTCACTATAACCATCTTATGAAACTCAAGATCACAGGCTGAGTTTCCCCATCAGACAATCTTGCCATCTTATGGATTAATCTGGATCATACCTTTTGCAGTTCCTGTGTAGTCAGTACATTAAATCTTAGATTGGGACTCCAAACAGTGCACAATACTCTAAGTCTAGTCTCACCAAATCTCTGTGCAACTGGTGCACGATATGTTCTACATTGCAATTACATTCACATGAATGTAAACCTAATTTTAACTGTCCCTTTGCATGTATTTTTCCCAATACCTTAGGCTTTAATTTTTCTTATGAGCTGACTGTGTGAGTTCTTAAAACATTGCTCCTGAATATCCAACTATACGTTATCCATTGTTTCTTCATTGCCTATGTCTAAAGAATCAACGTCAAACCATTCCAAAAAATGTTTGCCACTTATGGCTTTCATTTCATCGATGCGTTATCATACTCCCCGGTTTTGCCATTACCTTCTATATATCTAGCAGCAATTTTTTTGTCATAGAGTCCAACAGACACCCGATTGCGGATGACAAGTTAAACTATCTTTATCCTTTCTTAAACTGTCCATAATATTTATAGCCTTCACCTTATTCAGATTAGCTAAATGCCTTTCAGTAATGTATAGGAAAATAACATGACAATCCGCAATGCAATCAATATGTCTATTACTGCTTCATCTGAAATTCTTGTATGAACTACATCTGGTCTGTCAGATTTATCAGTACTCAATCCGGCTATCTTTTCAATGACGACCTAATCCCTGATATGAATGAGCTTTGACTTTACGTACACAAGTCCCATGGCCTCTTGGTATTTCTGGGAGAATTTCTGGATATTCTTCCTTGAAGATGGACACAAAAATAACTGTTTCTTTTCCTGTGATTTCTCTGTTCTCTACAATAAATGATCCTGTCTGCACACTCACTGTTCCACATTTGACCTTGTTTTTGATTTTGTTTCATACATTGATAGAAGCTTTTTAGCAGTCCTTTGCTTTTCTTTTGTTTGCATGATTTACGTTTTTGATTTTCTTCTCAGTTTCTTGTCCATCCTTTACTGGGTCTTACATTTCTCTGAATCCACCGGCTTACGACAACACTTGGTATTTTTCTAAGCTGCCTCCTTTGATTTAATAAGTAGATGAAGGTGGGGCTGATGGGATGGAAGGTGGACACATAGGAACGTTCAAAATGGCGGTGCTGAGTTGCAAGTTTGGACTGGGATAAGATGGGGTTTGGGGAAATGAGGAAACTGGTGAAATCCACCATGATCCCTTGTGGTTGGAGGATCCCAAAGCAGAAGATGAGGCTTTCTTCCTCCAGGTTTCTGGTGGTTAGGGAGTGGCGATGGAGCAGGCCCAGAACCCTCATGTCCTTGGCAGAGTGGGAAAGGGAGTTAATGTGTTCAGCCACAAGATGGTGGAGTTGGTCAATGTGGCTGTCCCAGCGATATTCTCTGAAATGACCCACAATTTGGCGTCCTGTCTCTCCAATGTAGAGAGGACCACATTGGGTGTAATGGATGCAATCGATGAGGCGTTCTATCTCCGTTCATCACCTATCACGTTCAACCCCACCTTCACCTATCGCATTCCCAGCTCCCACCCCTTTGCCACAACACCTTTTCATTCATCCCCCAGACCCCTTCGCCCACAAGTCTCATTCCTGATGAAGGGCTTATGACCAAAACATCGATTCTCTGTTCGTAGTATCCTGCCTGATTGTGCTTTTCCAGCACCATACTCTTCGACTCTGATCCCCAGCGTCAGCAGTCCCCACTTCCTCCTCACACCTTCATGGCTTGCATGACTCCGATTTATAACGGTTACTTCGAATAAAACAAAAAATGCCGTGTTCTCAAAGATCATAAAACAAAACCAATGCATTGTGGTCACTGGTCCCACTGGTGGGTGGCACGTTGGCACAGTGGTTAGCACTGCTGCATCACAGCGCCAGAGACCCGGGTTGAATTCCCGCCTCAGGCAACTGTCTGTGTGGAGTTTGCACATTGTCCCTGTGTCTGCGTGGGTTTCCTCCGGATGCTCCCGTTTCCTCTCACAGCCAAAAATGTACAGGTTAGGTGAATTGACCAAGCTAAATTGCCGGTAGTGCTGGGTGAAAGGGTAAATGTAGGGGAAATGGGTCTGGGTGGGTTGCTCTTCGGAGGGTCGGTGTGGATTTGTTAGGCCAAAGGGCCAGTTTCCACACTGTAAGTAATCTAATCTAATGAAATGTAATTTACAGAAAAGTTATCAATTAGCTCTTCTGATCATCCAACACCAATTCATAAATAACCTGATCTCGAGCTCGGTGCTTGACATACAGTTAATACAAACCATTTCACACATGCTCATGAGATCCATTTTTTCCAGCATTAGCATTCATTTGGGTTAACACTGCTTAGACATAATTTAAACAGTACATTATTACTGCAGTAGCCACAAACCTGTAGATCTTATTTTCCTGTTTGAAAACATACCCAGCATTTGTATTGCAGCTTTCACGTTGATATATAACTCACATCACTGTTTGCTTCTCCTTCATGTTTCTGAGCTCCACCTTATTAGATTCTGTAGAATCTGACCGACGTATGCTCTGTGTAAATTAATGTTAGAGATCATCTCGCCACATCATTTATGCTCTTCTTCAGATCTCCTGTTATACTGGTAGAGAAGGACAATGATCTTTCAACAATGCTGTGTATTTCCCCAGCCAGCTGAGACTGCTGTAACCTGGGTGGGGACCTAACAGCAGGTTGCTAAAGAATTGCTGCTGCTGTACAGGATCTTAGCGAGATCACATCTGGATTAATGTGTACAGATTTAATCTCCTCAATGAGGAACGGATATTGTTACATTTGAAGCAGCTCAGAGATTTTTTCCTCAACTGATGCCTGTAATGAAGGTATTAACCCATAAGGAAAGGATGATCAGGTTGTGTTTAGAAGAATGAAAGATGATCATATTTTTACATCGAACACCGGAAGGAGTCAGCAATACAAGCCAATTACACAATAAATGGAGTAATCCATTCCACTTCTCCAGCTTGATACACAGGAACAGCAGAAAGATATTCACGCCTTCGACCCTTTTACACCAGAACAGGACAAGGGTATTCAGCCCTGCAGCCTGATGTAAGGTTACAGGAGGAGGCCAATCAGCCCCTCGAGTCAAAGCACTGGACCCAGAATAGGCCATGCTGCACCAGTATCTTGTTACACAGCAACAGGATCAGTCCATCAGCCTCCTCAAGTCTGTAACACAGGAACTGGAATAGGTCAGACAATGACTGGAGATTTATTACACTGGGATAACAGGAAGTCATTCAGCCCCTGCGATCGTTTGTGAGGGAATTGGATAAGGATACAAAGTATCGGGGACATTTTCTTAGTAAGGAAGTTGGAGATAATTCAGACACATGTCTGTTGTGTGAGAACAGGAGAAGACCAATCACTCCCTCAGTCCCATCTCAGGGATACATGAGGAGACTGTTCAGTATCTCCAGCCTGTTATGGAGAAGTATGAGAAGACCCATCTTGCCTCAAAATGTTGCACAGCAACAGGAAGATTCCATAATCACACAACCCTCTAACACATCAACAGGAGGAGGTCATTCTGGCCATAAAGATGAGTATATCGGAAAACCAGAAAGACGTCAGCCCATCAATTTTGTACACCAGCAGGATGATGAATCCATTCAGCCATACATGCCTCTTATACAGCAATTGGAGCAGATCCATGAAAAACGTGTGCCCGTTAAACTGGAATTCAAAGAAAACGTAAAGGTTTTCAAAAGGGAAGAACTTATAATAACTGTATACATTATGTTAAAGCACAACGATAAAGCTATTGTAATTTAAGGGAAATTATTAGAATCCGTTGTTGAGGACATTTGCAAAGTTAAATCACAATCCATCTGAGTCAACACAGTTTTACGAAGGATAAACCGAGTATGAATTGTTTGCTTGAGTTACATAAGGACGTGACAAACAAGTTTGATAGTAGGATTCCTAGAAATGGAATGTATTTGGTCTTCCTGAAGGCATCGGATATGTCGCTTCTCCAAAGAGTAAGTGGTAAGATCAGAGAACATGGGTTTACGAATAATTTATTAGTTTGGATGGAGGATTGGTTAACGAACAAAATACAGTCAGATGGAATAAATGTGTCATTTTCTTTTGGAAAATGCAATTTGCGGAATGCCAGAGATTTCAGTACTCATGTCTCAACTATTTTCGCTGGATATTATTACTCGGTTGACGGGATAGAAAATACTATTTTCAGAGGACACTAACATTGGTGGGAAATTACTTCAGAATGAAGATCGAAGAGCTATAATAATAAATATGGATAGGTTGCTGAATGGTCATAATTTGGCAATGAAATTTAAATTGGATAAGTATGGGTTATTCAAGTTGGACAGCATAATAGAAAGGTAAATTATTATCTAAATGTAGATAAACTTCACAGTGTTTAGGAGCAGAGGGATATCGATGTCCAATTGCATATCACAGAACACCTGCATGAGGGTACTTCAAGTAATGAGAAATGCAAGCAGAATTTCAGTGTTTGTTTGGAAAATGACAGAGTAGAAAGGCAGAGTGTGTTACTGTAGCGATGCAAGGCATTCGCGAGGCTGCAACTGGTGTACAGTTTAGGTGCCCTGACTTGTGGAAGTGTGCATTTGCATTGGAGGTAATTCAGAAGAGGTTCATTAGATTGATTCCAGAGATGAAACGTTTGTCGAATGAAGAGAAATTGATCAGTTAAGGCCGATATTCTCAAGTTTATAAGAATGAAAGGAGATCTCATTGAGATCTGCAAAATGTTAAGAGTAATTGAAAATGTAGATGTGGACTGGATATTTTCTCATGTGGCGCAATCTACAGCAAGAGCCCAGCGTTTTAGGATTGAGAGATGGCAGGAAAGTGGAACAGAGGCTGCAATGACACCAGCCATGATTGTATTCAATGGCGGAGCAGAGATGACATCAGCCATGTTTGTATTCAACGGTGGAGCAGAGATGACATCCGCCATGTTTGTATTCAATGGCGGAGCAGAGATGACCTCCGCCATGATTGTATTCAATGGCGGAGCAGAGATGACATCAGCCATGATTGTATACAATGGCGGAGCAGAGATGACATCAGCCATGATTGTATTCAATGGTGGAGCAGAGATGACATCAGCCATGTTTTGTATTCAATGGAGGAGCAGAGTTGATATCCACCATGTTTGTATTCAATGGCAGAGCAGAGATGACATCAGCCATGATTGTATTCAATGGTGGAGCAGAAATGACATCAGCCATGTTTGTATTCAATGGTGGAGCAGAAATGACATCAGCCATGTTTGTATTCAATAGCGATGCAGGTTGGAGGGGCTGAATAGCCGACTAATGCTCCTCGTTCTTATTCAACCCTTCGAATGTGTTACACAGGAATGGGGGAGGACTTGTTATCAAATAGGAAGCAGGCACTACGGATAAATCAGTCTAAGGAGTTAGACAGGACGTAAAATGTTAAGTCATATAGCGACCACCGTTGGGTCCTCAACTATTTACAATCTATATCAATGATCAGGGGGATGGAACAGATGTACTGATACTGAGTTTGGTGATGTTTCTGTGATAAGAAAGAGATTACATTATCAAGAGAGAGTGGAGAGTCTGCAAATAGATACAGAGTGGAAAAAGCAAGGATCATTGTTTGGCAGGTGGAATATAACATGATGTAACCTGTAATTTCATTTACAGGAATAATGGAAGGCAGTATGTGACTGAAATGGAGAGGGATTACAGGACATAATGGTACTGTGTACTAGGGGATTCACTCAGATCCGTTCAGACATGGGAGGTTTTGCTCCATCCCTGATCGTCTGCTCATTGACGCTCCAAGTGACCCCATTGCTCTCCGTACACATGAATATTTTGTTGTGGTTGGTTGGTGGTGGGATGATGTTTCGAAATGTGTATCAAGCGGAAGGCCTTTATCCAACATACATGCATTCTTTTCTTATCGTCTTTGGAGACCCGAAGACGATAAGAATGACTGCCTCCTTCTGAATGAAGGAACTGTGGCTGATGTCAGGACAGAGTTATTCATCAACATGATGCACTCTGCATGGACACACTGTAACATTAATAGTGAGAGAGCTCCTTCAGTTCCGCTACCTCTCCCCATTGACATGGGTACTCCGCAGATGCCATGTACACCATCGGGAATCCCACTATACTGGGAAAATAAGGATACACCTGGTAGCTCTCTGCTGCGGGAGAAACAATGTATTTACCTCATCCACCATGTACATCCTCCATCACCGAATGGTGGCATTGATATTGAGATACTGGGAGATGATGGATCTGTCACCCATTCCTTCCTGGAAAGTTCCGGATCATAGAAGCTGAATAAAACTGTGACCCTAACAGCCACTGGCAGCACCATCCTCCCCCTGGTGTGAAGCTGCAGGTCGTGTTGAGGGAATTGACACCATTCTGTAGCCAGCAAGTTGTTCAGTCAGGGACCGCTCAAACTCTGATCCTGGGTTAAGTGGAGCTTGGGAAGCTGTTCCTGGAAAACCCGGGGTGGATACAGCAGATCCCTTTCCCCACGCACACTCATTGCTTGGTTTCAGAGCTTCCCCTCTCTGCAGCCTCTTTCCCATTTGTTGTTCATGTTGCAGGCTCAGATGCTGCAACTACAGTCCCCATGCTCCATCCCGAGTTGGGTCACCAAATCCTCAGTTCTCCCTGAATGCTCACAGCACAACTCCAGCAAAACATTCCCAGCCCCTCCACTAAATTTTCAATTACAGGAGTCAGTCACAAACCCCTCGGCTACAAGTGTTGTGGACCAGACCAGAACCCCGCTTAGACCCAAACCTTTCCTTATTTTGAATACAGATGGGAAGTGTACGTGCCAGATATGTTGTGACTGGACAAATCACTCGACATTAAGCAAAGTATAATCTATTCAAATGCATGAGTTAAAATGCAATCAAACAAAAGAACATTTGGGGATAGCTTGTGTTTAAACACTTACACAAACAATAGACACTGTACCTTCTTGGTTTACACCGCTTGGCACAAAGATATATTTAAATACAGATCCTTACAGCAGTTTTCCAATCCAGGGGGAAACAACATCAACAGAGATCTCAGAGAGAAAAGCAGCTGGGGATCATGTATTGAAGCTTCCATCCCTTCTGGGATCCCTAGCAGCTTCTGAATGCTGCAGCTAAAAACAAAACGAGAAAACCTGGTCTGGGAGAGCTGGCCACTGCCCTTCCATTGTTACCACCGTTTTAACGAAACCTAGAGGCTTTCTCAGTTATTTACTTAAACTGTTTTCAGACAGCAGTTCTGTACCTCTGGCGTTGTCAGATCAGCTGAAATGGTTTGTTACATCAAATTCTGAATCTGCTTGAGAGAACACCACAAACAACATAAACTGGGACAAGATGACCGCCCAGCATGGAGAGCTGTGCAGACCATGCTAGTGTGTTGCTCAGTAAACTGCACTATCTGCTCAGCATAGAGAGTATTGCAAACTATCATATGCTAACTATATTCACATCAGATTACTACAATGACTACAATGAGAAGACTTGCTGTGTGTGTTCAGCAGAGACTGAGAGAGAGTGTGTGCGCGTGAGCGATTGGCGTGGTTGAATGCAAAACTCAATGTTTGAGAAGGAACGCACATGTAGGAAACTATTTTAAATATGAACAACTGGCAGGCTTTTTGTTAATCAACAGAGAGAGAACGAGAGAAGTTTCATGGACAGACACGGTTAAGTGTTTGAGAATGTCAAAATAAAGGCATTGCCAGACAAAACAGCAATATACATCGGCGTGCACATGAATGACAGATGGATGGGAGTTTGGTGTGAGATCGAATCAGATTTGCTTTGGCAGGTTTGAAGCCGGGAGTGTCAGCAGCAGATTATTGGCTTCCTTATACTGTATTTCATAGCTCAAGGTTCAAACAGTAGATGGAATAAACCGGTGAGATATATTCTGGAGTGGTGAGTATTTCAAGTTAGAAATGGTCAGGATATGGTGTCATGAATCAGCTCATGGTCAAAGGGATGCCCCACAGTTATGACATGTCTGCTTCAGCCGCAGTTATTGGCCAGGGGTGGGATGGAAACAGTGGAAGGAAGTGGAGTTTGTAACCAGAACAGTAGAGAGTGACCTCCGTGGTCTTAATATTTAAATAACAAGGGCCATGATACAATAAATTGTAGTCCTCCGCTGGAACTATGCAAGACAACATAGAGACCCATGAGTAACAATGTCAGAGCAAAGTTAAAAATCAAACAACACCAGGTTATAGTCCAACAGGTTTAATTGGAAGCACACTGGCTTTCGGAGCGACGCTCCATCATTAGGTGATTGTGAAGGAACGTCGCTCCGAAAGCTAGTGTGCTTCCAATTAAACCTGTTGGACTATAGCCTGGTGTTGTGTGATTTTTAACTTTGTACACCCCAGTCCAACACCGGCATCTCCAAATAATGTCAGAGCAGAGAGGGAGACAGTAATTGAACACATTTATTGATGTAGTTAGTAGTGGTCTGGAGAGTGAAAATCTGGATTAAGAGTTTCAACAGGAATAATAAAAGTGACAGGAAGTGCAGACTATATAAAAGAACAGTAGTACAGTCATATCCGGTTTATAGAACAACAAAATCTGGACAGTGACACTTACCAGGAACATCAACGATAGCCAGGAAGGGATAATAAAAATATTGAATAACGAGAAGAGTGCAGTAGATCCGTAATGATAATGACCACCAATAAAATGCAGAAAGATACCAAACATAAGTGGATAAACTCCTGTCTATTGTTGTAACTTGCCAGTCTAATGTTCCTAGGTTCTGATCAACTGTAGGAGCATTCCAGTCGAATGTTCTCAGATACTGATCTCTCCGTGACCTCTCACCGGATTTGCTGATCTCTGTCAGTGCTGTCGGTTATGCCCCCGCCAAGTTATGGGATAACACATTGAACGGCGCCGATTTATCATTTAAAGATGGAAACCCTCAACTGGGATAATTAGAATCCATGGAGGTTGACATTAATCACAGTCACTAAACAAACGCTGGGAAACAACGGATGAATGGGCACCACACAATAATCAACAGACAGGAGTGTTCCCTTCCAGTTGTGGAACACTTCAGTGGTCTAGGACATTAAACCTCGGAACTTCTGGTAACCATTCTTCAAGGTGGACTTCGGGACAGGCAGCAGTGAACAGGCAGATGATGATAACTAATTTCGGTACCCATAGGGAGGGCCTCAACCGGAACATTGGGTTCATGTCACATTACAGGTGACCACCATTGCACTGTAGACACACATATACACACACACACAAACACACGCACTCCTGTACACACACAGACATAAGGTCACACATGTACACAGACACTCACACAGACACTCACACACACCCTTGCAGACACCCACACTCACACAGGCATCCAATCAGAGACTCAAACCAGTCTACACTCATGCACACACGTATACACTCTCTCTCACTGATAATCAAACCCCCCCCACCCCAGCCACGCACGCACACTCCCACACTCACACATACACCCCCTCACAGATTTAAGACACTCTACATCACTACACACACATGTAAGCTCTCTCTTACACTCACAACCCCCAATCAAGACAAACACATGCACATATATATTTTGTGGGGTGAATTTGTCCTTTGCTCAAAAACTACATGAATTCATATAAAACTCTGTTATGTCACTTTTCAGATTAGAATCAATCTAAACATCATGGTACAGACAGAGAACACAGGGGACTAACACCTTCAACATATTGTCCAGCTAACACTCATTGTTACAGTTAACCTGAGAATTCAACTTAAAAAAAAAGGTTTTGTGATTTACACATGAAAGAAGTGAAGCTATCATGGCATTCGAACAGATGAAAAACTCAACAGACAATCAAGGTATTTTTCAATGTATTATATCAGTTACATCACACTGTAAATATTTGTTATAATTCTGTGCAATAGAAGTGTGTCCTCCACTATCACCTGATGAAGGAGCGGCGCTCCGAAAGCTAATATGCTTCCAATTAAACTTGTTGGACTATAACCTGGTACTGTGTGATTTTTAACTTTGCACACCCCAGTCCAACACCGGCATCTACAAATCATGACTAAATAAACAGGCTCAGTTAACCAGTTCAACACATCACTTTTCATATCACTATATTAGGGAACATTTACTGGGTTTGGATGGAATGGACGAGGGTTGCTGAGGGATGGGCCATAAATCTTTAAAACTTTTTTTTTTAACTTGTATATGAGAGCATTAACAGGACACTGCAGGGGTCTATATATGTTCCTCTCTGTTTATGAAAGGAGGCAATTATAAAACGACAGATCGGTTGCATAAAAAATATCAGGTTGGCACGTTTCTAGATACCTTAACACAAAGTATAATACTTTATTGACCAGAGTGAGGATACTCCTGGTTTTAAGTGACCTGTTATCAAATCCTTTCATTATCTTGAGACAGAGCATTGAGACTGCTGCTCAGCAACTGGCCGAAGGAATTCTGTCCCTATGGACCCCTTACAAAGGGATAAGAGAAGGCCATTCAGCCCATATTAGCCTGTTGCTACTTGAAAAGGTGGAAATCTAGAATATTGGCACATTTTGCCAACAGAATAATTCATACGAAGAGATGTGTCGCTGCAGCTGTATGAAGTGCTATTGAGAGTGCACCTGGAGTACATTGTGTTGTTTGTGTTTCGGTAACTGAGAAGGGATGGACCTCCATCAGATACAGTTTAACAACTGCTCGTAATCCATGGGTTGCTGTCTCATTTAATGTCTCAGATCTGTTACACAGGGACAGGAGGAGGCCATTCAACCATTCCAGTCTATTACAGAGGGCCAGAGGAGCCCATTCAGCCTCTCGAGCCTGTTACAGAGGGGCAGGAAGTGCTTATTTAACTTTCAAGTCTGTTACGCATAAATATTAGTTTTAAATTAGTTGTGAAATAGGAAAGACCTGATGTAAACATTAAAGTTCTAACTTTTAACAAGGCCAATTTTGAAAGTGTTAGGTGAGCGCCATGAAAGGCTGATTGGAATACCCTATGCACAGGTAAAGAGATGGTTGGAAAATGCAAGGCCATCAAAACTTGGTTTCAGAGAGTCCAGAGCCAACGTGTTCCCATTAGTGAGAGGGGCAAGGCTGGTGGGTGCAAGGAGTGCTGGATGGGTAGATATATTGATGCTCTGATCAAGGTAAGAAAGGAGGCATATATCAGGTAAAAAGGGCTGAGATCAAGTGAATCCAGAGAGGTGTATAAGGACAACAAGGATATAGTCAACGGGGAAATCGGGCCAGAAAAATGTGGACAAGAGATGGCTTTAGAAATAGGGTTAACGAGGCATTGAAGAAATTCTACAAATCCTTTAATGGCAAATAGGGCCCCTTAAAGATGAGTAAGGATACCTATGTCTGGAAACACATGAGATTGGAGGGATACCAAACAAGTATTTCTCCTCAGTATTTAATGTGGAGGAGGTTACAAGAGCGAGAGAATGAAGAAATATATAGTGATACCTTGAAAAGTGTCTATATCACATAGAGGCGTTGGACATTTTAAAACACATAAAGGTGAACAAATCCCTGGGACCTGAGCCGTTGTATCCCAGATGTTTGTGGGAAGCTAGGAACGAGGTTGTTCAGCATTTTGCTGACATATTTGTTACATTGATTTCCACAAGTGAGGTGTCAAAAGGCTGGAGGGCTGATAACATAGTGTCATTATTTAAGAAAACATGGTAGACTGGTTAGCAAGGTTCGACTGCCTGGAATCCAGGGAAAGCTCTCCATTTAGATTCAACGTTTTCTTGAATATTGGAGACAGGGCGTGACAGTGACAGTTTAGAATTAGATTAGATTACTTACAGTGTGGAAACAGGCCCTTCGGCCCAACAAGTCCACACCAACCCGCCGAAGCGCAAACCACCCATACCCCTACATTTATCCCTTACCTAACACTACGGGCAATTTAGCATGGCCAATTCACCAGACCTGCACATCTTTGGACTGTGGGAGGAAACCGGAGCACCCGGAGGAAACCCACGCAGACACAGGGAGAACGTGCAAACTCCACACAGTCAGTCGCCTGAGGCGGGAATTGAACCCGGGTCTCGGGCGCTGTGAGGCAGCAGTGCTAACCACTGTGCCACCGTTCCGCCCACTAAGTTGTTCATTAAACTTGGAGATCTGTGACCAGTGGCGTGCCACAAAGATCAATAGTGGGTCCACTGCCTTTTGTCACTCATACAAATCATTTGCATTTGAGCACATGAAGTATGGTCAGTAAGTTTGTAGATAATCCCAAATTGTTTGGTGTTGTCGACAGTGAAGCATGATCTCTCAGACTATAATGGGACTTTGCCTGGTGAGCTGAGGAGTGACAGACAGAGTTATTTTAGTTAAATGCGATGTGTTGCATTTTGGCAAGACAAATCAAGGCAGGACATATGGGTAGGGTTCTGTCGAAAGCTGCCAATTCAGGAGATCTCCATAGAAAGTATCGAATCACTACAGTGAGGAAACAGGCTGTTCGGCCCAACGAACCTCTAAACAGTATCCCACTGGTCAAACCCCTCCCCTATCACTCTGAGCTGCATTTCCCCTGGCTAATCCACCTCGCCTCCACATTCCTGGGTGCTATATGCAATTGAGCATGGCCAAGCTATCCTTATCTGTATATCTTTATGCTGTCGGAGGGAATCATGACATCCGGAGGAAACTCACACAGACACGGGGAGAATGTGCAAACACCACACAGTCATTCAAGGATGGAATTAAACCCAATGCTAGTCACTGAGTACTGTGTCACCTTGTGGTGCAGGTTCTCCGTTCCTTGAAAGTGCCGTCACAGGTAGATAGTATAATGAAGAAGACATTTGGTGATCTTCCCTTTATTGGTGCATGCTTTGTGTCTAAAAATTTGCATGAAATGTTGCATCTGTACAGGACATTGGTTTGGCCACTTTTGTAATATTGCCTTTAGTCCGAGTCACACTGCTGTAGGAAAGATGTTGTCAAACTTGAAAGGGTGCAGAAGAGACTTAAAATAATGTTGCAGGTGTTGGATGCTTAGAGTTACAGGGAGAGTTTGAATAGGCTGGGACTATTTTCAAGTGTTGAGGCTGAGGGGTGATGTTAAATAGTTTTACAAAATCATAAAGGGCATAGATAAGGTAAACAGTCAACATCTTTTCCCAGGATAGGCGAATCCAAAATTAGAAGACAAATGTTTAGGGTGAGACAGGAAAGATTTAAAAAGAGACATGAGGGACAACATTTTTACACAGAGAGTGTTGTGTGTGTGGAATGAACAGCCAAAAGAGGTGGTAGAGACAGGTACAGTTACAACATTTAAAAGGCATTTGGATGGATACATACATGGGAAGTTTTTAGAGGGAGATGGGCCAAGTGCTGGCAAGGGGGAAGAGTGTTATTTAGGATATTTGGTCGGTATGGACGAAAGGTCTTTTTCCGTGCGGTAAATCTCTGAGACTCTATTGGCTCTTGAGTGTATAACACAGAAGAGGAGGAGGCTATTCAGATTCTAAATTACTCAATTACTGAGAGTAAAATATAAAAATACATCATTCAGATTTTGATGGTGTTTTACAGAAACAGGAGAAAGGTTTTTAGACAAGAGAAGCTGTAAAGAATGTGAAGAGGCCATTCAGGCCTTCGACTCCATTCCACAGGAGCAGCAGGTGAGCACAGAGCTATTGGAGCCTGTTAGTCAGTAGTAAGAGGAGGACATCTATTTTCGCAAACCTTGGATCAGGAAGCATCACTCAGCTGCTCGAGACTGGGACAGAGGGACAGGAAAGGTTCACTCAGAGCTCAAAGCTGGGGCACAGGGAAATCTGGAGGTTAGTGAGGCCCCAGCATCTGTTATGCAAGGATAGCAGGAGGTGATTCACTCCCCACCAGTATGGGACACTGGGAGATAAGGGGAATTTGCTTGGAACAAAGAAAAATATATGAATTATTTGCATTAGTGGTCCATTCAATCCTGCCCCACCATTCACTAAGACCACGACTGATCTGATGGTGATTCCCTCATTCCATATTACGGATACTCCCCTCTCTGCAGCCTCTACTCCATTTGTTGGTCATGTTGCAGACCCATCACTCATCCAGAGGGTCGGGTCACCATCACTAAGCCAGAGGGTCGAGTCTAACCGGGCGAATCAGGATTTGAAGGGTCCAATCACAAGAATGAAAACACAAAATAAAGGTATTGCTAGATGTTTAGTTCTCTCACATTCTCAATCCAACTCACAAAACCACCCCATCCATTGCACTTTCAGGATTGAGCACTGTGTATATCCGACTAGTGTATAGCTGAATGCAACCGGCAATATCCAGAGTGGAACTCTGTGCAGCCCACACTAATGCTTGATCTATTATTCTGGACTAAATGTCCAGCATGGGGAGTTGTGCAGACCGCATTGGTTCATTCATATATAAACCCAGACTGTTGCATTGTGCAGTAACACTGTGTTAGATCACTGCCCAGTGTGGGGAAACATATAACCAATGCTGGAAGTGTCAGGATGTGCAATTTCATCCATTTACAGCTCCATATCTCCACTGTACCTTGACAAGGGGTGCTGCGAATGTGAAAATCACTGCGAGGAAGAGATGTAATGGAAACAATTTAAATACCAATAGTTCTGATTAAGGCGCATATCCCTCTCGTAATTAAAGTTGAAATAACTGAGATAATATTGAATGAGTTTTTGTGAACGATGAAAAGAAGTAAGAGGGGGATGGTGATGTAATTGTGGTTGCACTATAAGCCTCCAAATCATCAATGGGAATTAGAGGAACAAATATTGAGGGAGACTGGCTAGACATGCAGGAGCAATAGGGTTGTTATAATAGGTGATTTTAATTTTCCTAACATGGACTGGGACTTCCAGAGGGTTCAGAATTTAGATGGAATGTAATTTGTTAAGTGTGTTCAGGAAAGCTTCCACAAGCAGCATGTAGAGGGTCCTACTCGGGAAGTGATAGAGCTGTATTAATTTTAAAATAGTTATGGTCGGGACAAAATTGGTCCACAGTTTCAAGTTCTAAATTGGGGCAAGGCGTATTTTGTTGGAATTAGACAGAGGATTGCAGGGGTTGATTGGAGTAGTTTGTTTTGAGGTAAAAGGATCCCGGGCAAGAGGACGGCTTCAAAAGTGAGAAAGCTCGAGTTCAAGGTCTATATGTTCTTGTGAAGGTGAAGGGAAAGTGAGGGTGGAAGAGAGAATCCTGGATGACAAGAGATATTGCGGCTTTGACCAGAAAAAAAAGAGGCGTTGCTCAGGTGCAGGCAGCTGGGACCAAGGGAATCCATGGAGGTACACAGGGGATACAGGAGCTTACTGAAGAAGGAAATCAGGAAGGCGAAAAGCGGGTATGAAGTAGCCTTGGCTGAGCAGATTAATGTGAATCCAAATTCAGTATAGGAAAGAAAACGAACAACCAGAGAGAGAATAGGAGGTCTTAAAAACCAAAATGGGCATGCATCTGTAAAACCTCAAGAGATGGGTGAGGTCCTCAATTTCCCTTCTGTGTTTATCATGAAGAAAGACATGAAGATCTGTGACCTTTGGGAGGTTAGTTGTGATATCTTGGTACAGTCTCTGTCACAGTAGAGGTGCTGATGGACATATTAGAATGCATAAAGTCTGCTAAATCTCTTGGACCTGAGAGATAGGTCGAAGAGCACTGCAAGAGCTCAAGAACGGAAGTAGGAATAACCCTAGTAACTATAGGCCGGTGAATCTCACTTAGAACAGTGAACATAGAACATTGAACATACAAATATACAGCGCAGTACAGGCCCTTTGGCCCTCGATGTTGCACCGATCCAAGCCCACCTAACCTACACTATCCCACCGTCCTCCATATGCCAATCCAATGCACGTTTAAATGCCCATAAAGAGGGAGAGTCCACCACTGCTACTGGCAGGGCATTCCACGAACTCACGACTCGCTGAGTAAAGAATCTACCCCTAACATCTGTCCTATACCTACCACCCCTTAATTTAAAGATATACCCCTTGTAATAGCTGACTCCATAAGTGGAAAAATGTTCTCATGGTCAACCCTATCTCAACCCCTAATCATCTTGTACACCTCTATCAAGTCACCCTTAAACCTTCTTTTCTCCAATGAAAACAGCCCCAAGTGCCTCAGCCTTTCCTCATACGATCTTCCTACCATACCAGGCAACATCCTGGTAAACCTCCTCTGCATCCGTTCCAGTGCCTCCACATCCTTCCTATAGGATGGCGACAAAGAACTGCACACAATACTCCAGATGTGACCGCACCACAATCTTATACAACTGCAACATGACCTCAGGAGTCCGGAACTCAATTCCTCTACCAAGAAAAGCCAGTAAGCCATATGCCTTCTTCACTGCACTATTTACCTGGGTGGCAACCATGGGCATTTAAACGTGCATTGGATTGGCATATGGAGGACGGTGGGCTCGTGTAGGTTAGGTGGGCTTGGATCGGTGCAACATCGAGGACCAAAGGGCCTGTACTGCGCTGTATATTTGTACATGGACACCAAGATCCCTCTGCTTATCCATACTACCAAGTATCCGACCATTAGCCCAGTACCCAGTCTGGATTAGTGGTGCTGGAATTGCACAGCAGTTCGGACAGCATCCAAGGAGCTTCGAAATCAACGTTTCGGGCAGAAACAAAAATAAGCAATAAATAACAAAACAAAAATACGGCTCAGAATAACAAAACGATAGCTCTTGTTCTTTAAGAGCATTAACTGATACACATTCATATGTTCACAATTATTCATGTTAGATTCATTAGAAAAATCGTCATGGCTATATAAAAGCCCTTTTTAGAGTGGCAGGTAAGCCAGTATCGCGGTAATCCAAAAAGGGTTGCCATATCTTATATAAATCACTGCTTTTCGGTGCACCATGCTAGTGAGAAAGTCCAAAGGGATATTCTCCATGACAAGCTTACAAAAACCCAACAGACCCGGGGGTGGGTGGGGGGGGGGGGGGGGGTGTGGTGCGGGCGGTGGGGCATGGTTGAGGGGGGGTTTCAGACATCCAACACAACAGAATATTTTTCCTGGAACAGGAAGTGTGGGGGAGATACTAAACGAGTATTTGGCATTAGTAATTACTGTGGAAAAGGATATGGAAGATATAAACTGTAGGGAAACAGATGTTGACATCTTGCAAAATGTCCAGGTTACAGAGGAGGAAGTGCTGCATGTCTTAAAATGGGTAAAGGTGGATAAATACCCGGGACCTGATCAGGTGTACCCTAGAACTCTCTGGGAAGCTAGAGAAGTGATTACTGGGCCTCTTGCTGAGACATTTGTAATATGGATAGTCACAGGTGAGGTTCCGGAAGACAAGAGGTTGGCTAACGTGTTCCCTCTGTTTAAGAAGGGTGGTAAGGACAAGCCAGGGAACTATAGAAAAGTGAACCTCACATTGGTGGTGGGCAGGTTGTTGGAGGGAATCCTGAGGGACAGGATGTGCATGTATTTGGAAAGGCAGACGACTGATTAGGGATAGTCAACATGGCTTTGAGCGTGGGAAGTCATGTCTCACAAACTTGATTGAGTTTTTTGAGGAAGTAACAAAGAGGATACATGAGGGCAGAGGGGTCGATGTGATCGATATGGACTTCAGTAAGGCGTTCGACAAGGATCCCCATGGAAGACTGATTAGCAAGGTTAGGTCTCATGGAATACAGGGAGAAGTAGCCATTTGGATACAGAACTGGCTCAAAGGTAGAAGACAGAGGGTGGTGGTGGAGGGTTGTTTTTTCATACTGGAGGCCTGTGAACAGTGCAGTACCACAGGAATTGGTGCTGGATTCACTACTTTTTGTCATTGACATAAATGATTTGGATGCGAGCATAGGAGGTACAGTTAGTAACTTTGCAGATGACACCAAAATTGGAGGTACAGTGTACAGCGAAGAGAGTCACCTCAGATTACAACAGGATCTTGACCAGCTGGGCCAATGGGCTGAGAAGTGGCAAATGGAGTTTAATTCAGATAAATGCGAGGTGCTACATTTTGGGAAAGCAAATCTTAGCAGGACTTATACAATAATGGTAAGGTCCAAGGTAGTTTTGCTTAACAAAGAGACCTTGGAGTGCAGGTTCATAGCTCCTTGAAAGTGGAGTCTCTGGTAGATAGGATAGCGAAGAAGGCGTTTGGTATGCTTCCCTTGTTGGTCAGAGTATTGAGTACAGGAGATGAAAGATAATGTTGCAGCTGGTTGGAATATTGTGCGCAATTCTGGTCTCCTTCCTATCGGAAAGATGTTGTGAAACTTGAAATGGTTTAGAAAACATTTACAAGGATGTTGCCAGGATTGGAGGATTTGAGCTACAGAGAGAGGCTGAATAGGCTGGGGCCGTTTCGCTGGAGCATCGGATGCTGAGAGGTGACATTATAGAGGTTTTCAAAAGTATAAGGGCATGGATAGGATAAATAGATAAAGTCTTTTCCCTGAGATCAGGGACTCCAGAAGTGGAGGGCATAGGTTTAGGGTGAGAGAGATAAGATATAAAATACATCTACAGGGCAACTATTTCACACAGAGGATGGTACGTGTATGGAATGAGCTGCCAGGTGAAGTGGGGCAGGCTGGTACAAGTGCAACATTTAAGAGGCATTTAGATGGGTATATGAATAGGAAGGGTTTGGAGGGTTATGGTCTGGGTGCTGGCAGGTGGACTAGATAGGTTTGAGATATGTGGTTGGCATGGATGGGTTGGACCGAAGGGTCTGTATCCATGCTGTACATCTCTATGAATCTATAACTAATATTAATCTCTGTTTTTTTTTAGTGCACAATACTGGTGAGAAAATCCAAAGGGATATTCTCCATGATGAGCTCACAAAGACCCAACAAACCCTGGGAGTTTCAGACATCACAGCAGAATATTATTTCCAAGCACAGAATGTAAGGATATACTTTTTTTCCCATGTACATCTGCGTAAGATACTCTGGGCAGGCCCAGGAAAAGGGAAACCGAGTCCATCTCCAATTCGGTCCCCAAGAACCACTCTACCACACCTGACACAATACTCCAATATATACAAAGCCTGCAGCAGGACCACATGCAATGGGTAAGAGTGCCTGTTGTCATTCTGCATTTAGGACATGCAAAAGATCATCCCACTTTTTATTTTGAGAGAAACTCTGGTCTCAGATAGACCCTATGAAGAATTTTCAACTGCATGGAATGGGCCCTATTTCAGATCAAAATCCTTCGAGTATTTTCACTGATATCCTCACATGTCTCCGAAGAGATCTACACCCCCAACTCTCTCGCACAGACGTCACAGAGCTGCACAATCATATCTGATGGGACACTCTCCAACTAATGATAAAGGGTACTGAAAAAGAGTGCATCCTTTGCAAAAAGAACCCACTTCTCTGTATCTGATTGATACGTGTCTGTTAAAAGTTTTTTTTTTAAATCAAATCTCTAATCTGGAAACAAAAACAAAAGAAGTCTCTTCTAGGTAGTCCATACTTATGAGTTATTTGATCAAATGATATCATTGTTTCTTCCTCAAGTAACACTTGGTGGGTCAGTGGTTTGCACTGCTTACTCACAGCACCAGGGTATCGGGTTTGGTTCCAGCGTTGGGTGACTGGCTGTGTGGAGTTAGTATATTCTCAATTGTGTCTGCGTAGGTTTCCTCCCACATTCACAAAGACGTGCAAGTTAGATGAATTGGTCATTGCTAAATCGCTCATAATGTTCCAGGATCTGTAAGTTGGGGCATTAGTCAGGGTAAATATAGGATGATAGGGGAATGGATCTGGGTGGGTTACTCTTCAGAGGGTCGAAGTGGACTTGCTGGGCCCAAGGACCTGTTTCTACACTGTCGGGATTCGACTAATTCTAAATAACCCAGCAAGGTACCCCCCTCGCTGCCCACAGTTTACACCTGGAATCCATTATCCCCGGTTGACAACCCGGTATACCAATTATAGGGGTAAGAAACGTGGTTTTGGCTGCACTGCCCTTGATCTCATTGTCGCATTATCCTTCAAGTTTTAACAGTATTAATAATCATTAGTTTATGACAACATTCCATAAATGTTGTCATTTTATCTAAGAACAACTGTCTAATAAGGGTTCACTTTTTCTGAGAGGGCTCAATATCTAGCCATATTGATGCCGAGACCTCAGCGGCCCAGGCACTAACATACGATGAACAAAAACTTGATTGATTGCTTTTAATCGGGGAGATCAACTCCCCACAATCTGTGGGGCAGTTGCAATTTTGTTAGCTTGATAAAGAATCGCTGACGGTGCCAAATAAAAGAGCTAAACACTCCATTATGTTTGCTAAATATCTGTCTGGGAAACATCAAAGTAAGCATTCACACGGGGGGTAGGAAATGAGGAAGGACATTCATTTTAATAACAGCTATCCGACCTAGCCAGGATATTGGAAATGCCTCCTATCTTTGAAGCTCTTGTGTAATTTTGTCAAACAAATGGACATAGTTCACGTTAAATAAATGATCAAAGACAGATGCAATGAATATACCGAAATTGGGAAACCTCCCCCGTGACTATTTAAAAGGAAACCAGGATTTGGCCTCAGTATCAGGTATTTCCCTAAGACCTCCCATAGGCATGGCCTCCAACTTTGTAAAATTAATCTTATCGTCCGGAATGGCAACAAGTGAATTAATGCATTGCATCACATGAACTACCGAAATTGCGGGATTTCACAAAAACATAAGACCCTCATCTGCATACAATGTAATCTTTCGTGACTTCTATCCCACTTCTGGGGCAGATATGTTGGCATCCCGACGGATGGCCTCCGCCAGTGGCTCAATCACCAACGTAAACAACAATGGTGAAAGGTGTCAACCTTGTTGGCTGCCTGGAGAAATATTAATATTCATATTACTGGTTGGCCACACCATTAGTGAGAACCGCAGCCAGAGGATCACGGTAAAGGACCCTCACCCACTAGTGTAGACCAAACCGTTCTAATGTACAGAAGAGTTCCGGCCGCTCAACCCAATCAAATGCCTCTTTAATCTAAAGAGATGAATAATCCCTGGGCAGATTGTTATTGACACTCTTGGATCATATTGAGTAAACTCTTCACATTGTATGAAGATCTGCGGCACTTTATTAAGACTGTTTGGTCCTCTTTGGCAACGGAAGGCAGCAAAGTATCCAGCCTTAATGCACGGGTCTCAGACAGGATTTCGAAACCAACATAAAAGTGAGATTGGCATGTAAGAAGCACAATTTTCCAGGGTCTTCCTTTCTTCAGCATCAGAGAGGTATGAGCCGCTCTTAAGGATGGGGGCAGGGGTTTGTGACTGTACGAGTGATGGAACATGTTCAACATCAGCCCTGACAATAGGTTTATAAATTATTTATAAAATGCACTAGGAAATCCGTCAGGAACGAGTGCCTTTGCATTCTGAAGCTGCTTCACACCCTCCTGCGGTGACAATGGTGCATTAAGGCACACCACTTATTCAGGGGTTATTCTTGGAAGACACAGGTTCTTGAAAAATGACTCCATCTTAATTCATCTATCCTCAAAATGTGCAGTCTGAAATAATTCGCAGAACAATCTCGGACAGAAGGCATTAATCTTTTTGGTATTGAAGGTAAGGATCCCAGTACCTTCCCTAATTATGGTAATAGCTTGAGAGGGGCGCTCATTTTCCTGGCAAGATAGACTAAATCTTCCTCAAGATAGACTTTCCTCATTCCTGAAGAAGGCCTCATGCCCAAAAAGTCGATTCTCCTGCTCCTTGGATGCTGCCTGACCAACTGTGCTTTTCAAGCAACACATTTTACAGTTCTGATCTCCAGCATCTGTAGTCCTCACATTTTCCAAGATAGACTAAATACCTGCCTGGCTTATCACCATGTTCAAACTGCCTTTGTTTTGCAAAAGTAAGTTCCTTCTTGGCTGTCTGTGTGAGCATGGAATTCACTGTAGACCGAAGCGTTGTGATCCTCTGCAGTTTAGCCACTGAGAGGGTCGATCGCAGTATACCCTCTCGGCTGCCCGCAGCTGTGTCTCAAGCCAGCGTTCCAGCCCCCCCCCCCCTTCTGCAGCATCCTAAGGAAAAATTATTCCTTTGGCATAACCCTTAGCAATTTCCCACATAATGGATGGGTTACTGGTTGAATATGAATTAATGGCTAAGAAAGACCTGAATTCATTGCAGTGGGCGGCACAGTGACACAATGGTTAGCTGTGCAGCCTTACAGTGCCAGAGACCTGGGTTCAATTCCCGCCTCAGGTGACTGACTGTGTGGAGTTTACAGATTCTGCCCGTGTCTGCGTGGGTTTCCTCCCACTGTCCAAATATGTTATCAAAGTGTTTGGTAAAGGGTTAAATGTCAGAGAATGGGTCTGGGTGGGTTGCTCTTCGGCGGGTCGGTGTGGACTTGTTGGGCCGAGGGGCCTGTTTCAACACTGTAAGTAATCTAATCTAAATACTCAATGAACTAACTAGTCTTAAGAATAAAGGGATACATTCGCTAGTGTCTCGAATCTGTTACACTGCCCTTAATCTTAATCAATAAGTACACTGCTTCATGGTCAGAAATGGTAATATTCCCAATTGTGCAGGATGCCACCGAATCTAAGATTGTTGCAGGGATGGGGAAGATATCAACCCTCGTGTGACATTTCTGCCAGTTAAAGAAGAAAATAAAATCCTTACTTGTGATGTGGATCTGCCTCCAGATATCCACTAGCTCTCGTTCTGCACACAAATCCACTAATTGCTTACATTATAACGATGGTATTGGGGCACCTTAGGACATTCTGCCCACCGTGTTCTCCATAAGACAGTTGAAAACTTTTACAATAATGTGCCAAGATAACTGAATTTGGGAAATGCATCTACCAGGATTTTAAGAGGGTTGGCCGGGGGTCAGTAAACATTCAAAATACTGTATTATTTAGCATAGTTCAAGGGTTTGGGGATTATGAGCCTCCCGTGAGTGTCAAATACAAACTAGGTTAAATTGAAGATTCTTTTTATCCATTATGGCTTCTCCCCTACTCGTAGAATTAAAAGAGGAGAAATAAACTCGATCAAGCCCGACCTGCTGTAATGTCAAATGTTCCTTGTCTTCATGGTGCATCTCCTGCAATAGGACAACATCCACCCTCTCTTTTAAAGACAAGAAAGTAACTTTTTCCTCTTTTCTGGTCAATGGCTCCCCTTAATGTTCCAAATACACCATTTAAGCACATCATTACCCAGAACACACTGTAGCAACATTTGAACTCGAGAGAGGAAGAACTCGAATTACTGATCATTAATAAACAAAGTCTCATAGAGCTTAAAAACTACACAAACTAAGACTACTACAACTGCCAACTCTCAAAACTTTCCAAAACTAAGCATTTTAAGTAAATGGCTGGGATGGAGTGGGTTAGGGAACCACTTTGCCCGTGCTGTGATGCGGAGCCCAACAAAGCAGACCTTCCAGATTGCCATCATCTTGGATTTCCCCTTAACATTTTATCGATATTATCATTTCATTTTGCATTATATTCCTGGATGTGCTGGAACAGTGTGATTTTGTACCACTGTCAGCATTTCCTCAACACTGCACATTCCTGCCATTCTCCGATAATCCTTGACTCCGTTATTATTTATGAACCTTCTGTCTATGCCTCAAACATATTCAATATCTCTGCCTCCAATGCTCTGCAGGGAAGAGAGTTCCAAGTACTCTCCCCACTGAGAAAACAAAAAGTAACCTCATGTGTGTGTGAGATTATTTTTGCCTCCTTACCTGAGAAAAGATATAATTAAATTGGAAGCAGTTCAGAGATGTTTCACTTCATGTATTCCAGGGATGAGGGTGTTATATTATGGAGGCTTTAACAGCTTACCCTTGGAATGAGAGTTGATCTTATTGAAACATACAAAACCTAGAGGAGAGTGGATCAGATAGATACCCACTGGATGTTTGTATTGTCCAAAATTCGTGTTGTTTTTATAGAATCTCTACAGTGTGGAAGCAGGACATTCCATCCATCAAGTTCACATTCACTCTCGGAACAGTATGCCCTCTGGACCTGCCCTCCCTACTCTATCCGTGTAACCCTGCATTTCCCATGACGAACCTATCTAATCTACACATCCCTGAGCACTATGGGCAATTTATCATGACCAATCCGCTCTAAGCTGCATATCTTTGGACAGTGGGAGGAAACTGGAACACTGGGAGGGAACCCACAGAGACATGGGAAAATGTTCAAAAAAAACATAGAGGGTCGCCCGAGGTTGGAATTGAACGCAGCCACTTGGTGATGGGAGGTATCAGTGCTAACCACAGATCCACCATGCACATCTGTTAGTTCTATTTGTGGCTGACTAAAGAAATCTGCCTGACTTGTTCCTGTCACTGACCCTGACTCAGTCTGAGAACTTTAACATCGCCCATATCACAAACCAGGTTACATTTAAAATTTGGTGTCAGCAGTGGAGGAATGGGACGAGAAAAGGAAACAGTAACACCCTCCAACCTCTGTCAGAGCAAGAATGAGGAGAACTTCACAAAGTGGGATTTCAGTCAAGTGGGAATGGCTGAATCTTTATATTATATCGAAGCTGGCTTTGTCTGATTTTCCGTGTACAGGTGAATCAGGGATAATGCTGCATGGAAAGAAACGTGCAGCTGGGATCACAATGAGATGAGCCATGACCTTATTTACTGGTAGAGTCGTGAGAAAGGGCCGAATGGCCCACTTGTATCTCTCAGCCCTATATTCTGATGTTCCATTCAGCCCTCGGACATGCTAAACAGGGGCAGATCGAGGCAACTCCGATGGTTAGGTGTAGTTTTGGAAATGTACTTGGAAAATCCGGGCTGGATCAGGAAGTGACCACCACGCAAACCCCCAATCCCTGTTTCCAGGCTTCCCTTCTCTGTAAATTCTGCTCCAGATATGGGTCATGTTGCAGACCCAGATATGCTGTGAATACAGCCCACATACCGCACCCAGGGTTAAAACAACAAATCCTCTGCTCTCCCTGAATGTGACATTGTACAACACGATTTCCAGCAAAATAACCCGTTACTTTCCAAAAGCATAACATGTGAATTTAACAAATAGGAACAGGAGTAGCTCAATCGGCCCCTCAAGATAACCCTGTCATTTAATAAGAACATAGCTGGAAATGTGTTGCTGGAAAAGCGCAGCAGGTCAGGCAGCATCCAGGGAACAGGAGAATCGACTGAAGAATGCCTGAAGAAAGGCCTATGCCCGAAACGTCGATTCTCCTGTTCCCTGGATGCTGCCTGACCTGCTGCGCTTTTCCAGCAACACATTTCCAGCTCTGATCTCCAGCATCTGCAGACCTCACTTTCTCCTCATTTAATAAGAACATGGCTGATCTACTCCAGGGCTCAACTCCACTATCTTGCCGACTCCTTGTGTCCATCCACACGTCTCTGGGTTGGGGAATTCCAGGCATTCACTACTTTCAGAGAGAAGACATGACTCTGCATCTCAGATTGAAATCGATGTTCCTTATTCGGTATCTATATCCTCGAGTTCGACACTTTGCACAAGAATGGAAAAACTTCTCAACATCTACCTTCTCCAACCCCTCTCTGTGTCTTGTATGTTTCAGCAGTATCACTCCTCATTCATTTAAACTCCAAAGAATTATTGCCTCACCATTTTAGAGATTCTCAATAACACAACCCTTTCATCCCAGGAAACCGCCTTACTTGCTGCATCAGCATGCTGACTTTATGTTTCATACACAGGAAGACTCCAATGCCTTTACTGTTCCTTTTCTGGACGTCCTCTCCTTTAATTAACAGACTGCCTTTTGATTCTCAGTGTCATCCTCAAACTCGGATGTATATTGCACTTAGCTCCCTCCTTCAGGCTGTCAGCTTAGATTGTAAATAACTGATGCCAGCAGACTGATATTTGTGGTACTCCAGCAGATACACCTTTATCATAAGGATCCATTAATCCTGACTCTCCGATTTCTGTGCTAAACAATCATTATCTCATCTTAATACAGTATCCGACGTCCTGGAGGTTCTGTTTTGTGTAAGAACCTTTGTTTTTTAATACCTTGTGGACAATCTCTGGAAAGCCTCGTGTCCACCAGATCCACTTTATCAAGTCCGCTTGTTACATTTTCAGGCATCTCCAGAAAAACATTGCATTATTTTGCAGGGCAAAGTATAATTTCCCTTTCACAAAACCACTCTGACTCTGCGTGAATCTTTTCTAAATGTCCATGCTTGCCAGGTGTTCCAAACTATACTAGTCCCATCTGCTTTCATTAGTTCCATGTGTCTCTAAATGTTTCCCATTCATATGTTTGTCCAAATGAGTTTTAAATGTTGTAGCTGTCCTTGCATCTCCCACTCTTCCTCTGGAAGCTCATTCCATACCAACACCGCCCTCTGTGTAAAAACGCTGCCCCTTAGTCCCTTTTAAATCTACCCTGTTTAACCTTTAACCTATTCGCTCTATGTTTGGATTCCCCTACCCTTTGCAAAAGAACTTGGGTATTCACCCTATCCATACCTCTCATGATTTTATTAGTTTCTATAATGTCACTCCTCAACATCTTACACTCCATCTGATTCTAACTTCAAGAACAAGCGTTTAAAGATAAGCACTGCAAAATTGAATCAATATTAAAAATGACAGGTAACCAACACTCAGCCCAAACGACACACTGTGATTTGTTTTTCTCCATATTTCAATACTGAGGCAGCATGAAACGCTTACTAGTGCCAATAAGAAGTCAAACACCTGAATTCTTTTATCTAAAGCGGGTGATGATCACGACAGTAAAAACGTATCTGTGGCCAGATCTATATAATACTACATGGTCAACATTCTCCCTTCTGGCCGGGGTATAACTTTGTGTGGTTGTGTCTTTTTTATCTTGCATTCAATAGAGAGAACCTCTTTCCCCATTCACACCTTAAATTCGACCCGTTATACATAATATTTTCGTTCAACATTGCTAAAAGCCCGTTTTTCTTTTGTCACACCCTCTTTTCCCTGCCATCCATCCTTCACATCTGGCAAGGGATTAAAAGACCATTTTGCAATTGTATTCAGTTTTGAAGCATTGGACTGGAAATGCTAACTGTGTGTCTCTTTCTATGAAGATGTTGACAGACCTGCTGAGTTTCTCCAGAAATGAATAGGTGCAGAACAATTTTTCAATTAAACAAATAATTATGGATACTGGAAATAAAAATAAAAAAACATTTATAGAAGGTTCACTGGACCTGAAAGTTTAACTCTGCATTCACTCCAGGTAATTCTGCAACATCTTTAGCAATTTCTTCAGCAATTTCTGTTTATGAACAATTTCCAACGACATATTGTCAAAGATTCCCAAACATCCTGTCCAACATGGAGCGCAGTACACTGGGAACTGAACAGTAACGCATGGTGACAAGTTCCTTGACTCTGAAACTGCATAAGGCTCGCCTCACTGATGCTACAGAGCTCTGAATCATGGTCAGGGAGAAAAACAGATTGAAACACATTCACTTCAAATACAGAAGATGACATTACTGAAAGGAAAAGATTCAGATTCGTACCTTAAATGGATATTGTTTATGTAAGAAATAGGAGGCGTGACACCTAGGAAAGACTTCCAGCAGAATGAGAATATAAAAATGGAAGTATTTCCGCATCAGAAACCAGAGTATGTCACTGAATACAGGGCTGATGGGTGAATGGGTCTCGCTGTGAACTGGAGCCAGTCAGTAGAATTGAATTGTAGATATTGCAGCTAAAACTGGGTTATCATCTGATGCTGTAGATTTCAATGACAATCTGTAACTGGCCGTGCTTTCCTGGTCTGGCCTAAAAGTGACTCCAGATACACAGACATGTGATACACTCTTCAATGGTCTCTGAAACGGGCAAGCAAGGCACTCAATTGTATCAAACTGCTCCGAGGTGTTAAAGGATAAACTCGGAGTGAACAGCCGGCACCAGCCTCGTTATCAGAAAAGGTATCCGGAAACACAATCCTGTCGATCCTGCAGAGACCTCCTTCCTAACAGCTGAAAGCTTGTGACAACATTTACAGAGCTTTCCCACACACTGCACAGAAGCTTCGGGAAAGGAATACGTCATACAACTCATTGAGCTTTCCCTATTCTAGTTAATGGCCGAACATCTCCTCAACGCAGTTTTCCCCATACAATATTCATATCCCTTAATATGTTTAAACGTTGTGAAACATAAAATGAGAACTGCTGTAGTCCATTCAGCCCAACAGTTTTGCGCCTCCATTCTATGTACAGGCAGTTTACTGATAATGCGTGTTGATTAAATAAAATTCGGCTGCAATGCAATTAATTAACCTTTTCCTATAAAGTGAACTCGTGTTCACTGTGACGCGATTCCATGCCAGGCACCAGCTGAACAGCAAACCTTGCCTCAGGGTCCCTCTCTTTACAAAAGGTACAATCAATGTGTTCAGCAAAAACAAGAATGCAATCAGCTCTGCAGGCCTTGAAACTGAGCCTGAAACTGGGAATTGCAGTCTATATTTAGAAACAACTTTATTTCAAACTGTGGGGAGAATCTTGGGGAGAACTGGAATTCTCTATCGGCATCACGTGGGCAGTCAGCCCCCGCGCACTTTCTGGTGAAGATTGTGGTGAAAGGTACGGTGCACCAGTGAGTGACTGTAGTGTGAAAGTGTTACATTTACAGCACTGTTCCATTACAACATGTAATTTAAAGATTTATTTCGACTGTCCTATTGTGTGTTAGACCAAATTTAATTTTTGGTTTTTACTGATTTTTTGGGGGGTTCGTCACTTACTCACTTTTTTCCATAGACCGCATTATTAGTATTGCACAATTTTGTACAATACTGTGTTGCACAGGAACACAGTTATTGCCTTATTGGGGAACAACCTGGACTGATAGTTGATTTTTCTATCTTCACACCATACTCCTGCTCTCTCCCTATCAGTTTAGTTACCAGAAATCCTTATTTATATTCAGCCCCTTGACTTCCACAGCCCGAGCTGGGAGAGAATACCCCTGGTTCGCCAGTCTCCGAGTGCAGGCATTTATTCTCATGTCAATGCAAAATGGCCTGTCTGTACCTAATATTGTGGCCCCTTGTTTTAGAAGTCCGAGTCAGGGGAATTACCATCCCTGTTTCTAATCTGTCTCGCCCTGTCAGAGTGTTATATATTTCACTGAGATTTCCACTCATTTTACTAAACCCCATGGAATACAGGTCAAGTCGCCCCAAACTCTGCTCCCACAACAAGTCTGCCATCCCAGAGATCAGTCTGGTCATCCTTTGCTGCTCTACCTCAATGTCAGGTTTGTCCTCTGTTAGGAAAAGAGACCAAAACTACACACAATACTGCACAATGTTCGAGATGGAGTCTCACCAAGGCCCTGTACAGCTGCAGTAAGATACATTTACTCCTGTACTCAAATTCCCCTGAAATGAAGGTGAATACAGCATTTATCTTCCTACCTGCTTTCTGCTCCTGCAATATTGCTTTCAGTGACTGGTGTACAGGGAGATCCAGATTCCTTTCAAAGTTACAGTTCCCAACGTGCTGGGTCTATATACAATAGTCAGCGTGCCAATGCCATTCCCAGTATTGACTTCTGGCTTCAGAACTCACTGCCCTACATGGACTCGGAGGGCTACGCAGAAATAAACAAAAGTGCAGCTTAAGTTCATTTATAGTGAAACATTTTTCAACCACTCCTTTTTCAACTGAGAGGCTGCCAGTCCATTGTTCCCATCAAAGTACACAACATCTCATCTCCCCCATTACTCTCCACCTGCCACGTATTTGCCCAGTCACTCCACTTATCTCAATCACCTTGGAACTTTTTTACATCTTCCTCATCCACTCACAAGCTGACATCGTTTATTGCTGCCAGCAGACTTGGAAATATTGCATTTGTGCCCCTCACCCAAAGATATGATGTGTTGGGAATAGCTGGAGCCCAAGACACGATCCTTACAATATCCTCCAAGCCTTCCATTAAAAATAAAATATTGTTTTATTCCTACTCACTGTTTCCTGCCAGCTCTCGCATTCTAAATCTATGACCATATATTAGCCCGAGTCACATAGGATTCGAATTTGCACAATAGGCTTTGGGCTTTATCAAAAATCTTTCTGATAATCCACTCGCACGGCATTGATACTTCCTATCTAATTTTACTAAAAGCTACTTTCTCAAATATGATTCCCATTTCATAAATCCCTGTTGACTTTGTCTATGCCCATTATTTTCAGTCCAATACTTTCTCTAAACAGTTTAGTTGCTATTTTCAGTCTATTCCCTTTTTCTCACCAGACTAAAGTTCCCTAGTATTGCTGGGAAGTTTTCTATTTTGTTTTGGTTTCTTCTGTAAAGGCATAACTAAAGTATTTGCTCCATAGTTCTGCTATTTCCCGGTCCTCAATTATCTGGTGTACGACTATAAGAAATCTGCAACTTTTTTTGCTTAATTTTGCCATTGACATATTTCCAGAAAATATGACAAGTTCTCTCTTATCAACTTTGTTAAGATAATCTTCAGAAACCCATCAATTTCTACCTTAAGCAACTCAATGATTGACCTTTCACAGCCATACAATCACAAAAGCAAAGTCTCTGTACTGCCAGAAATACAGCACAGTCTACATTCGAGCTGAAAATGTATTGCTGGAAAAGCGCAGCAGGTCAGGCAGCATCCAGGGAACAGGAGAATCGACGTTTCGGGCACAAGCCCTTCTTCAGGAATCTGTGCCCGAAACGTCGATTCTCCTGTTCCTTGGATGCTGCCTGACCTGCTGCGCTTTTCCAGCAACACATTTTCAGCTTTGATCTCCAGCATCTGCAGACCTCACTTTTTCACAGTCTGCATTCGGCCCACTTTCTGACACAAGACCTTAGCCGTGAATCTTAAAGCATTTGAAGTGCACAACCGTGTCGTTTCTAACGGCTTGAGGTTAGCATGACAACTCCACTCTCAAGAAGTGCATTCCAGACCCCAACACGGTCTGGTTGAAAAACAATTCTCAAATCTTCACTAAACTGCAAATCCTTCACTTTAAAAGTGTGGGCCTTTGACAAAAATCAACAGCTGCTGTCTATTCAACCTGTCCATGTACCTTGTAATCCTATCCTTCTGAATCGCAGACCTCGCAGCCTTCTCTCCTCCAAACTAAACAACCCGAGCTTATCCAGCCTCTCTCCATAGCTGATATGCTCCATCCCAGGGAACATCCTGTTGAATCTGGTCTGCACCCCCTCCAGTGCAATCACATCCTTCCTGTAATGTTGTTCCCAGACCTACACACAGTAATCAAACTTGCCCTCACCAAAGTTCGGCATAGTTCTTATAATCTATGCCTCGATTAAGAAAGGCTATGTTTACATTCCCCTAGCCTTTCCCAGATTGTGTATTAACCTGTGCAGTCACATTCAGCGATGTGTGGAGAAGCACCCTCTGAGCTTTCTAGTGTGCTGCCATTCATTGATTACTCCCCTGACTGGTTCCTTCTCCCAAAGTGCATCACCTCATAGTTATCAGGGTTACATTCCATTTGCCATTGATCCACCCATCTGACCATTCCATCAGTATCTACCTGTAACATAAGGCCTTCCTCCTCACTGCCAACCAGCCGGCCAATCTTTGTATGAAATACAAACTTATTTATTGCACAGTCCACCCCTCGTCCGTATTCACAGCTGCATCATTTATGAATACCACAAATAATAAGGTTAAAAATCTCTCAACCTCAGTTACATCACGTGGTTGTGCACGTTGATGAAGAATCAGTGTTTCGAAAGCAAGTGCTGCCGAATAAACCTGTTAGACTATGGTCTGGTGTTATGCTATTTTTAGATTTGTCCACCCCAGCCCAACACTAGCACCTCCAAATCACAAATAATAAGGGACCCAGCACTGATGCCCATGGTACATCATTGGACATTAGCCTCTAGGCACACAAACAGCCTTCGACCGTGCCCTCTTTCTCCTTCTACTAAAGTTAAATTAGATGCAACTTGGAAAGTCACTAATGAGTCCTACGTGTTCACTGGTTATTCTGTTCCACTTGACACACTTGTAGGTTATCTGGGGATTTTCCTAATTTTGTCCTGCCTTCTCCCTGTGTTAGTCATTCCCCTCCACGCGCAGAATTTCCTCCTTATTACAGTCTTAAATAGTTTGTCCCTTATCCTGTCATTATTTATCTTGAATGTGGATTAGACAGCCTGATAAATTTTCTGTTAATTTCTAACTTGCCGTATGTTTTGTGACTTTAATAAAGTTCACAGTGACCCACCGCTAAGTCTTTGAAACTCTGGAGAACATAGGCCGAGTTTCCACATCACGCAATCTCGTCATCAGAGGGATTTATCTGGATAATGTCCATTACACTTCACTGTGGTCAGTATATTCTTTCTTAGATTTGGTCACCAAAACTGTTCTCAACACTCCAGGTACAGTCTCACCAACACTCTGTGAAACTGCTTCAACATGCCTTTACATCTATATTCTGACTCCCTTAAAGGAAGGCAAACCAAACTTTAACTTTCCACTTACATATATTCCTCCAAATACCCTTCACATCATTGCATTTATGAACTCATTGTGTGAGTTCTTATAGAAAGCCTTCTGATAATCTAAAATATGCCAATTCTACTGGTTCCCCATAATCTATGCTGTAAGAATCAACTTCAAACAATTCCAAAGTTTGTCAAGTATGATTTCTCTTTCAGAAATGCATACTGAGTCTCTCAAAGTTTGCTGTTAATGTATAAATATCCAATATCACATCCTATATAATATATTCCAACAGTTTCCCGACAAATGTCAAGTTAATTTGTCAGCAGTTCTCCACGCTATTTCTTCTTCTCTTTGCAGATGCTTGGATCCCTACCATTCATTCATAGTGCTTGGATCACGTTTACTAATATGCAATTATCTACACCAGCTTCCAGAATGTACGGGAAAATAGAACGCAGTCATCGACAATGCAATCAATACTTCTATTTGTGATTTATTTCTGAAGATTTTGGTATGAAGTACATCTGGTTTGTCAAGCTTAGCAATGCTCAATCCAGCTGCATGTTCAATATTGCCTTGTTACTGATGTGAATTGACTTTATTTCTTTACTTCCACATGTCCTATACGATCACTTCGTATTTCTGGGTGATTTTCTGGATCCTACTCCACTAACACAGATGGAAAGTAACTGGTCATTTGCTTTGCCATTTCCCTGTTATCCACCATAAACTCGTCTCTCCCGATTGCAAATTTCCACGTTTGATTTCTTTTGAAATATAGATCATAGATTTTTGTAGTCTTTGTGTTCCTGTTAGTTTGCATGCATGTTCGCTTTTTTGATTTCCTGATCAATTTCATGGCCCTCCTTTTCTGGATTGCAATTTTCTGAGACTTCTCAGGATTCCACAATGGTTGGAATTCTTCTGAAGTCACTTCCTGTGATTAATATATTATTTAATTTGTTATGTTAATCATCATTAAGTCACTTACTCACTCTTTAGTGTTTTCACCTGAAATAAGTAGACATATCTTTCAGACTATGTAGTATTTCTATAAATCTCCTGGTCCTGACCAGATATATTCAGGAACACTGCAGAAGGACAGAGAAGTAATAGTGGGGGGCCATGGTTGGTACTTTTGTATCATCTATAGCCAACGGGTGAGGTCCCGGAGGACTGGAGGGTAGTGAATGCTGTGCCCTTATTCAAGAAGATCTACAAAGAATACCCTGGGACCTATAGACCAATAAACCTGACATCTCTGGTAGGTAAGTTTCTTGAGAAGATTCTGAGAGAGAAGGTATACATGGACTTGGAAAGGCAGAATGTGATCATGAGCAGTCAGCACGGCTTTGTGCATGGGGGAACATGGCTCAAAAAGTTGTGAAAATGCTTTGGTGAAATGACCAGTAACTTTGACAAGCGCATGGTGGTATACCTGGTGTATATGGATTTCAGTAAGGCCTTCGATAATGTTCCACATGGTAGGCTGCTCTGGAAGCATAGATCACATGGAATTGAGAGGGAACTTGCAAACCAGATCCAAAATTTGCTTATGGTACGAAACTTGGAGTTATAGTGGAAGCATGCTTGTTGGACTGAAGGCCTGTGATGAGTGGAATGCCTCAGGGGTCGGTTCTGGGACTATTACTGTTTGTTTTATACATGTATATTGCATATATATTTACATATTACACACATCTATGATTTAGATGAGAATGTACAGGCATGAATTATAAGTTTCAAGGTAACACTAAAATAGGCGGTATTGTGGACAGTGAGGAAGATTATCAGAAATTTCAGAAATTACAGCAGTGTCTTAACCAGGTGAGGAAGTGGGCCGAGAAATGGCAAATGGATTTTAAGTTCTTGCATTTTAGAAAGTCAAATCAAGGTAGGGGTTTTCATGGTGAATGGCAGGGTATTAAGGAGTGTATTGAGACAAAGGGACCTTGGAATTCAGGTTCAAGGTTCTCTGAAAGTGGAGTTACAGGTATATAGGGCAGTGAAAAAAGGCATATGGCAGACTGGCCTTCATCAGTCAGAGCAATGAATATCGAAATTAGGGAGTTATGTTGCAGTTATACAGGATGCTGGTGAGGCAATACTGGTAGTGTTATGTTCAGTGTTGTTCACTTTGCTATAGGAAGGATGTTATTAAACTGGAAAAAGTGCAGAAGAAACTTATAATGATGATGTTGGACTCAATAGTCTGAATTATAGTGAGAGGTTGGGCAAGCTAGGAGTTTTTACTTTAGAGTGAATGAGACTGAGGGGGATCTGATGTCTAAGATCATGGGAAGCATGGATAGAATGAATGTACTCAGTTTTTTTTTTCACATGATTGAGCAACCACGGACTAGAGGGCATCAATTTAAGATCCGAAGGGAAAGAGTAAAAGGGAACCTGAGGGGCAATTTCTTTTACACACAGGGTGGTATGCACATGGAATGAGCTGCCAGCAGAAGTGGTTGAGGGAGGTACATACATAAAATTTAAAATGCATTTGGACAAATACACGGATAGGAAAGAAAAAGAAGGATATGGGGCAAGGGCTGGGAAATGGGGTTGATGTGAATGGACATTTTGTTCGGAATGGACCAGTTTGGGCTGAAGGGCCTTTCTCCGTGCTGTCGGACTGTATGACTCTCACAATCATTGCTTCTCCCATTGAATGTTATATTATACTTGCCCAATTCATTGGAGCATACTTGACCCTCTAGCCTCCGGGCTTCCATGATGTTTGACCAGAATGTTCAAACATTTGATATTGTATTCAGACGCCGTGTAAAAATGCAACATATTGATGCCACTATTCCTCAACAGCTGCTTCAGAGCAAGGTTATTCGTTAGTCCTCCTGACAACACAACACCAAATCTGAAATAACCTGCTCTCTAGTTTGGTTCACAACATACTGTTCAACCTACTTAATTCACACTTACGGAAGTTTTTCTTCACAGTATTAGTAGTCACTGCAGTTTCAGTGCAATTTGAGACCATCTATTATTACTGCAGCACCCATGATTATTTGTTACTCATTCATAGGATGAGGGCGTCGCTGGATAACCAGTATTTATTGCCCATGCCAGAGGGCAGTTAAGAGTCAGCAGCGTTGTCTTGAGTCTAGAGTCACATGCAGGCCACGCCAGGTAAGGACAGCAGTATCCTTCCCTCAAGGACATCAGTGAACCAGATGAGATTTTCGAACGATCGACAATGGATTCCTGGTCATCATAAACCCTTGATTCCAGATACACATTGAATTCAAATTACACCATCTACCATGGCAGGATTTGAAATCATGTCCCCAGAATATTACCTGGGTGTCTGGATTATGACCCCAGCGATAACATCACTGTGTCATTGCTCCCCCTTGCATATACTTGCATACCTAATTTCCAGAGCATATGTTGTAAAGTATTTACGTGACAGGTTTGGTTTTGATATATAACACACTAATGTTTGCTTCAACTTGCTATTTGTAAGATCCACCCAAACTGATTCTGTGGGATGTGAGGGAAAGGATCTGTGGCGTTATTAGCGATAGACTTGGACAAGACGTTCAGGGAGACTCACCTGAATGCTGAGATGATCTGAAGAATTGGTCAGCAATATAGGACAAGCATCAATATTCTTTCCCCCCAGGATAAGTGTCACCATATTCTTCTACTCCCTCGCACTCGCTGTATATCTGTTTTAACATATACCTCCGAACAAGACTCACACTCTATCTCCAAATAAGGCTCAAGCACTACCACACTCACTGTTGAATTCAGCACCTTCCTCCCCCACTTTTTCTGTCACTGACGCAATACCCCACACACGATTACCACTGCATGGATACAACACTGTGGTCAGACTCTCTCCGGACACCTCACCCTTCACCCTTCCCTTACACCAGCACTAATAGCTAGGACACCCATTCCCTCCCTCACTCCATCCCTCCTGGAGAAACAGCCTGGAATATGACATAAAAGGCCAAGCTGGGTGTTAGAGTGCCCGATATCTGTTCCTTCACCCTCTACCTCGACATGTGGGGAGGATCCTGGAAAGAGCCAAAGAGGACCAGGACACCTTGTGTGGAGATTGTGATCCATCGACGTCCCACCAACCAAGTAAGAAGCAATGTTCAGTCAAGAGCAATTCTCAATTTAAACTCGCTGGCAGTTCCAATCTCATCTCTCTCACTTTTCATGCTTAGTTAAAAGCATTAATGAAAGCACTAAAAATCAAAATAATGTTTATTTTATTCAGTAAAATTGTTAAAAAGAAAAAAATAAACGATATAAGTTCATTACGAAAAATCTAAAACATGACGTTCATTCAAAATTATGGGCAATCCTCATAAATACTCGACATCATTTCTCTCACTAAATCTTCTTACGAGTGTTTGTATTCTAGCATCTGCTTCTTTAATTTCAACAGAATATCTTGCCCTGTTATTAAATGCTCATAGTAAATGTCCCTTCCTCTCTGAACTTTTCGTAAACTGTCAATATGTTTCCAAAAACTGGATGGTCCACATCAAGTTCGCATTGTCAGCTCCTGTGGGCAGCTTCTGAATTATTGTTTGTTTTGTCCTCATTGTTTAAAGTTCTTTCATATAAATTCCAAATTCCAACTGGAAAAGGCGGTGAACGCCGACCATTTCCTCTGCGTAATCTTCTACCTCCATAGTTATCCTCGAACCAGTCCAGCAGCGGTTGCAGATCATCTGGAAGCGCATCAATAGCTTCATGAATGTTTTCAATGTGAATAAATGCAAGACCAATTATCATTTTAGCTCTGAAAGAAAACTCTGAGTCAATGTTATACTTACTCAAGTGTCTTTTTAACATTTTCACTGAAGGGACTAAACATTATTTTTATTTTTATTGATTTGATTAATGCTTTTATCGAAGCCTGAAAAGGAATAAATATGAACTGCGCTGAAATAGGTCTGCGCCTAAATGGGTCTGCGGCAAAATGGGCTGCACCAAACAGGCCGCACCAAACAGAATGAAGTACTCAGTAAATTACACAGCGCAGGAGGACGCCATATAACCATTCCAGGCTGTTATGCAGGAGCAGGGGCGCCCTGCGTAGCTGTCAGGAAATGCAGAGTATAGATCATTACTCATTTTTTGTTTGGAAAGCTGTAACGAGTGGAATTCTTCAGGGATCTGTGTGAGGTCTCCAACAAATTACAATCTATTCTAATGAACCGAATCAATGAGATGGAGCTCAGTTTGCTCATGCACCAGGATAGTCATTCAATAAGATGTCAAATGGAGACACAGTGCCTGCAATTGGATACAGACAGGGGGAGGGCAGAGCGTCTGCAATTGGACACAGCCGAGGGAGGGCAGAGCGTCTGCATTGGGATTCAGACGGGGGAGGGCATAGCATTTGCAATAGGAGACAGGCAGGGGGAGGGCAGAGGGTCTGCAATGGGACACAGACTGGGAAAGGACAGAACATCGGCAATGGGATAGAGACGGGGGAATGCAGAGCGTCTGCAGTGGAATTCAGACGGGGATGCAGAGCACCTGCAATGGGATACAGACAGAGCAGGGCAGAGCGAGGACAGTGCGTCTACAATGGGACACAGATAGGGAAAGGGCAGAGCGTCTGCAATGGGAGACAGACTGGGGGAGGGATGCACGTCTGCAATGGGATACAGACAAGGGGAGGGAAGAGCTTCTACAATGGGATACTGATGGGTGACGGCAGAGCGTCTGATATGGGATACGGACGGGGAGACAGAGCATCTGTAATGAGATACAGACTGGGGGAGAGCAGAACGTCTGCAATGGGATACAGACTGGGGGAGGGCACAGCAACAAGCAATGGCATACAGACAGAGGATGGCTGAGAGCAAAGCCTCAGCAGAAAAAAAAACCAGTACAATATATATGTGATGGAAATTTTCTATTTTGGGGAAAAGACGAAACAGCAGAAATTTATTTAAATGCAAGGAGAATGCAGAACTCAGTGTTACAGAGGGATTTGTGTTTCTTAGTACATGAATCTCATCAAATTAACCTGAAGATGTTGCAAGTGATTTGGAAGGTAAATGTAGTGATTCTGTTTCGTGCAAGGAGTGTTGAGTATGATCTTAGCGATGTTTTCTGCATCAGGACAGGGCATTGCTGAGATTACATCTGTTGCATTATGTGTAGTTATAACTGTCTGAACTGAATAAAAAAATGCTTTCGAGACGTTTCAAAGATGTTTCTCTTTACTCATTCTTGGGATGAAAGCATTACGTTCTGAAGAATTAACAGTTTGGCCTGAGAATGAGGGATGTTTTATTGACCATATAAGATTTTGAGAAGAGTGTATTTGGTTAATACAGGATGGACATTTCTTCTGGTGTGGGAGAATAAAACTGGGGAAATTCTTTAAAAATAAGTCAGTTTCAAAGGAAAGGTCATTGGACAGAAAAATTGACATCTGAATTCTCTTTCTACAAGCTGACAGACAGGCTGAGCTTTTCCAGCAATTACTGTATATGTTTTAGAATATTCATTTTAACACAGATATTGTGAAGACATGAAACGCTTACTTTTACATTTTGCAAGCACATATTAAAACATCTTCAAAACAAGTTGGAACATTTATTGTTAATGAATTGATTCTGCAACAACGCACTGACCTGGAGTCGAGAATGTGATGCAGTCATATAGTTCGGACAATGTTCAAGAAGAGCTCACAGAGTCCAGTGTGGGACTGATAACGTTACTGATTTAACTTATAGATGGAAAAGATAGCCTATCGGTGGAGGAACATTCTATTGCTCTCTTTCTGTTTCCCTATTGCTCATCACAGCAATGTGTGGGAGTGAAAACAAAAGCCCAGTCGTCGTTCCCACTAATATAGGATTCCTGATGATGATTCATTGGAAATTTCCCATTGCCTGAAGCAAAACAATTCAGCCAAATTCAACGGTTTCATGAAGGAATACCATTGTCAGAAGGTTGTGCAAGCAGAATAACCACAGAAGTAATTATCTGACTCGATAGTGAGGTGAACGGACAGGAGATTCCGTGTCTGCAAATGCGAATCCGGAATGGTATGTAGCCTCCCACATGCCAGGGCCCAGGATGTATCAGAGCGGCTGCAGAACGTTCTCAACGGGGGTGGGGGGGGGGGGGGGGGGGCAATAGCTAGAACTCATTGTGCACATTGGTACAAAGGACAGAGTGACACAGGTAGAAATAGTGATGACATCCTGCAGAGTAATTTTAGAGAGCTACGGAAAAGGAGAAGAGACTGGACCATGACACAGGTAATATCCAGTTTACTTCCAGTGCTGCGTGCTAGTGAAGGTAAGAACAGGAGGAAATGGCAGATGAAGGGGTGGCTAAAGAATTGGCGCAGTGGGGCAGAGATTTTTGAATTACTGGGATCTTTTGTGGGGCAGAGGTGACATGTTTAGGAAGGACGGGTTGTACCTGAAATGGAAGGGGACCAATATCCTGGCAGGCAGGTTTGCAACTGCTGCAAGGGATGGTTTCAACTAGATTGGCAGGGATTGGGGAGGGGTGGGATCCTCAGCAGCAGGGAGGCAAGTGCGAGGCTGGAAGGAGATACTGTAATCAGAAACAGTAAAGTGAAGAGACAGGTCGGCTGGACAACGAGAGGGAGCAAGGAATACTGTTCGATTAAATTGCAACTATTTCAATGCAAGATGGCTGACAGGTAAGGCCGATGAACTCAGGGCATGGATCGGTGCATGGGACTGGGATATGATAGTCATTACTGAAACATGGCGAAGGGAGGGACAGCACTGGCAGCTTAATGTACCAGGGTACAGGCGCTTTATGCGGGACAGAGATGGTGAAAAGACTGATTGGGGAGTTTCATTTTTGATTCAGGCGAATATCACAGCAGTGATCAGAGATAAAATAACTGATGGATCATCCTGTGACGATTTGCCTGGGGAGCTAAGAAATAAGAAGGGAATGGTGAATGTACTATAAGCCCGCAAATAGCAATAGAGGAATTTTGGGGGAAAAAGTATGTAGATAGACTGGGGAGACTTGTAGGGCCAATAGGATTGCATTAGTAGGAGATTTTAATTTTCCTAACATAGACTGGGAATGACAAAGAAATAAGGACTGAGATGGGGTGTATTTATTAATTGTGTTCAGAATAGTTTCCTCAAGCAATAAGTAGAGGGTACAACTCGGGAAGGAACGAAACTTGACCTACCGTAAGATCGAGAGCAGGACAGGTGACGGAGGTGAATAGTTATGGAGAAGGACAAAACTGCTCCACATGTTCAAGTTCTAACTTGGGGCAAGGCGAATTTTGGTGGAATTAGACAGGAGCTTGTAGGGGTTGGTTGGAGGAGTTTGTTTGCAGGCGATGGGACCTCCTGCAAGTGGGAGGACTTTAAAAGTGAAATGTTTACAATTCAAGGTCTATATGTTCCTATGAGTGTAAAAGGTAAGATTGGTAGGAAGAGGGAACATCGGATATCAGGAGATATTGAGGCTTTGACCAGCAAAAAAGGAGGTGTGGCTCAGGTCCAGACAGCTGGGATCGAGGGAATACCTGGAGATGTACAGGGGATACAGGAGTTTACTGAAGATGGAAATCAGGAAGGCGAAAAGGGAGCACAAGATAGCTTTGGCTGAGAAGATTAGGGTGAATCCAAAGAGGTTCTTTAAGTATATTAAAGTAAAAAGAATAACTAAATGAGACTATGTCCCCTCAAGGGCCAAAGTGGGCATGCATATCTAGGACCGTAGGAGATTTGTGAGATTCTCAATGAATATTTCTCCTCTGCCTTTACCGTGGAGAAAAACATAAAGACTTGGGAGGTTAACAAAGGTCGTAGTGTAATATTGTGGTGAGTCAATATCACAGGAGAAGACGTGTTGAATACATTAGAATGTATGAAGGTGGATAAATCTCCTAGTCCTAAACAGATGCATCCAAGAACACTGCAAAAGGCTACAGAAGAAACTATGGGGACCCTGGTTGATATTTTTGCATCATCGTTCGCTACAGTTTAGGTTCCAGAATATTGGAGATTAGCAAATGTTGTGCCATTATACAAGAAGGGAAGCAAAGAAAACTCTGGGATCTACAGACCAGGAAACCTAACATCTGTGGTAGGAAGGTTAATTGAGAAGATTCTGAGGGATGAGATATACATGCATTTGGAAAGATGAGATTTTTTTAGAATTTTTTTTGACAGATTCCCTACAGTATGGAAACAGGGCAATTAGCCTAACAAGCCCACACCAACCCTCCAAACAGTAACCCACCCAGTACCATTCCCCCACCTTATATTTACCCCTGACGAATGCACATAACAATATGGGTAACTTAGCACGGTCAATTCACCTATCCTATACATCTTTGGATTGTGGGAAGAAAATGAAGCACCCAGAGGAAACACACACAAACACAGGGAGAATGTGCAAACTCCACACAGAGATTCACCCGAAGCTGGAACCAAACCCGGATCCATGACACTATGAGGCAGCAATACTGGCTACTGAACCACCATGCCAACCTTGCTTTTTTTCAACACAGTTCAATGACACAGGTACAAAATCTATTCTGCTCTTCACCCATGATGCACGTTCCAATATCACATACCATGAATAATGTATTCTCCATTGAAAATGTGATCTTATTATTTATTAGTTTGTTATTATTAATTTTAATAATTATTATTAATAGTTGTTTTTAGACTGGAAAGATTGAATGGCTTTGCGAGTGGGAGATCATGCCTCTTAAATTTGTTTGAGTTAATTGATGAAGTGATCAGAAATGTTGTTGAGGGTAAGGCGGTAGACGTAATTTGTATGGTTTTCAGTAAGACCTTTGACATGGTTACCATTGATAGGCTGGTCTGGAAGGTTAGAATCGCATGGAATCCAGAGTGAGCTGGCAAAGTGTACACACAATTGACTTCATGGTAGCAAGCAGAGGGTATTAGTGGAGGGATGCTCTCGGACCGGAGGCCTGTGACGCATGAAGTGCCTCAGGGGTCGCTGCTGGGTCCATTGCTGTTTGTTATCTGCATCAATGATATTCTTGCGAATGTACAAGACATGATTAGGAAACTTGAAGTTGACACTAAAATAGGCGGTGTCATGGACATTGAGGAAGTTTATCAGAAATTGCAGCAGGCCCTTGATCAAACAGGAGAATGGGCCGCGGAATATTTGGCAATGTTAGATCAAGGTAGGAGTTTCATGGATATTGGTAGGACCTAAAGGAGTGTAGTTGAGCAGAGGGACCATGGAGTGTAGGTCCACCGTTCTCTGAAAGTGGGGTCAAGTTAGACATAGTAGTGAAGAAGGCTTTTGCCACATTAGCATGTATCGGTCAGGACATGGTGGAGAGAAGTTGCGAAGTTATGTTGCAGTTATACAGGATGTTGGTGAGGCTGCAGTTGTAGTGTTGTGTTCAGTTTATTCACATTGCAATCGGAAGGATGTTTCTAATTTGGAATGTGTGCAGACGGAATTTACAAAAACGTTGCCAGGACTCAACAATATGAATTATAGGAAGAGGTTGGATAAGCGAGGACTTTTTTTCTTTAGAGAATAGGAGACTGAGAGGGATCTTATAGAAATTTATATGGATAGGGTGAATGGATCCAGCCTTTTTTTCCTTGAGTTGGGGAATCGAGGAGGAGAGGACTTCAGTTTAAGGTGAGAGGGGAATGAATAAAAGGGAAAATGATTGAAACTGTTTTACACAGAGAGTGGTACACAAAGGGAATGAGCTACCAACCGAAGTGGTTGAAGCATTTGTATTAACGATATTTAAATGGCATTTGGGCAAGTACATGAACAGGAAAGGACGAGGATGCTATGGGCCAAGTGCTGGGAAATAAGGTTAGTGTGGTTAGATATTTGGATCAGCATGGACGAGTTTGGGCCAAAGGGCCTCTCTGCTTCTCTCCATGCTGTAGGACTTGATGACTCTACAAATAGAATAGCATTTGGGTCAAGGACTCATTTTTCCTTTGGTCATGAGTTCGAATCATATTTGGACAATGTTCTTTCAAATTAACTTTGCAGATATTTTGCTTTTCAGTTTGTTATCGACAATACGTGTGTGTGTGTGTGTGTTTGTGTGTGTCTGTGTCTGTGTGTGCGTGTATGAGTGTCTGTGTGTGTGTGTGTTTCTCAGTATTATTCAAAGGAAAATATCAATGTACATATTTGAAATATCCTCTCGTCATTCCTCTTTGCATCATTGTTTGAGTAACTTTGTTTTGGTCATAAACATGTTGTTTTCGCAGATTAAAGAAATCTGCCTGAATTGTTCCTAACACTGACCCTGACACACTCTGAGAACTACATCATTGGCCATATCACCAACATAGTTGTAATTAGTTAAAAATCACACAACACCAGGTTATAGTCCAACAGGTTTAACTGGAAGCACACTAGCTGTCTGAGTGACGCTCCTTCATCAGCTGTTTGTCAATCACCTGACAATCACCTGATGAAGGAGCGTCGCTCCGAAAGCTAGTGCGCTTCCAATTAAACCTGTTATATTATATCCCCTGGTGTTGTATGATTTTTAACTTTGTACACCCCAGTCCAACACCGGCATCTCCAAATCATGGTTATAATTATGTTTTGTGGCCAGTGCAGGAGTGGGGCTAGAAAAGGGAGCAGTAAGCCAATAAAGCACAGGGATATATTGACTAAATCAGCCAACGTTAGTGTCGAGGAGTTCATTGGAGGGGCTTCTGAGGGATAGGATTTGCATCTATTTCGAAAGGCAAGCACTGATTAGGGATACTCAATATGAATTTGTGTGATGGAAATCATGTTTAATTAATGCGATTGGGTATTTTGAAGAGGTGAGAAAGAAGATTGAAGAAGACGCTGTGGTATACATTGTTTACACAGACTTCAGCAAGACATTTAATAAGGTTCCCCATCGTAGACAGATGACTATAATTAGGTTATACGTAATCTAGGAAAAGCTAGCCAATTGGATACAAAATTGGATTGAAGGTAATAGATAGTTCTCCAGACTGAAGACCTGTGGCCAGCGGTGTGCTGAAAGAATCAGTGCTGAGCTCACTGCTTTTCATCACGGATATAAACAACTTTGATGTGATTATCGGAGGCATGGTTAGTAAGTTTACAGATAACATCACCAACATCGTGCAGTTGACAGTGAAGAAGATTATCTCAGAATATAACGGGATCCTTGACCATCCAAGAGCCAAGGACTGGCAGATGGAGTTTAATTTAGATATTTGTGAAGTTTTGCACAAAGAGACCTACGGGTGAAGATTCATAGTTCCTTGAAAGTGGTGTTGAGGTCGATAGAGTGGTGAGGAACGTGGTTGGCATGCTTGCCTTAATCGGTCAGAACATTGAGCATAGGAGTAGGGATAGCGTGTTGCGCTTGTACAGGATGTAGGTCAGGCCACATTAAGAATACTGTGCACATGTCAGATGACTCTGCTAAAGGAAGGATGTTGTTAATCTTGAAAGGGTGCAGAAAAGATTTACAAGGATTTTCGGGAACCTGAGTGTTTGAGCTACAGGGGAATGATGAACAGATTGAGGTTTTTTTTTCCCTGGACTGTCAGAGGCTGAATGGTGATATGACAGTGGTTTAAAAAGGTCCTGAGGGGCATGGATTTTCCAAATGGGCAAGATCTTTTTCCAAGTGCAGGGACGTCCAGACCTAGACGGCATACGTTGAAGGTGACAGGGGAAAGACTTATAAGGGACCTGAGGGGAAACTTTTTCATACAGAGGTTGGTGGATGTACTGTCAGAGGAAGCGCTGAAAGCGGGTACAATAACACGTTTAAAATGTATCTGGATAGGTACATAAATAGGAATGGTTCGGAGGGATGTGGGCCAAATGCGGGAAAGTGGGACGAGATCTGATTAAGATGCCTGATTGGCGTGGACAATTTAGAGAAAAGGATCTGTTTCCACGCCGTATGACTCTCTTATTCTCACAGCGGGATGAGGAAGAATTCTAAAAGGGCCATTCAAATGGAAATTCTCTTCCCCAGAAGTTTGTGGTTACAAGTATTCACTGCTGAGTTAGTTAAAGATTTGACAGAGAAGTGTGTCACGGATAATGGGACGCAGGCAGAAAAATGAGGCTCAGACCACAATCTGCAAGGAGAAGGTGAGGACTGCAGATGCTGGAGATCAGAGCTGAAAATGTGCTGCTGGAAAAACACAGCAGGTCAGGCAGCATCCAAGGAGCAGGGGAATCGACGTTTCGTGTCCGAATCCTAAAGAAGGGCTTATGCCCGAAATGTCGATTCTCCTGCTCTTTGGATGCTGCCTGACCTGCTGTGTTTTCCAGCAACACATTTGCAGCTCAGACCATAATCTGATCAGCCACAATCTTAGTGCCTAGTGGAGAAGGCTCAAATTCTCTAATGACCCACACCTGCTCCTCAGTCCCATGTTTCTGTGTTCCATTCAACCCCTCACATCTGCTAGACAGGAGCAGTTGGAGTCCACTTTCTGTTATAGCAAGGTGCACAGAAACAGAGGAGAACAGAACAGTCCCTCAAGACTGTCCTACACAGTTTGGGAGCTTTGGAAAATGTAATTGGAAGACACAGGCTAGATATAAAAGAGGTCGCTCATCTCTCTTTACAGAGCTCCCCCTCTCTGTAACTTGTGCTTCATTTGTTGATCATGTTGTAGACCCAGATTCACTGTGAATACAGCCCCCAAGGTTCACCCAGCGATGGTTCACAAAATCCGCTGGTCTCCCTGATTGCAACATTCCATAAAAGACCTTCCAGTAAAATAACACTAACTAGCTTTTCAATAACAAAATGGGAGAACATCAGAAACAGGGGGCAGGTCATTCACATCATAAGCCTGCCTTGCTCTTCACTAAGATCAAGGCTGACTCGCTCCAAGTCTCAAATCTTCTTCAATGTCCAAGTCTTCTTGAGCACTTCCATAGAAAACAGAACAAAGAACTGTACTGATTTGGAGATGCCGGTGTTGGACTGGGGTGTACAAAGTTAAAAATTACACAGCACCAGGTTATAGTCCAACAGGTTTAATTGGAAGCACACTAGCTTTCGCAGCGTCGCTCCTACTTCAGATGATAGTGGAGGGCTTAATCCTAACACAGAATTTATAGCAGAAATTTGCAGTGTGATGTAACTGAAATTATACATTGAAAAATTGATTGTTAAGCCTTTCATTTGTTAGAATACCATGATAGTTTCACTTCTTTCATATGTAAATCCCAAAACCTCTCTTTTTTTAAAGCTGCATTCTCAGGTTAGCTGTTAACAATCGTGATAGCTAGACAATATGGTGAAGGTGTTGGCCCCCTGTGTTCTCTGTCTAGGCCATGATGTTTAGAGTCAAACTAATCTAAAAAGTGAGATAACACAGTTTTACATGAATTCATGCAGTGTTTGAGCTCAGAGTTCTACATGAATGCGTGCAGTTAGGACCGTCAGCCCTTGACGTTGTGCTGTTTATCCTACTCTAAGATCAGACTAACCTACATGCTTCCGTTCACTTTGTTCAATGTGCCTATCCAAGAGTTTCTTAAGTTTTCCTCACGTATTACACTCTACTACCACCGCTGGCAGTTTATTCGACACACCCGCCACTCATTGTGTAAAGAATCTACCGTTGATATCTCCCATAAACCTTCCTCCAATTGCCTTAAAATTATGCCACTAAGTCATAGACATTTTTGCCCTGGGAAAATGCTTCTAGCTATTCACTCTCTCTATGCCTCTCATCATCGTGTACACCTCCAGTGAGAAAATCCCTCGCTCCCTCATGGTTTCTTCCAAAGACCTGCCCTCCAGTCCAGGCAGCTTCCTGGTATATCTCCTCCTGGTAAATTGCACTTAATGAGAATTAATTATGATCTCTACACTTTTTGGAGTCATTCACGGCACAAGGAAAGATGATTATCATCGGTGGGCATCAATCATCTCAGCCGTGGGACACATTTGCAGGAGATTCTCAGCGTAGCTTCCTCAGCCCAGGCATCTTCAGTTTGTCATCATAGAATCTCTACAGTTGGAAGGAGGTGATTCAGCCATTGAGTCCAAACTGTGCAGATTAGATTCCCTACAGTGTGGAAACAGGCACTTCCGCCCAAACAGTCCACACCGACCCTCCGAAGAGTAACCCGCCCAGACACATTTTCCTTTGACTAATGCACCTAACATAATGGACAATTTAGCATGGCCAATTCACCTGGCCTGTGGGAGGAAACTAGAGCACCCGGAGGAAACTAATGCAGACAAGTGGGGAATGTGCAAACTCCACACATTCAGTTGCCCAAGGCTGGAACCGAACCTGGGACACTTGTGCTGTGAAGCAGCAGTGCAAGCTACTGAGCCACCGTGCCAGCAGTGCATTCACTGAAGTTTACAAAATTTTCAGGACAAGTTGTCTCTCCTCAGCTCGTGAAACAGTCTGTGAACATGTACAGAATGACTTGGACAACATTCAAGATCGTGCTGTTAAATCCTTGGTAACATTTATGTAATAGCACAGTACTTTTCCACAGTAAAAGGAGGAGTTCATTCAGCACCTCAATCTATGGGGAAGCGATTCATCCCATCAAAACTACAGGGTAAGAAGAAGGACAAACCATTCAGTCCCTCCTGGCTGTTGGAGTCACTTACAAAGGAACAGGAAGAGGTTTTTCAGCTTGTCAAGCCACTAACGCAGGAATAGGAAAGTGTCAGAGATGGTCCAATATCACAAACAAATGGAGCAGGGCCTGCACAGACAGACTGCTCCAAATTGATCCACATTGCTTAATTACTCATGGTACATATGTGTTAATTTAACATGGGTTTTTGGCAGTCGGAATGAAGCCAACATTTTTTAACCATTCTCCAAGTTATCTTCCACCTCCAAGAAGGTAGGCCCATGGTCTCCGTGGAGGTCAGAAGCCTTTGGGGAATAACTAACTGATTCAGAATGAAGGTATTTTGGCTGCTGACAGGGTTGTGTACAAAGTGGCATTCAATGCAGTGTCACGCAGTAACTGTGCATTAAAGTGTTCCGAGTTCTTTCAGAGCCTGCACCTCTCTGTCAATCGGCATGGGGGCTCTGCAGATGCATGTAAACTGTCGTGAATCAAACATCTAATGAAAAATATGAAATGTTCACCCTATTCAGCTGTTTGGGACAGAATGAGTTTCTGTCCATACCCATCAAGCTTCAAGTTCTTATTTTCTCACAGCGCTACAGATTGAACATAGTTACTGCACCCTCTCCTCATGGTAAAATCATGCCAGTGTTTAGTCGGGTCAAACTACTTTGCACTCTCTCAGTGACAAAGGGATCATTGTTTATAAAGCAGACCAAATATTTACAAAATGCAACAAATACTCTCTCAAAAAACACGATCAGTGGGAAAGATATTCTAACTTTTGTACTTCAATCATTTAGCATGAGGAGCCACACATCATTTACTTCCTGTCCCCGTATGAATTCTGTCAGTGACGTATGACCAAGGACATCCAGGTCTTTTTCAACAAAAGCACTCGCCAACCTCTCTACCCTAATAAATATAACTGTACATGATGGTATTTGTTGTTCACATCTGAATCATTTTTACACCTTGTGAACAGCTATTGCGCAAAGACTGATCCTGCTGCCACCCATCAATCCTTCAGTCCAGAGAAAAAACAGTATTCTTCTCATATCCCCATTACCCAATTTTTAATCCATATGGTATATATTCCACCCCGACCTACCCATGGACTCTAACATTCCCCACTCACCTGTATTCAAACATGTCAAGCGTCTTCTAAAAATACAAATACTCCACTCCCATTGGTTCTCAACTGTCGTTGTCACAATGGACAATTTCCACAAACAGGTTTATCAAAGATCATTTCCCATTCCTGTAGCTAGGCCGAATTTACCAAATTATATCATTAGTCTCCAAATATCTAGTTGTCACGGACCTTATAAAAAGTTCCAATATTTTTTTCTCACAGTTGCCATCAAGCTATTTAGTTTTCTGTTTTCCCTCTCCATCTTGTTTTAATTATTTAGGTTCACAACAGTTGTTTTCCAGTCTGCGGCATCCTTTCCAGGATCTAACTAGCTTTGAAGAATAATCAGTAATTCTTTCATTATCTCTGTTCTCCTCTCAATCACTCTGCGATGTACCTAATCAGATGCAGAAACTTATGAAACTTCAATTCAATTAGATTTCCAATAACATGCACTTCATTTATTCTGATTTCCTGCAGTTTCCCATTTTAATCAATCACTGTTCCCTAATATTTCTGGAAGTTAGTTTCTGTACCTTCCCCTGTGGAGAAGGTACATTCCTCTCAACAGGCAGGTGGTTTGTGACCGCTTGTGAATACATTGGAGGACTGCACTTCAGAGATGACGGAACTATTACCCACTGCTGCCTGCAAAGTTCCAGAATCCAGTTTAATTCATCGTGAGTGTCAGCACAGTCCTGTCCCTGGTGTGAGACGACAGGAAGGGATACAGCTCAGTGACCACCTCAATTTTGAGACAAGCTGGTTTTACACTTTACACCGGAATGGGTGCAGCTTAGACAAATATTCCTGGAAATCCCAGAGAGTATAGTACAGTGCCCTGCTCCTCCCAGTTTACACAGCTTCCCCTCTGTGTAGTCTCATCTCCATTTGTTTACTATCTACCCAGACACACTGTAAATGCAGTATTCAGAGTGGGGTCCCCAGACCCTCGGGGCTCCCTGAATGAACCCAGTCGCTGACATCACAATCCTGAGAACACCATCCACAGAGCCTCCACTGACTTTCTAGATGACAGCAGCAAGTCAATTCCCCACACCCATAGTGCATTCACTCATTATTGAAAATGCCTCGGTCTCCTCGGTTTCTCTTCCTGATTGAGAAAGCTGTTACATCTCCACACAGACGCACAGTTACAGTTCTTCTCTCCAGTTTCTCTGTATCTCAGCGACTATAAGTATTGCTGATGAAGTTGATCACCACACTCAGAGACGAGAGATAGAGGAACACAGCTCACGGTAAGCAGGGACATCCCATAATAACTATGATATTCAGGAATATGTGAAAAGGGGAAATGTTAGAATAACTTTCCATTCTATTTTCCTTCCAGTCCATCATCAGCAATCCTTTTGCTTGTTTTTCCTTTCTCTCTCTCTCTCTCTTTCTCTCTCTCTTGCGTGACATCATCCACTCAACACAAACCTCCCGCTAACCCTTCCTACTATCCCTGATATAATATTATTTCCCAGTTGCATTCAGTTTTGATAGGTTCACTGAACTCGAAACGTTATTTGTGTTTCTTCCGACAGACTGCCATACCTGCTGAGATTCTCCAACGTTCTTTCAGACGGTGGAGAATTTCATTTCAGATCGCCAACATCAACATTTCCTTGGTTATTTCACCTTTAATGTTGTTGTTTCACGGGATGCCAGCATCACTGGCAAGGGCAGCATTTGTTGTCCATCCTAACTGCCCTTGACCACGCGGCCATTTGTCAAGGCAATATAGAGGCAACCATATTGTCATGGATCTGAGGTGACACTTAGTTCAGACAGGGCAAACATGTTAGGTTTCTTTACCAAATGTTATCAATAAAATAAGAAAAGATACCCTGATGGTTTATGGTTGCCATGATTGAAATTGGGTTTCATTCCAATTTTTGTCATTGGAATTTAAATTTAACCATCGACTATGGTAGGATATGAGACAATGCATTTACAGTCATAACCTGCGCCACTGAATAACACAGTCAGTGACTTTATTACTCTGTTTAAGAATCCCTGTTGTGAAGTTACTGTAGAGACAAGAACAAGTTGTGGTCAAATTATTTGTAACTGGAAGAGTGGTCAGAAGGGAACTGGAGCCATAAAATCTGTCATTAACGAAGGGGAAGATGATGGCGAAGTCAGCAACAGAACTCAGGCAAAGCTGTAGATTAGGGATAACATGAAGATGGGTGTCAGCAGGTTTGATCACAGAGAGAATATGGAGACATAAAACAAGGCAAACAGGAGACTCAAAGTTCCAAACAGTCTTATTTCTTCTCAGATGTTTATGAGTAAATAGTCTGGAAATGCATGAGAAGGAAGTGGAGTTTGTGACTGAAAATATATGTATTTGTTAAATATAATCAACCAGAACAGCAATAAGATTTACCACCATTTATAGAATTGACAGAGATAGACTTACCAGGAACACCAATAATAGCGAGGATGGGATAGTACCCAGCTTGAATAATCAACAGTACAGCTTCTATCCGCACGTCTAACCATGGCCAATCCTGAGAAAGCCAGTAAAGACCCGAGGATAAACTCTTGTCCATTGTTGGAACATTCCAGTCTAATGTTCTCAGATTCTGATCCATTGTTGGAACATTCTAATGTTCTCTGATTCTGATCTCTCTCTCTTTCTCTGTAGCTGCTGATCCCAATCTTGTTGAGTTTGACTCTGCACCGAATAATATGGCATAATAAGGTGAAAGAAGTCGCTAATTATGGAAGAGGGAAATCCTCCAGTGACCCAGTTAGGTCCAGGAAGACTGATATTAATCATAGTCACTGAACAAACAGCTACGGTTAACCCATTTCGTGGCAACTCTGATATATCACAATACTTAGTGTGGGATATTAATATCGCTGATTTTTGAGCTAATGGCACATCTCCAGTTGTAAACATAGAGGTGAGGGAGAGACATAATTCTTTCGCTTCTCAAGCTCGATGATCCTGCTGTGTTTTCGCAGTATAGGAATTGCTGGGCGCCCAAGGCCTCTGTGTCTGATCGCCAGGCCTGCTGCATCTTTTCGTTTTATTTATTTATGTTTAACTTTGACTTTTGGCTGTCCAGCATTAAACGGCTTAGGTGGGTTTAGGCAGTTTTGAGATACACCGACAGAGCCGTAGACTATGTAGATACAGTCCATTCCTTGTGGTCCTTGCAGCCGCGGCCTGGTCCTGTGGAGTGATGGTCAAACTCTCACAGAACCAGAATTCTTAGTTTTATCTTTTGCCATTTATTGCTGGAGTCTGAGCAGGGTTGGAAGGCAGTAAATCTCTCCCGGGTGCTACACACTGTCTCTGTGATTTCTCTCGGAACTGTCTTTTGATGTTCTTTCCTCCTGGATTGGAGAACTGCATGTCAGACAATCTGTTTCCTGCATTTGTTTTTTGGCATTTGTGTGCTCGTTGGATGATACCATATTGGAGCAGTTACTGTATAGTTGTTAAATAAACTATTATTCTGCTAAGTTTTCCAACAGAATTAAGTTATTGCAAGTTCCTCTTCCTTTTGTTGTCTTCTATCAACAGTGTTCGAATAAGTTGTGTTTTGCTTAATGTTGAATATTTTGACGAAGTAAATTCGTTCTCAAACACAGCATCTCACATTTTCCAGCAGAATGGGCCGCGCCGGAGGAGTGATAATCGTGTCAGGAATTATATCGGATACTCAATCCAACTCTCAGATCCAGGCCGGACACATATAAGCCCAGATGAGATACCTGCTCAAAATGAAGCACTGCGTAGACCAGGCTAATGTAATGCTCAGCAATCCGTCCAGGATCGAACACTGTTTAGAGCTCACCAGTTCACTACTTATGTGTCCAAAAGTGCACTTATCTATATGATGATCTGTACTAGATGATATGTTTCGCACAGAACGCTGTGCAGAACACACAAAAGCATTGTTCTATACACACGGACTGGATATCTGTGCAACATGGGGAGCTGTGCAGTGAATAGCAGTGAATTTATCTATTAATCTGGAGCAGTTACCTTTCCAGCAAACACAGCTGTATGCACCAATCACTGCATTGCTGGGTAACACTGTGTAAGATCACTGCCCAGCGTGGGGAAACTTGCAGCTCATGCTAGAAGTGACAAGATGTGCAGCTCCCCTCCATTTACAGATCCATATCTACATTGTAGCATGACACTGGAGTGCTGTAGGTGTGAAACTCACTGACAGAGAGAGATGGCAGGGGAATCAGTTTAAATACCAACAAATGGGAGGAGAGGGTGAGATTGAGAGAGAATATCAGAGAAGGATCTGATGGTAAGTTTAAAAATTGTGAAATGAAAACATTTCGATAGCATCTTGCAATATAGGTCACTGGTTCCAGGAATGATGGGTGAGCAGCATACTGGTGTAAGTTAAGATGATGGAGAGTTTTGGATAAGCACTTGTCCTGCACTGTTGTAACTGCAAGTAGTATCAGCAGAGTCTTCGACTCATTGGGCTGAATCGAACAATAATTTGTCTCAGTGCCATTTTCATTGAGTATGACAAAAGGAATGTTTGCACGAGGCAGAGCTAGTTTCCTGGTATTATCTTATCGAACTCACCTCATTAACTAATCACCCCACCGCATGGTGTCCCTCTCATTCAATGTCAGCCCGAGTCTCCCACTCATCATGGCTGGAGGTACACACCATCTCCTGGATGCCCCTGGATATTCACTGATTCCTGGCACTGCTGCCATCATTAAAAGGCCAACGGGTACAGGGTTGAGCTTTCTCAATTTGGAGCTGCTCTGCATAGTTTACCCGAGCATGGCAGATAAGGAGAAGTTACACCACAGCTTGGCAATAGGGGCACGGAGGTCCTGGTGAATAGTCTAGTACAGAGGGGGAACGATTCTCATCCCAGAGGGAGCCGCACCACCAGACACACCGAACATGGTCTAAGCACATCACACAGCTCAGTGCAGTATCTGCGGTCTGAAGAAAATTCCAACAATACAGGAAAAGCATCAATAACCTTCCCCACTCTGTCCGGATGAGGGTCACCGTATTCTCTCTACTCTCTCACACTCACTGTATATCTGTTCGCACCTTCCCCAGTATAAGGCTCCATCACTCTAACCACTACAAAACAGCACCTTCTCTCTCTCTCACCTACGCAATACCCCCACATGGTTATAAAATGTTCTTATGAGTGCTGTTTCTAGAATTCTCTGGATGATGTCGTTTGTACAATGTTCCAGAAAATTTTCAAATTAATTCAACTTTCGCAAAATCTTCATCCTCCAATATGTAACGCATCAAAGGAAGGAGCAGAGTTTTCCTTTTTTGTAAAATCACTCAGGATGAAAGTGCATCATGAGGCCATTAAGCCTCTCAAATATGCTCCATAATTCAGACAAGGGGAGCACGTAAACACTTGAAGACTCACTCTCTTCTTGAAGGCAGGCGCCACATTGGTGTTTCGCCAGTTTCACTGGAACATTCCTGTAATCCCGACAGCTATGGAATATTTCACACAGTGCCACCAGTCATTCTGTAACCACTTCTATTAAAGCAAGCTATGAAGTGTTGATGAGCTGTTTACCTTTGGTCTTTTCTGTTTGAGAAAAGCCTTGTTCGTTTTGTTCGAGACAGTGCAAAACTTTCATCTGACTCCAATTTTGTTTATAATGTTGAAACTCTTTGTGCCTTCCCTGTGAGCAACGATGTAAAATATTGTTTTAAATTCTCTGCCTGTTCCCTGAAACCAGTTCCCCAGTCACATCCTGCAGGTGTCCCACATATTCTTTCCTGCCTTTCTTCCAAGGGTCACACACATTTTATGAACGTATTATATTCGATATAGGAAAACTCATGCGTTTACTTTCTTTTCATATTTTGTGCCAGTTTTGGAATGTTTTGCTTTGTGTTTTGTTTTATACAATCTGATTCTGGTTCCAAAAGTAAACTTCCCAAATGTGGCCGACGTTAGAGCTCACCAATCTGAATTCTTTAGTTTGTCATTGATTAGTATCCTTCACAGCCTTTGTACATCATGGGTGGTACATCTTCACAGCCTAATATCATCTTCTTTTTGACCAGAGTCAATCATTCCTGAGCGTTATTAAGCAGTACCTGGTTAAATGTCCCCCCCATCCACCCCCCCTCCACACACACACACATCTGATGACCTTCACCTATGTCTATTTTTCCACTCCGTATTTGACCAGATATATGACATAAATCTGTATTTAAAACGCCGGGCTCATTTCAATTATTGAGGGGGAACCTACGTATATGGCTGAACACAAAATCAGCTGAGGGTGACTCCATTCTCCCAGTTTTCCTGCCTCTGTCATTTCTTCCTTCATGTCATCCTTTTCTCTCAACGCGAAGTCCCCTAACTCTGTCCCATCTCCCAGGCTTCTGCCCTCATTCGTTCCCCTCCTTCCCAGAACAATGATAGATCTCCTCTTGTCCTCACTTCCCACTGCACTAGAATCTGCATTCACAGAATTATCCTCCGCCACTTCCACCACCTCCAGCAGGACAGCACCTGCAAACACATCTTCCCCTCCCGTCCAATGTCAGTATTTCACCGTGACAATTCCTTCTGTGGCACGATCCATAACCCCGAACATTTTCCCACACCCCCATGGCACCTTCCCATGTAAATGCAGAAGCTGCAACATTTGCCCACTCATCTCTTCACTCCTCACTGTCCAATGCCCTAAACACACCTTCCAGGTGAAGCAGCATTTCACTTGTACGCTTTAAATCTAGTCTCCTGTCATTGCTGCTCACAATGCAATCTCCTTTACATTAGTGAGCCAAACAGAAACTGCTTTGAGGAACATCTCCACTCTGTCTGTACGAATGACCCTGGCCTTCCGATTGCTCCCGATTTCAATAACCTACATTGCTCTCAAGATAATGAGAATTCTTTGAAGAAGTAACGACGAGTTGGACTAGAGAGAGTTACCTATCTGAACTTCCTGAAGGCCTCTGATATGGTCCTGCTCAGGAGGCTGCAGAGTACGATAAGGACCCATGGTGTCAGAGACCAGGTAGTAGCATCGTTAAAGGTTGGTTCTCTGGCAGGGTGCAGAGTGAGGATAAAATTGTCCCTCTCAGGATGGCAGCCGGTGACTACCAATGTTCCACAAGAGTCAGTGTTAGGACCACAACATTTCACTTTATAGGTTAATGATCTGAGTGGCGGGATAGAAGGCATTCTGGCTATGTTTGCAGATGATGCAAAGATAGGTGGAGGGGCATGTAGTATTGAGGAGGCAGGGAGGCTGCAGAAAGATTTCGATAGTTTAGGAGAGTGGGAAAAGGAGTAGCAGATGGAACACAATGTGGGAATGTGTGAGGTCATGCACTTTGGTATGAAGAATATAGGCATGGACTATTTACTAAGTGGGAAAAAAAATCAGAAATCTGAGTAACAAAGGGACTTGGGATTCCAAGCCCAGAATTCGCCTTCGATAAACTTGCAGGTTGAGTCAGTTAAGAAGGCAGATACAATGTTGTCATTCACCTCGAGAGGAGGAGGATATAATGGTGGGGATTCTGAGGCTTTCTAAGGCTCTGGTCAGACCACATTTCCAATAGTTTGTGCCTCATAACTCAGGAAGGATGTATTAGCCTTGGTGTGTGTCAAGAGAAGGTTCACCAGAAATGAAAAGCTTAACACATGAGGAATATTGGAGACGCTGGGTTTATACTCGATGGAGATTAGAAGGATGCGGGGGAGGGGGGGGGGGGGGGGGGTTGCGGGGAAGGGGGATCCAGTTGAAACTTACAGAATACTGAATGCCCTGGATACAGACAAAACTGGGAGGACGTTTGCACTAGCAGGAGGACACAGGTTTAGAGCAAAGGAAAAACCCATTAGAACGGAGATAAGATGAAACGTCTTTAACCAGAGAGTGGTGAAATTGTGGAATTCCTTACCACAGAAGGCTGTGGAAACCAGGCCATTTGGCACCAACGATATAGCCAGGAAAGGACTGAGTATCTGAAAATTGACTACAGAGAATTAGTTTGGAAGCTGAAGAGCAGGACGAGTAGAGTATTTATCTCAGGCTTGCTACCAGTGCCACGAACTAGTGAGATGAGGAACAGTCAGCGAATGCAGCTTTACACGTGGTTGCGAGGCTGGTGCAGGAGGGAGGGCTTCAGATACCTAGACCATCGGGATACCTTCTGGGTAAGGTGGGACCTGTATATGAAGGACGTGTTGTATCTGAACTGGAGGAGCACAAATGTCCTGTTTGGGAGGTTTGCCCGTGTGATTCTGGCCGGTTTAAACTAGTTTGGCAGTGGGGTAGGAATCAGACCACATGTCTGAGAGGGGGTTAGTTGCAGACGGGACAGTGACAGGATATATTGAATTTATCAGGAAGGTTTCTCACGTGATGAAACACAATGATCGGTTCAATTGCGTCTGCTTTAGTGCAAGGAATGTTCGAAATAAGAGTGACAAACTTAAAGCATGGATCAGTACTTGGGGCTACGATGTCGTGGCTATAACAGAGATGTAGCAGGTTTCACAGGGACAGGGATGGTTGCTTGATGTTCCAGGGTTTAGAACGTTTAAAAATGTTTTGGGGCGGCACCATGGCTCAATAGTTAGTACTGCTGCCTCACTGCGCCAGAGACCTGAGTTCAATTCCCACTTCAGGGAACTAACTGTGAGGAGTTTGCAAATTTTCCCCTGGGTTTCCTCCGGGTGCTCTGCTTTCCTTCCATAATCCAATACTGTGCAGATTAGGTGAATTGGCCATGCTAAATTACCCTTAGTGTGAGATGAAGGGGTAAATGTAGGGGAATGGTTCTGGGTGGGTTGCTCTATGGAGGGTTGGTGTGGACTTGTTGGGCCGAAGGGCCTGTTTCCACACTGTAAGTAATCTAATCTCATCTAAAAAAAGAACAGGGTGGGTGGAAAATGAGGAGGGGGTGTAGCATTGCTAATCAGAGAGTGCATCACAGTTACAGAAATGAAGGTTGTTGAGGAAGGCTTATCTACTGAGTCAATATGGGTGGAAGTTAGGAACAGCAAGGGAACAGTCACCGCATTTGCGGGTTTCCTATCGAGCACCTAATAGCAGTAGAGAGATTGAAGATCTCAAAGGCGGGCAGATTCTGGAAAAACGCAAATGTAGCAGGATTATTGTTATGGGCGATTTCAATTTTCCCAATATCGACTGGAACCTCCGAAGTGCAAATGGTATGGATGAAGCCGGTTTTGTCAGCTGTGTTCAAGACGGTTTCCAGACCGGCGAGGGGAGAGGCTATTTTGGACTTGGTGCTCGGCAACGAGCCAGGATAGGTGTCAGAACTAACGGTGGGAGAGCACTTTGGTGAAAGTGATCACAACTGCCTCACATGTAGCATAATCTGGGAGAGTGAACGGAACAGTTTCCGAGGGAAGATATTTAATTGTGAAAAAGGAAATTATGATGCTATCAGACAGGATTTGGGAAGTACAGACTGGGAGCAATTGTTCCACAGAATGGGCAGAGCAGACATGTGGAGACTGTTTAAGGTGCAGTTGTTGCAAGTGATACACAAATTTGATCCTCTGAGACAGGTAAGAAGGGGTAAGATTAAGGAACCTTGGATGATAAGAACAGAGGAACTTCTCGTCAAAAGGAAGCAGGCATCTTATGTAAGATAGAGGAAGCAAGGATCTAGCACGGCTTTAGAGGATTACAGACTTGCCAGAAAGGAGCTCAGAAATGGACTGAGGCGAGCCATGATGGGGCATGACAAAGGCTTGGCAAGAAGGATTAGAGAGAACCGAATGACATTTTTCTTATGCGTGACGAATAAGAGAATAATCGGAGAAAAGGTAGGGCCGATCAGGGATAGCGTAGGGAACTTATGCATGGAGTCTGAGCAGATAGGGGAAGCCCTAAATGAGTTTTTTGCTTCGATTTTCACCAGGGAAAGGGAACTTGTTGTAAATGAAAACGTAGAGTAGCTGGGCCAGATCAGTCATGACCAGATCGAGATTGATGAAGTTAAAGTGCTAGCAATTTGGAAAACATTAAGATGGATAAGTCGCCAGGGCCAGACCAGATTTATCCGAGACTGCTCTGGGAAGCAAGAAAGGAGGTTGCTAAGCCGCTGGCGATGATATTTGCCTCCTCACTCTCCACAGGAGTCGTACCGGAGGATTGGAAGGAGGCGAATGTTGTTCCTTATTTCAAGAAGGTTAATAGGGAAATTCCTGGCAATTACAGACCAGTCAGTCTTACGTCTGTGGTCAGCAAAGTTTGGAAAAAAATCTGAGGGATAAGATTTTTGACTATTTGGCAAAGCATTGTGTGATTAAAGGCAATCAGCATGGCTTTGTGTGGGGCAGGTAATGCCTCACAAATCTTATTGATTTCTTTTGAGAAGGTGTCAAGACTCGTCGACGACGGTCAAGCAGTGGAAGTGGTGCATGTGGACTTCAGCAAGGCTTTTGATAGGGTCCCCATGGAAAGTTCATTCATAAAGTCAGAAAGTATGGGATACAGGGAGATTTGGTTATCTGGATTCAGAATTGGCTGGCTGGCAGAAGGCAGACAGTGGTTGTAGATGGAAAGTATTCTGGTTGGGGGACAGTATTGAGAGGGATCGCACAGGGCTGTGTTCTTGGGCCTCTGCTCTTTGTAGTTTTTATAAATGACTTGGATGAGGAGGTTATGGGGTGGGTTAGTAAACTTGCTGATGACTCAAAGGTTGGAGGTGACGTCGATAGTATAGAGGACTTGTGTAGGCTGCAGCGCGACATAGACAGGATACAGAGCTGGACTGAGAAATGACAAATGGAAATCACCTGGATAAATGAAAAGTGATGCATTTTGTAAGTTCAATTCGAATCCTGAATATAACGACGGGATTCTTGGCAGTGTGGAGGAACAGAGGGATCGGGTTGGGCAAGTGCATAGATCCCTCAAAGTTGCCACACAAGTGGATAGGGTGTCAAGAAAGCATATGGTGTTTTGGCTTCCATTAATAGGGGGATCGAGTTTAAGAGCCGTGAGGTATTGCTGCAGCTCTACAAGTCCCTGGTGAGACCACACTTGGAATATTGTGTCCAGTTGTGGAAGCCCTAATATAGGAAAGATACAGAGGCTTTGGAGTGGGTGCAAAAGAAGGTTTACCAGGATGCTGCCTGGATTGGAGGGCTTGCTTTATGAAGAAAGGTTGAACGAGATTGGACCTTTCTCTCTGGAGACAAGGAGGAGAGAGGAGAAATAATCGAGGTGTACAAGATAATGGGAGGAATAGATAGAGTCAATACCCAAAGACTTTTTCCCCAGGGCAGGATTGACTAATACGAGAAGTCATAGTTTGAAGATATGAGCAGGAAGGTAAAAGGGAGACGTCAGAGGTAGGTTCTTTACGCAGAGAGTTGTGAATGCATGGAATGCATTGCCAGCTCTGATGGTGGAAGCAAAGCCATTGGTGACATTTAAGCGACTGTTGGACATGCACATGGATAGCAGTGAATTGAGGGGTGCGTAGGTTAAATTACTACATTTTACATTAGGATTAAATCTTGGGACAACATCGTGGTCCAAAGGGCATGTTCTGTACTTTTCTGTTCTATGTTCTATTTAGTATATTTAAAATAGACACAGATAAGTTTTGATTGACAAGGGGATCAAAGGTTACTGAGAGGAAGCAGGAAAATGGGGTTGAAAATCTGTCAGTCGTGATCGAATGGCCAAGCAGACTTGATGGTCCAAATGGCTTCATTTCTGTTCGTATAGAGTTGTGGCCTTATAATATTTCGGTCCTGGATGGCACCGTGTCTCCGTGGTTTGCACTGCTGCCTCACAGCATCAGGGAACTGGGTTCGATTTCCTCTCGGTGTTCTAGTTTCCTGTCACAGTTCAAAGTTGTGCAGGTTAGGTGAACTGGCCAGGCTGAATTGCCGATTATGTTCAGGGATGTTGATGTTAGGTACAATGGTCAAGGGTCTATGTATAGTATTAGGGTAGAGAATGGGATTGGTTCTCATACTCTTTAGAGAATCAGTATAAACCTGTTGATCTGAAGGGCCTGTTTCCACACTGTAGCGATTCTAAGAAAATGCAGGCTGCTGCAATGTTCCAATGAAGCACAACCCAAGCTCGAGTAACACCCCACTTTACACTTTGTTACTTTACAGTCTATAGGAGTTAATATTCAATTCCATAAATTCACAGCATGAACCCATTGTGGCTGTTCTCCATTTTCCATACACTCTCCCTCCTGGACTCCCTAAGTTCGTGTCTTGTTTATGTTGCATTCAACAGAGAAAATCAATTTCTAATGTTTACACATTAATTTACACCCATTGTATGTCTGTGTCTCTTTCACCACAATTTAAAGCCCATTTGTCTTTCACAGTGGGCTTCCAAAAATTCTTTCCTACCTCTGCCAAGATGCTAAAACACTCACTTTCCAATCCTTTACACGTCTGAAGAAGATTTACACTGGACTTGAAACATTAACATTGTTTCTCTGTCTCTGCAGATGTTACCAGACCTACTGAGTTCCTTCAAAAATGAAAAGTTACAGAATACATTTTAAATATAGCTTACTGGATGCTTTGAGGAACAGTCACAGAACCCGAAAGATTAACTCTGCTTTCAGTCCACAGATGCTGTCAGACTTGTCAGTGTCTTCAGCGATTTCTGTTTTTGAACAAGTTTCAAACATGTGTGTCAAAGCTGCTCACACCCCTGTCCAACATGGAGCGCCATACACCGGGAAGTGAATGATAATGCAAGGTATACAAATTCATTTGTTCTGAAACTACATAAGGCTGTCATCACCAACACTATAGAGCTCTTAATCTTGGTCATGGAGAGAATCAGAAGGAAACACATTCCCTATAAACAGAAGATGGCATTACTGAAGGGGGAAAGATTCAGGTGAAAACGTTAAATGCTTTTGAGGAATGCGACAAATTGGAGGCATAGCATCATGAAGATACTCTAACAAGATGAGAATTTTTAAAAAAGGTAGCATTCCCACATCAGAAACCGGGATAGGGCACTGTGTACAGGGGAGAAGAGTGACCAGGTCCCCGTGCGAATGAGGGCAGGCAGCAGAATTGTATTGCAGATATTGCAGCTCAAACTGGGCATTCATGTGATGCTGCAAATCATAGCAGCTGTAGTAGCAGCAGCAGCAGAATTATATTCAACCACAATATAATTTCTCAGTCTACCATTACCATGAAGCCGATCTCCAGTTCAGTGATGAGTGTGGGTGAACATGTCACGGTCAGAACCATGTGTACCTAAACCTGATGACAACCCATTCAAGCTACCACACTTACTGATTCGATTAGATTACTTACAGTGTGGAAACAGACCCTTCAGCCCAACAAGTCCACACCGACCCGCCGAAGCGTAACCCATCCATACCCCTACATTTACCCCTTACCTCACACTCCGGGCAATTTATCATGGCCAATTCACTGACCTGCACATCTTTGGACTGTGGGAGGAAACCGGAGCACCCGGAGGAAATCCACGCAGACACTGGGAGAACGTGCAAACTCCACACAGACAATCGCCTGAGGTGGGAATTGAACCCGCGTCTCTGGCGCTGTGAGGCAGCAGTGCTAACCACTGTGCCACCGTGCCACCCAAAACTGCTTGCACTAACAAACAGCAGAACTAACATCTGATAGAGAGGGCGCCATGATCCCAAGACTGTGACCATTTCTTTTAAAACCAGCTGTGAATTACTGCACGTCTGTCTACTCTTACTCTTATCTGTTAGAAACATCCTTGTTCCTTTTGTTAGAGACGGTTCAAGAACTTCCCTCCTATTATCATTTTGTTTACATCATTGAAATACTTATTGTGTCTTGCCCTGTGCGGAAAGATGTAAAAAATGGGTGTAAATTATGTGTCTGTTCCCTGTAGCCAATTCTTCAGTCATCCCTTCCAATTATCTCAGTATACTTTTCTGACTTAATTTCTACCTAAGGTCACACGCTCATCTTGAACTTTGTTTTATATGCTCGGAAAAGCTCGTGATGCTTGTTTTTGTATTTTTTGCCAACTTATTACATCATGTCTTTTCTCTGCTTCTCATCGCTTTCTAGATTCATACAGTCATATAGCCCACAAACAGACCCTTTAGTCTAACTTATACATACTGACCAGGTTTTCCAAACTTAGCTCGTCCGATCTGATTGCATTTTGTCCATATGCCTCTGACTGTTTCCATTCATATGTTTGTCCTCATGAGTTTTAAATGTTGTAGCTGTACTTGCATCTCCCTCTGACAGCTCATTCCATATGCACACATCACTCTCTGTGTGAAAACATTGAGCCTTCGTCCATTTCACATCTCCCCTCTTTCACTTTAAACCTATGCCTTCTATGGTTGAACTCCCCCATCCCGTGGGAAAGACTTTGGCTGGTCACTCTATTCATACTTCTCATGATTTTATAAACTTCTACAATGTCATACCCCAACTTCCTACATGCTAGCTTTCACTAACTTCACGAAAAAGCATTTAAATATAAGCACTGCAAATTTGAAACAGTGTTGAAATGACAGGTAAATGACACTCAGCCCAAGCTTCACACTGTGATTTGTTTTTCTCCATGTTGCAATACTAAGGCAGCAGGAAACTGTTACGAGTACCAATAATACATCAAACACCTGAATTGCTTTGTCCAAACAGGGTGATGATCTCTATAGTGAAAGCGCATCTCTGGCCTGAACCATATAAGAAGGGAAATTCTTGTGCCACACGGTCAGCGTCTACCTTTAGCAGAGTGAGATAAAGGCTGAGTATACTTTTTGAAATTTGGATCAAAGTATGAATTTAGTGCAAAGGGGGAGAGGTGTTTTCAATACAGTTTACACCAAGAAGGAAACTTTCCAGAATGAGATGTTAGTGGGATGTGTAAAACAGCATGAATGGTGAGGCCGAGCCACACTGAGACCAGAGGAGAAAGTGAGGACTGCAGATGCTGGAGATCAGAGCTGAAAATGTGTTATTGGAAAAGCGCAGCAGGTCAGACAGCATCCAAGGAGCAGGAGAATCGACGTTTCGGGCATAAGCCCTTCTTCAGGAATGAGGAAAGTGTGTCCAGCAGGCTAAGATAAAAGGTAGGGAGGAGGGACTCGGGGGAGTGGCGTTGGAAATGCGATAGGTGGAAGGAGGTCAAGGTGAGGATGATAGGCCGGAGTGTGGGTGGGGGAGGAGGGTTCAGGAAGAAGATAGCAGGTTAGGAAGGCGATGCTGAGTTCGAGGGATTTAACTGAGACAAGGTGGGGGAGGGGAAATGAGGAAACTGGAGAAATCCGAGTTCATCCCTTGTGGTTGGAGGGTTCCTAGGCGGAAGATTCTTCCTCCAACCGTCTTGTTGCTATGGTCTGGCAATGGAGGAGTCCAAGGACCTGCATGTCCTTGGTGGAGTGGGAGGGGTGTTGAAGTGTTGAGCCACGGGGTGGTTGGGTTGGTTGGTCCGGGTGTCCCAGAGGTGTTCGCTGAAAAGTTCCGCAAGTAGGCAGCCTGCCTTCCCAATATAGAGGAGGCCACATCGGGTGCAGCGGAAGCAGTAAATGATGTGTGTGGAGGTGCAGGTGAATTTGTGGTGGATATGGAAGGATCCTTTGGGGCCGAGGAGGGAAGTAAGGGGGAGGTGTGGGCGCATGTTTTGCATTTCTTGTGGTTGCAGGGGAAGGTGCTGGGAGTGGAGGTTGATTTGGTGGGGGGTGTAGACCTGACGAGGGAGTCACGGAGGGAGTGGTCTTTTTGGAATGCTGATAGGGTAGAGGAGGGAAATATATCCCTGATGGTGGGGTCCGTTTGGAGGTGGCGGAAATGACGTCGGATGATATGATGTATATGGAGGTTTGTCGGGTTGTAGGTGAGGGCCAGTGGGGTTCTGTCCAGGTGGCGATTGGAGGGGCGGGGCTCAAGGGGGAGGAGCGGGAAGTGGAGGAGATGCGGTGGAGCGCATCTTCGGTCACATCTGGGGGAAATTGCAGTCTTTGAAGAAGGAGACCATGTGGGTTGTACGGTATTGGAACTGATCCTCCTGGGAGCAGATGCGGCAGAGACGAAGGAATTGGGAATATTTGATGGCGTTTTTACAGGGGACAGGGTGGGAGGAGGTGTCGTCTAGGCAGCTATGGGAGTCGGTCGGTTTATAGTGTTGATTCGGTCGTCCGAGATAGAAATGGAAAGGTTTAGGAAGGGAAGGGAGGAGTCTGAGAAAGTCGAGGTGAATTTGAGGTCGGGTTGGAAGGTGTTGGTAAAGTGGAGTTCAACCTCCTCTTGGGAGCACGAGGCAGCGCCGATACAGTCATCGATGTAGCGGAGGAAAAGGTTGGGGGTGGTGCCCCACTGAGACCAGAGCATACTGGCAGCACAAAACGCAGCTTGATTCTACAGCAGAGTAGATAGACCTAATCAAAGGGTTTCAGGTGAAGTGGGTAGGGACCATAATGTGAGAGAATGTATTCTGTAATTTGAGAGGGAGAAACCGAAACTAGGAAGGGGAGAGGAGCAGGGAAGAGGATGGAATAGAAATGGCAGTGTTTTCTGGGTGGTAAATCAAGAAGCACAGCTGAAATTAATGCCTAACATCAGGTTATGGTCCCTGAAATAAACATTATAAATCTGGCCGTCCACTAATGCTCATCAATAGTATCCTTGAGAGCTTTTGTCAACCATGTGTGGTTCATCTATCTTTGAACAGAAACAATAATTATTGGGCGGTTTGGGATATCTGCTTGAATGTCTGCTCAAGTATAATGACTGGCCTTCTTCTGGGTCTATTTTCACATTCCGCTTCAGACCAGATGTGAGGCAGAAATCCTTAATGTCGATGCCTGGTTCTTTTCAATCATTCAGGGGGAACTTCTGCCTGTGGCTGAACACATGATCAGCGGAGGCTGACTCCATTCTCCAAGTTTCTCCTTCTTTGTATTTCTGTTTGATGATGCCACATTCCTGTGAGCTGCGTCTAACGTGACCTCATTTTCCTTCAAACCAGAAATCCCCTAACTCTGGTGGCCAGGGCCTTTAGCTGTCACTGTCCCATCTCCCACGGTGTTGCCCTCAATCCGTCCCCTTCATCCGAGAACAATGATAGATTCCTCCTTGTCCACACTTCCTCCTGCACTAGAATCCACATTCACATAATCATCTTCCGCCATTTCCACCATCTCCAGCGGGACAGCACCACCAAATACCTTCTCCTCACGCCCACTGTCAGTATTTCGCAGGGTCCGTTCCCTCTGTGACACCCTACATCATCCCGAACACTTCGCCACACCCCCATGGCACCATCCCATGCAATTTCAGAAGCTGCAACATTTGTCCATTCATCACTTCCCTCCTCACTATCCAAGGCCCCAAACATACCTTCCAGGTGAAGCAGCATTTCTCTTGTAAACTTTCAATCTGGTCTCCTATCATTGCTGCTCACAATGCAGTCTCTCTACATTGGCGAGACCAAACAGAGATTGCTTTGAGGAACACTCCCACTCTGTCTGTAGAAATCATCCTGACCATCTCATTGCTTCCCATTTCAATAACCTTCCTTGCTCTCATGCTGACATTTCGGCCCTGGGCTGCTGCAATGTTCCAAGGCAGCACAACCCAAGCTCGAGTAACAACTCACTTTACACTTTCGTATGTTACATCCTGTAGGAGGTAACATACAATTTCATAACTTCACACTCTGACCCCATTATAACTGTTCTCCAATTTCCGTACATTCTCCCTCCTGGCGTCCCTATGACCTTGTGTGGTTGTGCTTTCTTTATCGTTCACTCAATAGAGAGAACCCCTTTTCCCCAATCACCATTTAATTATTAGGCTACTTCACATGTTCTTCTCGTTCACCACTACTAAAAGCATGTTTATCTTTTGCCACACCCTCTTTTACCCGTCAACCCACTCCCCACATCTGTCAAGGGATTATAAAGCTCATTTTCCAATCCTTTTCAGTTCTGAAGACGTGTCATACTGGACTTGAAACGCTAACTCTGTTTCTCTGTCTCTGCAGATGATACTAGACCTGTTGAGTTTCTCTATAACTGAATAAGTTCAGAACAAATTTTCAATTAAACAAATAACTATGGATACTGGGAATGAAAATGCAAAAATTGCTAGAGAATATGGGAGATTCGCAGGGGGATCACTGGCCCTGAAAGATTAACTCTGCTTTCACTCTACGAAATGCTGCCAGACCTGCTGAGTTTCGTCAGTAATTTCTGTTCTTGAACAAGTTCCATAGACGTGTGGTAAAGCTGCTCAAACATCTTGCCTAATACGGAACACTGTGCACTGGGAAGTGACCGATAATGCAAGGTGCATAAATTCCTTGATCTGAAACTGCATAAGGCTGGCATCTCTGACACTGCAGAGCTCTTAATCATGCTCAGGGAGAGAAACAGAGGGGAACACATTCACATCAAACACAGAAGATGGCATTGGGGGAATAGAAATTATTGAGATGCATCTGTGAAGGGGTTTGAGTAAAGTAACAAATTGGAAGCGTGACTCCAGGGAGAGACCTTAAGCGAATGAGAATAGGAAAATGGAAGTGTTACCACATCAGAAACCAGGTTAAGACACTGAGTACAGGGCTGATGGGTGAATGGGTCTTGGTGTAAACTGGGGGACGTCAGTAGAATTGAATTGAACATATTGGAGATCAAAGTGGGCATTCATGTGGTGCAGTATAATCACAGCAGCAGCAGAATTGTATTCAACTACAATTTGTAACATTTTCCCCAAGATAATCCCTGAGCCTACCATTAACATCAAGCTGATCTATGGTTCAGCGACAAGTGCGGGTGAACCTGATAGGGTCGGAACGATATATACCTAAACCTGATGGTAATCCATTAAAGCTACCGCACTTGACTGATTACATTCGAAACAGCAGGACTAACATCTGATACAGAGGGCGAAATGATCCCAAGACTAACAGATCAGATCGAAGTTCTGCAGTGCTGCCACAACCAGACCTAAATGTCGATGCACTATTAAACAACTCACTGGAGGAGAGGACTCCATAAATATCACCATCCTAAATCACGGGACAGCCCTGTACATCAGTGTAAAAGACATGGTTGTATTATCTGCACCTTCCAATGCCAGAAGTGTTGAGTTGATGATCCACCTCACCCTCACCATGTTGCCCACAGAATCACAGATGCCAATCTTTAATTGATCTGATTTGCTGTTTGTGACATGAAGAAACAGCTGAACACAGTAGATAAGACAAATGCAATGGGTCCTGACCCCATTCCTGCAATAGGACTGAAGACTTGTGCTGCACAACACGCCGTGTCCCTAGGGAAGCTGTTTCATTCCAGCTCCAACTCTGACACCTTCCTGACAATGTAGAAATTTACTCAGCTATGTCCAATCCCATAACAAGCGAATAACAACAGTCTGACCATTTACCACGCACTGAGTCCCGTCGCTATAGTCACATTGGTAGGAGTTCTTTTTGACAGAGCTGTCAAACAGCACAGAAATAACCAGCTCAGTGTGGTTTCAAATAAGTCCCCATGTGGAGATGGTGTTGTTGTGGAGATGTAACTGGATTACTAATCCAGACCAGGCTAATGCTCTGGCAACTGGTGGACGTTATAATTAATAAAAAATCGAGATGTAAAACCTGGAGTCATTAACCTTCAAGCCCATGTCGATTGTAAGTACCAATTTTCTTCCTCAATGTACTTTCAAGAAGTGAATCTCCTGCGCTTTCCTGGTCTGGCCTAAGCATGACTCCAGACACAGAGACCTGTGAAAAACTCTACAATGGTCTCGGAAACGGCCAAGCAAGAAACTCTATTGTGTCAATCTGTTCCGGGATCTTAAAGGATAAAAACGTACAGATCACCCGGCACCAGCCTCAGTATTGGAACGGGAAGTACTACCGTGTTGACCGTGCAGAGATCTCCTTCCGAACATCTGAGAGCAGGTGGCAGGATTTACAGAGCGTTCCCACAGACTGCACAGAAACATCGGGAATGGAGTAGGTCATTCAACACACTGAGCATCCTCCATTCTAGTTCATGGTGAAAATCTCCTCAATTCAGTTTTCCCCACACAATGTTCATATCCTTTAAAATGTTTAAACATCGGAACATATAAAATAGGAACTACTGTATTCGCTTTGGTCCATCAATTTTGATCCTCCATTCAATATACAGGCAGTTATACAATAAGGTGTGTTTATGAAACGCATTATCGCTGCAACACAATTAGTGAATTGTCCCCTTTCTTTATAAAGCAAGATCCCGTTCACTGTTATGGGAGACCGTCTCTGGCACCAGCTGAACAGTAAATCCCAGCCTCAGGATCCCTCTGTCTGCCAAATGCACCCTCAGTGTACTCAGCTAAAGCAGGAATGTAATCCGCTCTGCAAGCCTTGACACTGAGCCTGAATGTGGGATTTGTAGTCTACATTTAGAAGGAAATTAATGTCAAGCCGGGAGGGGAATATCTTGGAGAGAACTGGAATTCCGCATCGGCATCACGTGGTCAGTCAGCTCGCGCGCTTTTTGGTGAAGAGCTTGGTGAAAGGTACAGTGCTGTAGTCAGTGACTGTAGTGTTAAAGTGTGACATTCACTGTACAAATTCAATACAATATACGGTTTAAAGATTTATGTAGCCTATGCTATTGTTTGCAGGCACAGGGAGAATGTGCAAACTCCACACAAACAGTGACCCGAGACTGAAACTGAACCCATATCTCTGGTGCTGGGAGGCAGCAGTGTTAACCACTGAGCTACCCGCTGCGGGCAACGCAACTTGCCTGCACAATTCAACACTCGAAATGTGGCAGAACAGCGGGGAGATTCCATACATTCCCAAATTCGTCACTGAGCAACAGGAGGAGAACATTGAGATCTTGAGTGGCTTGATCAGGAACAGGCACAGGGCATGCAATCCATCGAAACTATAGAGTAGGAACACCAGAAGGGCATTCAGCCCATCTTGTGTGTAAAGCAGGAACAGAATTAGTCCAGTCAGCCACCCATGCCTCTCACACATCAATTGGAGCCGATCTTTTACAGCCTCGTGCCTATTTCACAAGACCTGAACCGGACTGTCGAGGCTATGCAAAGGGAAGAAGTTACTATAACCAACTTCACTCGGCAATGGAAAGGTATAAGCAAAGGATTGGAACTGAAGACAAATTGTTCGAATCTGTTATTCAGGAATGAACAACAGGAGACTTTGAAAGTCAAACCAGAATCCGTCAAAGTCGACATGATTTTATTACGGATAAATCACGTTTGAATGATTTTCCTAACTTCTTTTATTAAAAAGTGTGACAAACAAGTTGAATAAGGGGGATCTGAAAGATCTATTATATCTGGACTACAAGAAGGCAATGCATAACGTGCTTGACAAAATATTAATATGCAAGACAAGAACACACGGGGTTCAGACAATTTATTTGCTTGAGAGAAAATTGGCTAATCAGTAAAAACCATGATATGGAGGTGCATGATCTTTTCCATATTTAAAGAGCTTTGACGAACTTTGCCCTCCCTCATAGCGTTAAGGAATTGACAGTACAGAAGGAGGTCATTGACTCATTGTGTCTGTACCTGCTCCCGAAAGAGCTGCCCAGCAGTGCAACTCTCCAGCCCTAACTCTGCAGCCCTCTAAATTTATCACTCATCTGGTCCAGAAACTTACCAAACTTCAACATAATGAGTACTTTTTCCAGTACTTCCACGTTAGTAATTCAAATTTCTTGCAGTTCCTTATTTTCAGCAGTCACCTTGTTCCTTAATACTTTGGGAAGGTTTTCTGTTGTTTCCTCTGTGGAGACAGAACCAACATATTCACCTCACCGAACAGAGATAGCCACTGTCACCTCCTGAATACATGAGAGGATGGCACTCTGGCATAATGGGTATGTCACCCACTCCTGCCTGGCAAATCCGAGAATTAAGACAGTTGATAGGCATTTTGATTACTATCATCTCCCTGCTGGGAGACGAAAGGTTACACTGAAGGACGTTTCACAGCTCTGTAATCTCCACATCATTGATATAAACTGGTTTCACACTTTGTACCTGGAAAAGGTACACCATTGGGAAATATTTTTTTGGAAATCTCAGAAAGGATATTGCAGGCCAACATACTCTGTAAAATATGTCTCCATACCTTGTCCAGTGTAAGCACAACAGACCCTTGATTCTCCCTGAATGGTTGCAGCAGCTGACACCACAAATCCGAGAAAATCATCCAGAGAACTTCCACTATCTTGCTAATGACAGGAACAAGTCACATTTCTGTGTACATGGTACACCTACTGAGTGCCACTCTCCTCAATTCCTATTCCGGGCTGAAAAACCATAGCATCTCTGCACAATCCCAGTGATGTGAAATATGAACAGCTCTATTCACCATGGAAGTAGCTGGCAATGTAACTGCACAACTTGTTGTACCTCAGTCACGAGAATAGCAACACCGCTATTGCTGGTGGCGATGCTGGGGAAGTCATGGTCCAGTGGTATTTGCTCAGGCTATAAATCCAGGGACCAGGTAATGATCCAAACCCGGACTTCAATTGCACCACAGCAGATGATGGAATTTGAATTCAATAACATTTTTGGAATTAACAACCTAATGAAATACTTATGGTTGTTAAAACTAAAACCCCCTGGCTCACTACTGTCCTTCAGGGAAAGAAATTTGTTCCTTTCACTGGTCCGGCCTACATGTGACACCAGACCCTCATCTGCCCTTTGAGTTATAACACTACATGTTCTAAAAGTGAAACCGGACAGACCGAAGCACTGGCAGCCAACCGCACCTCGAAGTGCAGTGGTTCAAAACGGCAGTTCCCCAACAATTTCTCAAGGGCAACTGGGAAAAAGAAATAAATGCTAGCCCTGCCAATGAAGAAACAAAGATGGTCACACTCAGGACTAAAAGATAAAGGGAACAGGACTAACTTGAAACAGGGACATCTATATGTACCTATATGGGCATGAAATTCAAGAATATGGAAAAGTGAAAAATAAATGAAAACACTCTCACATTTTATTTCCATCCCAAATGATCATCAATAATCTCTTTGTTTTATTTTCAGCCTCTCTAATTCTCTGTATATTCATCTCACTCCACCAGCACAAATTACATTATTTCCCAGAAGCTTTTAGATCTGATACATGGGAAGTGGACTCAAAATGGTAACTCCGTATTTTTCTCAACAGAGGTTGCCAAACCTGCTACTTTTCCCCAGCACTCTGTTTCTTTTTGGGTCAGGTCTCCAGTATATTTCTTTGATTTAATTTTTATTTTTTTGTGATTTTATGTGACATTGGCCCATCGAGTTCACACTGACCCTCTGCAGAACATTGCACCCAGGACTACCTCATGTCCTATTCCTGCATTTCCATTGGCATAACCGCCTCCCACTCTATCACATAGCTAATACACCGAGCTGCACACAATGTGTAATTTAACATCGGCAATCCACTGAACCTGTTTGGACTGTGGGAGGAACCTGGAGCACCTGGAGGAAAAACTTGAAGCCTCAGGGAGAATGTGAAAACTCAATACAAGCAGTCCTCAGGGTAGAAGCAAACGAGGACACTGTATTGTGAGACAGCCATGCTAACCACTGAGACACCATGCCCCCCTCCCCCCACCCCCATACCGAGTTCCTGGTACTGTTAGACAGGCGTGCTAACTACTAAGACACCATGCCCCCTCCCCCTCCCACCCAAACCGGGTCCCTGGTACAGTGAGACAGCCATGCTAACCACTAAGAAACCATATCCCCTCCCCCCGCAAACCAGGTCCCTGGTACTGTGAGACAGCCGTGCGAACCACTGAGACACCATGTCCCCTCCCCCTCCCCCCAAACCACGTCCCTGGAACTGTGAGACAATTTTGATAACCATTGAGACACCATGCCCCCTCCCCCTCCCCCTACTCCCAAACCGCGTCCCTGGTACTGTTGGACATCCGTCTAACCACTGAGACACCATGCCCCCCTCCCCCTCCCCCCCCCCCACACTGGGTTCCTAGTACTTTGAGACAGCCGTGCTAACCACTGAGACACCATGCCCCCCTCCTCCTTTCCCCCCACACTGGGTCCCTGGTACTGTGATACAGCCGAGATAACCAATAAGACACCATGCTCCCTCTACCCGCCCCCTCCACCAAAACGGAGTCACTGTGATCAGGAATACTGTGCAAAATGTAATTTTGAAATATAAACAATAAACAGTGACAAAACACCACAGATGAGCCAGGATCTGGAGGTAGAAACAAAGACATCATATTGAATCTGATAGGATCTCTTCTGAAAATCTCATATTGGACTCAAAAAGTTAATTGTGTTTCTCTCTGCTCAGAAACTGCAACTATTTTCCTGCATTTTCAACTTAGTTACTCTTTTGGACTGTGGATATTTGTCTGATCTGAAAGGGAACAGTGAAGCTGTCATTTCTGTTGACGCTTAAGAATTTGGTTATGTTTTGTGAATGAAAAATTAAAAGTTCTGTGCGTGACAGCTCCCCAAATATCGATAATTTATTGCCACTGTCATAATGCATCATGAAAATGTTGAACTCGGTGGTCATGACATCACATGATCAACCCTCTGAAAGCAACTGATTGATAACAATTGGGATCAGTACTTCAATGTCTTATCATGCTCCTGATGTCACTGGCATCATACTCATCCAGAAAGATCTTATCTTTCCGAGAGTTTACATACAACGATGAAAACATAAAATATCTTTGTATTTTTAACAGGACATATTCATCCAGGGTTTTGGAAGGCACTAGCAAGGGCAGAGCTTATTTGTCATCCACAATGACCCTGGAATAAGTGACACAGAGTTGCCCTGTTTTAACTCCTCAATCCAAAGTGATGCAGATCCAGACAGAGCTGTTTGTAGGGGCATTCTAAGATTTTTAACAAATACTTGTGAAGGAACAGGAAAATGAGTCCCTAGTCAGGATGACATGCAGTTTGGAAAATACCTTGCTGAGACTGATTTTTCTATTGCTCCTATTCTCAGGGCAGAACGTTCTCTAATTCCCATTAATCACAGTTTTGCTCAGGGTCCTAGATTCCACCCTCAGTGAAGTCGATTGAAAAGGAAGTCACTCTGATCTCATCTCAAATTACACTGGAAGATCAGTTGAAAGAATAAGGAGCAAAAGAAAAGAACACTGCTTGTTAGAACAATGTCCTCGCAATATTCAAAAGAAAATTGATGCATGGTCTTGCTTAATGCATTATTTCAACATCACATCACGTTTTAAACAATATTCAGAATGGTGGGTATTTGTTCTTTTAATTTGCTTTCAATTCAATGTAGAAATGAGAACGTGAATTGATCTTCTATAGTGTGTTTATAATCCAGAATTTAATTCAATCTTTATCATCATTGCTCTAGCTCTTTCAAAGAAAATTAATGAATGAGTCTGTGTCCATTCTGCAGATTAAAAGGTTCTTTTATCTCTGACTATTGCAGTGAATGTTGTAAAGAATAAGCTGCAGGCCCACGTAAAATGGAAATATTGCAGGACAAGGTGCCAAAAGTTAGTCAAAGGTTAATGATGTCCAAGCCATATGACTGGTACATGCAGAGGGGCGGAGTATAAAAGCAGAATTCAGCTCCATATCCAAAATAATACTTGTGGCTCCCTCACAAAAGACCACAGCTGATTCGTGCTGTAAATTCACCAATATAGGAAAAACAAGAGACTGGAATTCCCAATTCTGCAATAACATCTGTAGAACAGGAAGAAAATCAAGGTTTGTTTCTGAAATTCATAAATGTTGATGATCAGAATGTGGGAGATGGAGGGGATATTGGAGGATGATAAACCATGTTGTAGATGACACAATGATTAGTTGGGTGGGCCACAGTGATCAAGAATGTGTTGTTTACAAGAGGGTACAAACGGATTGTCAGATGGTCAGATCAATGACTGATAAACGGTAACTCTGAAATATGTGAGATGCTGCATTCTGGAAGATGTAACAAAACAAAGAGAACTCAAACCATGAAGATCCGTTGCATTTGCTTTTGGAGAAGAGAAGAGTGAGGGGTGAACCTGAGAGAAGTGTATTGCAGCATGAGAGGTTTGGGACGACTGAACAGATAACAACTATTCCCCTTAGCTAAAGGGTAAAAAAACAAGGGGAAATACGTTTGAATTGAAAGAGAAGATACTAAGAGAGGATTTGTGAAATCTGTTTTGAACACAGAGCCTGATATGCGTCAAAAATGTATTGCCTGGGAGCATGGTTCAGGAAGGGAACCTCACAAACAGTATAAAGGACTTGTATCAGCACTGGGTGGTGCAGACTCGATGGGCCTTGTCTTTATTACATGGTTCCATGCGGTGGCAGCCAGGAATGCTTTGGTATATTCGGAAGCAGCAGCCAATTGGACTTGTTGGTTTGTTAAATCGAACTGTGCTCAGTAAGTGGCGAGATTAGAAACAAGCATCATCCCATGGAGTATCAGCACTTACTCAACCTAGGACAGCCCAGCCATCTGTGACCTCATCCCGGATAATTCACATGCTCAGTGTAAGAATCGTCCAACAACAGCATCAACATTATTCCAGCTGTTTGTCACCATTATTTTAAGTTCACCAATAACATAGAAACAGACTTCGCTTCATTATTATATACACTTCTCGTGTAAGGTTGTTGATTTTCCTAAGACTAATAAATTCCTTCCCATATTGACGAAGAGTCTGTTATCCTGCGAGCTGTTCATCACAGCATTGCGGCTTGTGTAACACTCCATCCACCACCAGTAATATTTACACCCAGTTAAACCAGCACATGAGATGCACAGCTGGCACACCCTCTCAACAGCCACTTGGATGGACCAACGTCAACTGGACTGGAACTTCTCAAGGGCAATTAGTGCTGATCTAGCTCCATTAAAATCCCAAATGAACTAAAAAGACCATCCGACTTTCTAATAATTATTAAACAATGAGGACATTTTATTGATCTGATGAGTTTGTCACTGTCTTTGAAATGTAGAAACGAGCATCAGGAGTAAGGAATCAAAACAGCTCCGTCATTAGATAAGGTCGTGGATGATCTGATTGTGACCTCAATCACACATTCCTCCTTTGCTCTTACAATGTTAGTGCGTCATTCTTCGTCAAAAATCTGCCTGCTTCTGCCTTTGGAATATTCAATGTCTTATTCTCCAAAGTTATCTGGGAAGAGAATTCCACAAAGACACAACACGATGAGATGATTACACCAAATCACCAACTTCTTAACAGAGACATTCTTCAGTTTTATAATCCATACAATCATGGTAATCTCTCATACAAGCTGAAACATTGTTTCAGAATTCACTTTGAAAGACTACTTGGAATGTTCTGGGGTTAAACAAGTTCACATGTTGTTCGCCTAAAACCTAGCAGATCCAAGGCCAGTCAATTCATGATTTCCTCCAGAAATAAACGCTCCTCCCAGGGGTCAGCTGAGTGAATCTTCTATGGATTACATTTCATGTCATTGTGGCCATCGCTCTCTCGATGTGCTAACAACATTACCGTGTAGATCTGTAGAAAATCGCCCCTACTTTTAAATGTGTTCTGCTTCAGAAAGTTTCAATATTTATCTTAGCTCCCTAAACGTTTGATGTACATGTAACGTTTTTAACCCATGTGCCCGGTTCCTTGTGCCTAATGCCAATCTCTCCACTGAAATAATACATTACGTTTCCATTCAATCCGCCAATATCTTTGAGCACAGACACATTTTTCCTACTGTGTTCCATATACCAATATTTGCCTGTTCAATTTGCCCAACCTATATCTCTTTATAGACTCATGTCCTCTTCATATCTTCCTTCTCCAACACTTTCAACAGTTTGTATTCTTCCCTAATGCAGACAGAATATTTGGCCAAAGAAAGACAATGTGGCAATATTTCAAAGTAATTTAAAATGAAACATTTTAACTCCATGTCTAAACTATATATTTAAGACAAAGCTAAAGAGTGTTGCAGTCCTATCACTCAGTTCCTATTACTCAATGTAGGGTCAGATGGGTAGAATTTGGGTAGAATTGAGGAACCACAAATGGGTAAAACCATAGTTGGAGTCATGTACAGGCCTGTGAATCGTAGTCAGGAGCTGGGGCGCATGATAGACCAGGAGATAGAAAATATATATAGGAAAGGCAAAGTTACAATGAGTGGGGGGATGGCGATATGCAGGTGGATTGGGAAAATCAGACTGGTAGTGTTTGCAAGGAAAGGAAATTGTGGAATGTCTACAAGATGAATTTTTGGAGCAACTTATGGTGCAGGCAACAAGGGAACGGGCAATCCTGGATTTAGTGTTGTGCAGTGAGTCAGACATGAGAAGGAAGCTCAAGGTGAAGGAACCCTTCGGAAGCACTGATCATAATGTGATTGAACCTAAATTTCAATTTGAGAGGGAGAAAGTAGAATCGGAGTTAATTTTACAGCTGTGCAAAGGAACCGACAAAGATATGAGGGAGGGGCTGGGGAGAATTGACTGGGAGAAGAGCCGACCAGGAAAGACAGTGGAAGAGTAATGGCGGGAGTTTCTTGGAGCAAATTTGGAGTCACAGCAGAGATTCATTCCGAGGTAATAGATGCATTGTGCAGGGAGGATGAGGCATCCATGGATGACTGGGGAATGCATGGCTAGGGTAAAAGAAAAAGAGAAAGCATGGCAAATGGCAATGGGAAACCAGATGATTGGGAAGCTTTCAAAGAGGAACAGAAGGCAACAAAACAAGAAATAAGGAGGAGGAAGATTAAGTATGAAGTTAAGCTATCCAGTGATAGAAAGGATGACTGAAAGAGTCTCTTTAGATATATTAAGGGCAAAAACGGGAAGCAGAGGTGGATACTGGACCACTGGAAAATGATGCTAGATTGATAGTAGCGTGGAACAAATAATAGATGAGAAACTGAATAATTATTTCACGTCAGATTTCACGGCGGAAGACATGAATAATATCCGAAAAATTCAAGAGAGTGAGGAGGCAGACCTCATTAGGAGAAGTTGCTCGAAAAACTAAATGGGTAAATAAACTGGATGGAGACATTAATGGTGATCTTCCAGAAATCATTGGAATCAGGGAGGGTCTCAGAAGACGGGAAAATTACGAACGTGACACCCTGTTTGTTTTTAATAAAAAGAAGATTTTTGATTTTTTTTACAAAACTACAAAAATAGTACAAACTAGTGTATACTGCTTTACGATATAATAACAACCCGAATTTAGAATTTAAAAACAAACTACTAATCTATTCTCCAAACTAGGAAACCATAAAATAGGATATCCTACATTACTAAAACTAAGCAAAAGGAGAAAAGAAAATAAATAAGTAAATAAATAACGAGATACATGCGTTTTAAAAATTATATTAAGTCATAACAGAACCCGTATTGATACAGGAGTCCTCCTCCCAGGAGCCCCCGAACCAGCCAGAACCATCCCCACGGCTAAGCAAAGCCCCTGAACAATGTGGCTGATATATCTTTGTCAATGTAGTTCAAAACGTTTGCCATGTTCTATAAAATAATTCCGTCTTTTGGTTCACCATGTTCGTAAGGAAGTCAAAGGGGATATATTCCATGACTACCCTGTGCCAATTTGAATGTCCTGGGGGACCTTCGGATATCCAGTTCACTAAAAGGTTTTTGCCCGGACAAAAGAAAAGGATAACGAATAATTTCCTCCCGTATACATCCAAAGAAGGGAAATTTGGGGACCCCAAAAATAGAGGCCCTGGGTCCCATCCAATCTCAGTACACAAAATCGTTGCCAAGGCATTCGCTACTTTATCCCAATACATGCAGATCTTACGGCATGTCCACAGACAATGCGTGAGAGTACTAACTTCTGTTTTGCATGTAGGACACATTGGAGATGCCCCTGTCTTGAACTTTGCAAGTCACTCAGGTGCCATGTGAGCCCAATAAAGTATCTTGAATTGGATACCCTGAGTTCTGTTACAGATAGACATCTTCCTGACGTTTTCCCAGACGTCTTCCCACATCTCTAAGGAAATATCCATTCGCCAATTCTTGAATCTAGGTTTTATATAACCGTTCCATGTTCTTTGATACCTTATTAAATAGTTTGTGGTAGAGAGTACTGATCACGGGCGGACTCATCGGCCGAAGCACTCTCCTTTCCCTATCCGATTTATAATGATCAATTATCAACATGGTCTTTTTTCGTTTAAAGTCCTCTATTTGAAAATATCGAAAAAGATCTTTGCTATGCAGCCCAAAATTCTGACGCAGCTGTTTGAAGGACATCATGACCTCCCCATTGAACAGGTCTCCCAAACAGGAGATACCTCTGAACTCCCAAGTTCTAAATACACATCATTCAGCCCTGGCTGGAATCCCAATATTCCCACTATAGGGATATAGGGGGAGGATTGTTGTAGGTTACCCTCATCCTGTCGCATTATCGTCCAGGCTTTGATTGTATTTAATACAATAGGAATTTTACAATGATCCGTAATAACTCTCACCTTGTCCATAAATAGTAGATTGATGAGGGGTTAATTTGCTTAGGAGGCTTCAATATGTAACCAGATTCTTTGTGGTTCACAAGAGACCCAATGAGCTACGTAGGATAATAGAGAGCTCAATTGGCACCTCCTGAAATCTGGAAAATCCAGCCCACCCCTTACTTGTGGAAGCTGCAGCTTTTCTAATTCAATAAGGTGCCGTCTATGATTCCAAATAAAGGAGCCGAGCCAACCATAAAGCTTACACAGCGCCTGTCTCGGCAGCATCAAGGAGAGCATTCTCATAGCGTATAAAAGGCCAGGTACGATGTTCATGTTGACGAAAGCTATTCTATCTAGCCAGGATATCGGGAGAACTTCCAAGCGTTGAAAGTCCTATCTTATTTTCTCAAATAAATGTGTATAATTGGCTTTATACAGCTGATCAAATGCCGGAGTATTAAAAATATTGAAGTAACGAAAATCTCCCAGTGACCGCCAAAAGGGGAAACGGGATCCATCCGTAAAATTGGATATACTGGCAAGAGCTCCCAGCAGCATGGCCTCCAATTTCATTAAATTGATTTTATAATCTGAGAACAAACCAAATAAGTTAACCACTTGAATTAACTAGGGCACAGAATCAATGCACTATTTAAGAAAAGGAGGACATCGTCCACTTAGAGAGTAATTTTGTGCCTACCCAATTTAACCTCTATTACCACTGTATTAGGATCGGCTCATATAGCTTCAGCCAACAGCTCAAATCACTAGCGTAAATAATAATGGTGAGAGAGGTCAACCGTGTCGATAACCTCTACCAACGCTAATGCTGTCCGAACTTAAACCGCTGCTTTGGGATCATTAATTAATACTGTAACCCATTTAGTGAAGACCTCTCCAACACAGAACCATTCCAACGCATAAAAGAGAAATGACCATTCTTCCCAATCAAATGCCTTCTGTGCCTCTAGGGAAATAACTAATCTCAGTACCGCCTGCTGCTGGCATATTTAAGGCTCTTCTAATGTTATGAGTTGATCTGCAACCCTTTATAAACTCCGTCTGGTCCTCTTTTATAATGAATGGTGAAACCCTCTCCAGTCTTAATGCCAACATTTTTGTGAGAACTTTAAAATCCACAATCAACAAAGATATAGGTCTCTCCGAAGAGCAGTCATCTGGGGCCTTTCCCTTCTTAAGAATGAGAGAAGACAAGAATCATTATACACATTTATAAGTGGCCCGGACAATTCCCCAATAAATTCTTTATAGAACTCAGCCTGGAATCCATCTGGTCCGGGCGCTCTGCCATCCTGGAGCTGCCTTACCGCCTCCACTATTTCCTGGATTGCCGGAGGGGCATTCGAAAACAAAGCCTCTCAGCCCTTTGACATATACAATTTGAAACAGAACTTTCTAAAGGCTGCATTGCTCATTTCATGCTCACCAGTCAGGGTACCAGCACGCTTTCTAACAGACATAATGTCTTGGGGAGCCTTTTTCTTTCTGGAAAGTATGCTGCATACCTGCCAGCCTTTTCACCGTATTCAAGTAATCTCTGCTTCGCAAATAATATCTCCCTCTTTGCTGTCTGAGTAAGTGTGGGATTCAAAGTTTCCCTAAGGGCTGTAATCAGCTGTAGGTTAGTAATGGAGGGTCTATTCACATACGCTGTCTCACCCGCCTTTAGGCGAGCCTCGAGCAGACTTTGTTGTTCTCCTTTTTGTCTTTTCCGGGTCACAGAATATGAGATAACCAAGCCTGACACATATGCCTTAGCAGTCTCCCACATCACCGACGGGTTACTGGCCGTGCCTGAGTTGATATTCCAGAAGGTTTTAAATTCCTGCGAGAAATATTTTATGAACTTACTTTCCTTCAATAGAAAAGGGTCCATACCCCAATGTCGGGAAGCTATCTCATCATCACTAGTCTTAACCTCCATATGCACTGCGGCATTGTCGGAAATAGTTATATTACCTACTTTACAAAACAATATTGAGTTCAAAAGTGTCGAGGGGACAAACACATATCGATTCCGGTAGGGCACTTGTGTGGGTTAGAATACAAAGTAAAGTCTCTATCCTCAGGGTGAAGACACGTCCACACACCTACCAGCCCCAACTCCCTACTCAGACCCGCTAACTGCCTAGATCTCAAAGATATGCCCACAGAGCTCTTATGTATTCTGGCCACTCCTGGGTCGATGATACAATTATTATACCCCCCGCCCCACCCCCACCCCATAATTGTGTGGTGCACCCCGAGAGCCATCAACTTGGAGATCACTTCCATTACAAATTTAAAAGGTCGCGCTGGGGGGCAATAGAGATTCAAAATCCCATATTCCTCCCCATATTTTAGGGCTTTAATTAATATATATCATCCAGTCATCCTTTGTCTGGCTTAGCATTTGGAAGGGAAGATTCTTCCCACTAAGATTGGCAACTCCCCTACTTTTTGCGCTGAAAGGTGAAAAGGACACCTGGCCAAATTCACCCTTTTGCAGCTTCAAATGCTCCTTATCAAGTAGATGTGTCTCCTGTAGAAGGGTTACATCCACCCTTTCTTTTTTAAGACTTGAAAATATCTTTTTCCTTTTGATTGGTGAATGCCCCCCCTTGACATTCCCGGTGCACCACCTAAACGAATGACTAGCCATGATAGTCCAAGCAAGCCCGAGACCCCCCATGAGGGAGATCCCCGCCCAAAAGACATCGAGTAAAAATCAAGAATGATTCACACAGAAAACACTCTTTAAAACAGCTAAATCAAAACAACTAAGAACTATTCCGAAAAAATAATTAACATAAAACATATGCAAAAGGAGCTATCCCCCTTGTTCAGAGGAGGCACTACTACCTTCCAAAAATACCACCATAACATCTCCCAGCCAGAACCATGCCCTCGGCCCAGGCAGTACAAGGTAGAGTAAATAAATTCCAACATTTTATAAGACAAAAGTTAAAAGTGGGTGACCCCCCACACCAACACCTCGATACACTTAGCAAAACAACACAAAATGAAAATATATAAAATTACAAAATTACATTCTCAGCAAGTAATAACCAACCAAATAAAAAAAAAACACTCAGAAACATCCCCTAACAATCTAATAAACCACATGCGCTATATATAAGAGTCCATAGAAAGGAGAAGGAAGGCTCCCCCATCCCACACCCCCTCAACAATGAAACATGGAGACGAGAAAGAGGAAGAAAGGAGGAGAAAAACAAAAGTGTGGTCAAAATAAAGTCATTATCTATACAGTTCAAGTCCCGCAGTCTATGTGACAGCATCCAGGAATTATTTTATTCTTTCCGGTGATCCAAAGTTATATACAGAACCTCCATGACAGCAGCACATAGAATATTGAGTATTGAAATCCCTCAGATGCTTCTTTGCCTCATCAAATGCCTTGCTTTTGTCGAAAACAGCCGGAGAGAAGTCCTGGAAGAATATTATCCTGGAGCCCTTGTATATCATGGCACGAGAATCCTTCCCCAAGACTCTGGAGGCCTTTAGCAGCATCTGTTTTTCCCTGTCATGCTGAACTTGAACTAGGACTAGGCAGGGGCGGTGGGCCGACCCTGGCTGGCGCACAGCAACCCGTTGATCCCGTTCAACCCGCACCCGGCCCAGCTCCTACTCAAGTTTCAGCAGCTGTGGGAGCCATTGTTCCAGGAAAGCAAAACACTGGGCTTCCTCCTCCCCTTCGGGAAGGCCCAGCAACCGAATATTTTTCTGATGACCTCGATTTTCGAGGTCGTCAATATTTGCCTCTAAGGTCGGGACTCGTTGTTCCGAAGCCCAGATCTGGCTCATGGATAACTCATCAGTGGTCTCGGAGGTCGCGGCCCGTTGCTCCGCCCCACCCCTGCCCGAGTTTCTCGATCTCTCCGTCATGCTTCCGCAGCATGACCAAGATTGACTCCCACCTGGACGGGATCTCTTCAATGGAAGCATCAATCTTCTCTCGGAGTGTAACAAGCTCCGAGATCAGGTTCGTCCCTGCAGGTGAGTCCCCCGGGGCGGCCACAGACGTCTACCTTGCTACTAGGTGGGGGTGGGGGCTGAGTCTGAGGGGTCCTGCCTGTTGTGAACTGCGAGAGCCTTTGGCTTTGGTCATTTTTAAAAAGCGTCAAATTCTAAAGATTGATGTAGAATGGCCAAGGCTGCTAAGCAAAAAAAAAAATATTTTAAATAATTTAACAGGTGAGGTGAGGGTGGGTATCTCACTTTGCCTGAGTCTTGGGCAGAGCTGTGCAGACTCATACCTCGTGGGTCACCGCCATCTTGGATCTCGCTGATGTCCTGTTTAAAAGGGGAATTATAAACTGATTAGCCGAACCCCGGTCGTGGGTAAGTTCCTGGAATCTGTTGTGAAGGATGAGATTTCTGACTAATTGCCAGTGCATGGTAAAGTGAGGCGAAGTCAGTATGGTTTCGTCAAGGGGAGGTCATGCTAATTAATCTGATAGAATTGTTTGAGGATGTAACAAGCAGTTTAGACCAAGGAGAGCTAATGGGTGTTATCTATCTGCACTTCAAAAAGAACATTGACAAGGTGCCTTACAGGAGGGTGCTGAGTAAGACAGGGGCCCACGGAGTCAGGGAAAAGGTACTCGCGTGTACAGAGGCTTGGACTGTCTGGCAGAAAGTAGAGAGTGGGAACAAAAAGTTCCTTTTCAGGATAGCAGCCAATGACAACTCGTGTTCCGCAAGGGAGCCAAAACATTTTACTTTGTACATTAACAATCTAGATGAAGGAACTGACGGCACTCCGGCGAGACTTTTAGATCATGCAAAGGTAGGTTGTGGGACAGGTATCACTGAGGAGGCAGGGAGGCTGCAGAAAGATTTAAACAGGGTAGGAGAGTGGGCAAAGAAGTGGCAGATGGAGTACAACCTGAGAAAGTGCGCGGTGACGCACTTTAGTAGGAAGAAGAGAGGCATGGACTATTTTATATCTGGGGAGAAAATTCAGAAGGCTGAAGTTCAAAGGGTGTTGCGAGTTCCAGTCCAGGATTGTCTCAAGGTAATCGTGCAAGTTGAGTCAATAGTTAGAAAGGTGGTGTATCTGCCGCACAATGTGTTTGAAATCTTATATTCATCAAAAGAACTGAGTCAACTCTTATAAACAGTAATATTTGTTTATTGCACACAATTAATATTTAAAAATAAAATGTATTATAACGTAATGTAAAACACTACAATCTATCTTATGGTTTAACTTAAAAATTTGGATGATCGCATATCGCCCCACTAGAAGTTGACCAGATTCTTCTGATAGTCTTGGAGGTGTCTACTCTTTCCGTGGTTATTCTCGAGTTACCGCTCCCTGAGGGGTTTTGTGGTGATTCCTATCCTTCCAAGTCCTCACGTCTTTTTGGGAGGGTGTGGACGATCTGCCAATGAAATGATCAGGTTCATTTACCCTGATCAATCAGACTCAAGCTGGGGTTGTCACATTGATGGCCCAAGGGCGACATTCCATTATCCCATTCAGGTCCAACTTCAGGTGTGTATTACATGGTCTGTTGCTTCAGGTTTCTTTGCAACCATCTGTGGGTAGCTGCAGCCTGTCTGGATTCTGCAGCATGTGGATGAGCACAGAGACTTTGGTCAAGGCTGGCTTCTACTTCCGAGCATGCTTTAATCATTGGTCATTTTTGTAACTCCATGGTGAATTTATTATTGTCCATTGTAAGATTATTATTTCAGGTGGTCAGTCTGGTCAGAAAAGCAAATACAGTGATGGCATTTATTTTGAGAAGACTTGAATATTACAGCAGCGATGGACTTCTGAGGCTCTATAAGACTCTGGTCAGACCACATTTGGTGTATTGTGTACCGTTTTCGGCCCCATAACTCAGGAAGGATGTACCACCCGGAGCATGTTCAGAGGGGCTTCATAGGAATGGTCCTCGGAATGTAAAGCTTAACATATGAGGTCTCTGGGTCTATACTCGCTGGAATTTATAAGGATGAAGGTGGATCTAATTGAAGCATACAGAATACTGGTTGCCTGGTCAGAATAGATGTTGTGAAGATGCTTCCACGGCTAGGAGAGAAAGGACTCAAGGACATAGCCTGAGAGTCAAGAGAAACTCTTAGAATGGCGATAAGAAGAAACGTCTTCAGCCTGAGAGTGGTGAATCTATGGTAGAATGGCAGTTTCCTTCCCTAAAGGACATTAGTGAACCAGGTGAGTTTTTCTTGGCAATCGATTCATAACCATCATCAGTCTCTTAATTCCAGATTTGAATTCAAGCTCCGCCACTTGCTGTGGAAGAACTTGAACCCAGGGCACACGAACATTATCTGGGTTTATCACATCAGAATTCAGTGATAACACCACGAGGCCACTGACTTACCCAATCCTCCACAGTGTGACTAACTTGTGCAGTACCATATGCACTGGGATTTGACTTCATGTTATC